>NC_133361.1:25891505-26173397 GCF_049309525.1 Garra rufa
ACACACACACACACATATATATATATATATGACTCTTATGACTAAATGTGTAATCACAATCATAATATTTTTTGTTCCTGTTTCATCTATTAAAGGGTCCTTGGCCTGAAAAGACCTAGAGACCAACAGTAGCCCATATAAGAAATTTATATCCAAAAGACCCCATACAATGATTTAACGAATGCAGTTTTCTTGTCTACATTGACAAATGTCTATGAAAAGATGGATTTGGGTGTGGACTAAAGGCTTGTGGTTTTTGTTAAACAGCTAATAGCATTTAACAAATGATATTATACCAGTTTACAGGTCACAGATGACACAGCATGATTTGCTAGTGACAGGTGGTGTTTATAATATTTATAATTTAGCAGGAGGAGACATTGTAGAGATCTGAATATGCATGTCTGAAACGTTTTTCTGGAACAGGAAGACAGACATTTTTAGATGCATAACCGTTACTTTTGTCAACTTTTTGGATTACATTAGCATATAGATGAAAGATACGGACTAAAAGTCTCAAAAGCTACATGTCGTCTTTAATACAATCTTCTGTTGTTCCTCAATAAATGTATGCCAGTTGCCATCAGTGTAAAACTAGCGCCAACCTGTGGTTACAACTTCAAACTGCATGCACTCAATTCAGTTAGGATCTTGTATTTTGAGTCGTGAACAAAGGTTGTGTATCTTGTGGATTCTCAATCTAGTAAATACTCTCTTATCAACAGGCTCTTCATTTAGATAATTCAGTCTGCACGACCCAAAGTAGATAGAAGTCCATCAAATCTCTCTATAAACCTCCTCCTACTGCTTTCACAGCCCATTAATTTTACATCCCAATCTTCATCTGAACGCAGTTGAGCTTTCACCGTGTGACCGTAGGAGATTTTCTGCTTCATTAGATTTCTGACTCTGACTTCTTCTGCATTCGCTCCCTCTATAAATCAGTGTTTTTATCCGAAGTAGTTTTCGTCATTGATTCTTGAAGGTGTCTGAAGTGCTCTCCTCGTTATAATGCTTTTCTCATCACTTGTTTCATTCAGGACGATATAACCGATATGCCTGATAATACTAGTGGGCAACGGGGAGTCCCCCTCGTCCTGTTGTGGGTAAATTGGAATAGGGCACTAAAACACCTGGATGTGTTGAGATAATGAGTTCTGTAATGGTTCTGACATTTCCGGGAGCTGAGAGTTCCCACTGGGGATGTGAGAGAGGGAGATGGTGAGGTGATTATGGGCCAATCAGCATAGAGCTGCTACAGAATAGATCCTTTTAGTATTCATAAGAAAAACTATCACACAGACATCTAAAACGCATTCATATATTCATAGCACTCCTACTCAGGTTTTAATCTGGAGTACAGTCACAGACAAAACAACAAAAAGCGCCCATTTTGTAACGCCATAATGCATGAATATGGTAATCATTCAGTACCGTGGTACTGCCGCAATACTTTTTTTAAGGCCTAAGAGAGGACGTGTACTACTGCAAGTCTCTACAGTACCACAAAGAGTTTGATGCTAAGCGAGAACATTTTTAAAGGGGACAGTTCACACAAAAATGAACATTCTGTCATCATTTATTCACCTTCATATTGTTCCAAACTCTTTTGAATTTAACATTTCTGTTAACAATTTACAGATCATTTACTCACCCCCTTGTCATCCAAGATAATATGTCTTTCTTTCTTCAGTCGATAAGAAATTATGTTTTTTGAGGAAAACATTTCAGGATTTCTCTCCATATAGTGGACTTCAATGGTGCCCCCGAGTTTGAACTTCCAAAATGTAGTTTCAATGCAGCTTCAAAGGGCTCTAAACGATCCCAGCCGAGGAAGAAGGGTCTTATCTAGCGAAACGGTCATCATTTTATGAAAAAATTACAATTTATATACTACTTAACCTTAAATGCTCATCTTGTCTAGCTCTGTGTGAACTGTGTATGCCAGGTCAAGACAGTTAGGGTATGTCGAAAAACTCTCAGTTTCTTCTCCAGCTTCAAAATCGTCTAACATCGCTGTTTTACCTTTTTTTTGTGAAGGGGGTTTGATCTTCTTTGCACATCTACTTAGTAAACACTGCAGCGATGCAGGACGAATTTGAAGTTGGAGGATAAAATGAGATGGGAGTTTTTCGACATACCCTGTCTTGAATTGAAATACACCAGAATTGACGCAGAGCTAGACAAAAAGAGCATTTGAGGTTAAAAAGTACATAAACTTAATTTGTTTAGAAAATGATGGATTGTTTTGCTAGATAAGACTCTTCTTCCCCAGCTGGGATCGTTTAGAGCCCTTTGAAGCTGCATTTAAAATTAACTTAAATCTTGCGGGCACCATATATGTCCACTATATGGAGAGAAATCCTGAAATGTTTTCCTCAAAAAACATAATTTCTTATCGCCTGAAGAAAGAAAGACATGAACATCTTGGATGACAAGGGGGTGAGTACATTATCTGTAAATGTTTGTTCTGGAAATATACTTCTTCTTTAAGCACAAAAAGTGCAATTTTGAAGGAAATCTGTTCTGCTCTATTTTGTGTAATGAACAGGAGAAATTTTTAATAAATGAATACTATTAATAAAACAAGTTTCTACAGAAATATGAAGTAGCACAACTGTTTCAAAACTGATGATAATAAAAAAAATGAATGTATTTTGAGCAGCAAATCAGCATATTCAAATAAATTCTGAAGGATCATGTGACATTGAAGACTTTTCAAATTTTGGGTGTGAGCAAAAACGTGAAATTATTTATGAAATATGCAGACAGTGATTGTTAGCTCTGCTCTCTTTGAGGTCATTTTAGCCTCATTAGCTGTGCTGCATTCTAACAAGCACATCTGGAAATTTGGAAACATTTAGAAAATATGAGGTGATTCTCACTTGTTCTTTATATGATGTTTATCACGAACAGCTGGTATTGACCCATCTTTCAGAATCAGCTTTTGTGCAAGTGCTGTGTTGAACTGACCTTTGTTTATGAAGCAGGGCGGCATAAAATGATTTGCTCTTTGCCACATTTCCTTCTGTAAATGAAATGTGTGTTCACTGTGGCTCAGAGTCTTTGGAGACTCTCATTTGTACATCCAGAAACTATATTTGTAATGTGTTGTATGTGGCGTTGTATGTGGCGAGAAGACAATATGTAAATAAGAGCTATAGCAATGATGTAAACATGGCAGATTATGTGTGGTTCATTCAGGGTGGGGTCAATGCAAATAAGGCAGGGCGTCACTAGTCATGGGCAGGTCTTATACATACTGTGATGTCACAGTAGGGATAAATCTGATTTTGGACACTGTTTCTGATTTATGAGGATTATAATTAAAGGAGTGGGTGGATTTTTACCATTATACTCTCTTAAAAATAAAGGTTCTTTATTGGCATCAATGGTTCTATGAAGCATCTTGAACATCCATGGAACCTTTCAAATGCAGTAAAAGGTTCTTTATAGTTGAAAAGGTTCTTTAGAGTTTTTTAAATGTTCTTCAAAATGGTTATTTTAGGAACTGTTCACTAAAAGGTACTTTTGGAAACAAAATGGTTCTTCTATGGCATCCCTGCACAAACACCCTTTTGGAACCTTTATTTTTAAGAGTGTATGCTGGTTGTTTGCACACTGTGGACACACAACAGTGTTCAAACTCATTATAAAAGTAAAAATGTTTTGCATAATAGGTTCCCTTTAAACTCTAATGTATAATTAATAAATGAATAAATCTCCAAAAAACTATATAGCCAAACAGAGAATATTATACTGTACAGCAAAAATGGTTATTGAGAAAGATTATTAAAATCTATTAAAGAACCTTTATACAAGCTTTTTGCATGAAACTAATTGTTTTTTTTCTTTGATCTTTCTCAGTACGTTGAGACCATCAGCAGTAAACAGAGTGAGCTGGATACCTTCATTGCAGAGGGCTACAAAACAGCGCTTTCGGAGGAACGTAGGAGATACTGTTTCCTGGTGGACCGCCAGTGCGCAGTGGCCAAGAACAGCAGCGCCTACCATGGCAAGGTGAGACCCAGATGCTTTTTCCTTTGCTGTACAAGATAGACAGCTTCACCACCGATGTACTTTCACAGTCTCTCCTGTAATATGGCTGAAGACAGCAGCAGTTGCCATGGCAATCCCCAAAGATCAACCCTCACAACCGTCTCCGTTGGGCACAGTTTGTTTGGGCTTATTGCAAAGATGAGATTTATTCTCCCTTGCAATTGTCTGTGTTCCAGGAGTGCCTGTAAAGTAATGCATGCCGTTTCTGACATATCAATTATCCGTAGTAACGGAGCCACTTCCCTACGGTAAAACCACATCATTGTACCTCCAGACTGCATTCGGAGCAGTTATTAACATCAGCAGGTGTTCCCAACCCATATGCAATCTGCTTAATACTTGTGTGTGTGCTCCACATGGCTATTTTCTGTATTATATCATTGTGTAACTTGCTCGGACTAAACCGTAAACCCTGAACGTGGACTAGACGTGTGGTGCTGTCTTCTGGGAATGTAGTTAAGGCTGTAGGGAGGGGCGTAGAGAAGCCCTTCATTTTCAAGAACATCCTGTCCAGTAGCTAATCAGTACGGAGGCGTGTGTGGGAAGAGTTCAGAAAGGGCGCGCTGAAGAGGGAGAGAGAGCGAGTGTGGTAGAATCAGGAGCCGTGAGTGTGTTGTATGCGTGAGTCACCAGGAGTGGGCGGTAGAACGGAGACGAAGGCCCCTCACCCACACTGCAGTGCGCTATACTGTAAGTGGTCCGAGATGTGAGAGACCCATTAGCGGCTGCTCAGAATCACCAACAGTCAATTGCTATGAATATGACGTGAAGTGATTTATATGTTGAAAGGATTATGCTATGTTAAAAATCTAAAGCAAAAGATGTGAAGTCAAGAAGCTGAGGGTCAAATAGACGGATCCCTTTAGGGTTAGGGCTTTTTCAAAACGCTTAACCCTAAGTTAACTTTGGCACATAATGCCCCTACCATCCCCCCCCACACACACTCACAACACCCGAAGAGCACATTGAAAACCACTCACAACACCCAAACAGCACAATGAAAATCACCCTAACAGCGCACCAAAAACCACTCACAACACCTGAACAGCACACCAAAAACCAGTCAGATCTCCCTAACAGCACTCCAAAAGCCACTCACAACACCCGAAGAGCACACTGAAAACCACTCACAACACCTGAACAGCTCAATGAAAATCACCCTAACAGCACTCCAAAAACACCTCACAACACCCGAAGAGCGCATTGAAAACCACTCACAACACCCAAAGAGCACATTGAAAACCACTCACAACACCCGAAGAGCACAATGAAAATCACTCACAACACCCGAACAGCACACTGAAGACCACTCACAACACACTAAAAGCACACCCGAAAACCCCTAACAACACCTGAACAGCACACTGAAAATCACCCTAAAAGCACACTTGAAATTCTCACAACTTCCTAACAGCACAGCCGAAAACCACTCACAACACCCAAACAGCACACTGAAAATCACCCTAACAGCACCCCCGAAAACCACTCACAACACCCGAACAGCACACTGAAAATCACCCTATCAGCACACCCGAAAACCGCTCACAACACCCTAACAGCACACTGAAATCCACCCTAACAGCACACCCAAAAACCACTCACAACACCTGAACAGCACACTGAAAACCACTCACAACACTCGAACAGTACACTGAAAATCACCCTAACAGCACACCCGAAAACCTCTCACAACACCCTAACAGCACAATGAAAATCACCCTAACAGCACTCCAAAAATCACTCACAACACCCGAACAGCACATTGAAAACCACTCACAACACCCGAACAGCACAATGTAAATCACTCTAACAGCACACCCAAAAACCACTCACAACGCCCGAAGAGCACAGCCGAAAACCACTCACAACACCCGAACAGCACAATGAAAATCACCCTAACAGCACACCCAAAAACCACTCACAAAACCCGAACAGCACAGCCGAAAACCACTCACAACACCCGAACAGCACACTGAAAACCACCCGAAACAGCACACTGAAGACCACTCACAACACACTAAAAGCACACCTGAAAACCACCCACAACACCCTAACAGCACACCCGAGAACCCCTAACAACACCTGAACAGCACACTGAAAATCACCCTAAAAGCACACTTGAAATTCTCTCACAACTTCCTAACAGCACACCCGAAAACCACTCACAACACCCAAACAGCACACTGAAAATCACCCTAACGGCACACACGAAAACCACTCACAACACCCAAACAGCACACTAAAAATCACCCTAACAGCACACCCAAAAACCACTCACAACACCTGAACAGCACACTGAAAACCACTCACAACACTCGAACAGTACACCCAAAAAACACTTACAACACCCCGAACAGCACACTGAAAACTTATATTGTCTAGCAATACATTAAATCATTTATAATACCTTTTGCAACACAAAAAAAACATCTAGTGACACACCCTAGAAACCACTCCTTAAACCCTAGCAAGAACACCATAGCCACCACTCAGAACACATTAACATCACACTATAAACCACTTGGAATACCCTAGCAACAACCAAGAACACCTTACCAACCAAATTGAAACTCTTTGGCAACCACTCAGATTTTGTTTTGAAAGTGTAAAAATCTAGTCACGATTTTGAAGTAGTAACAATAACTGTAGTAACTATTTTTTGGCAGAAACTACAGTTACCATGGTAATTTTTTTATATAATGAGCAAGTGTAGTGGTGTAAAACCAACAGATGACATCTGGCATCTCTCTCTCTCCCTCTCTCATTCACTCACTCAGATACATTTTAGCACACCATTTATAGTCAAGCTTTTCTAATGCCATCCTAAAGAATCTATGGTGCTTTTTTCCTCTTGTTTGTAGGGTAAGGACTTGTTAACCCAGAAGATCCCAGTGTGGCAGCAGGCCTGTTCAGATCCCAACAAGCTGCCCGACAGGGCCATGCTGCTCGCCCAGCAGATGACCTCTGGATCCGGCACCCTTCTCTCCAGCCCTCTGCACTCCTCCAAGGGCAACCTGGTCATCTCAGATCCCATTCCTGGAGCACAACCGCTGCCTGTGCCCCCCGAACTAGCTGCCTTCATGGGAAGTGGCCTGGGCCATCAGGGGGTTAGTAGGGAATATTTGCATTCTCTTTCACAAGGGTTTATTGTTGGTCAGATTACACAGAACAGCATTTTAGGTGTCTCATGTCTTAATGTGAAAAAGTAAATGTTCATTTGCATACTGCAGCATTAGCTGAGCGTAGGATGATTCAACCTCTTTAAAACTCATTGCTGCAGGCGGTGCTTTAGTTGAGTGGCCCCTCGCTAGAGCAGAACGCTCACACAATGTTAATAACAATAACTGAGCTTCTACACAGCCATAATGCGTTCTCTCTCTATTGGCATTGCTGCTCAAGTGATACTTATATATCACAGAGCTTGTTTAGAAGTCTGGCCTTATCTGCTGGCTTCAAGGAGTCATGACATGGATCTTTTTTCTTTTTCTTTTTTTTTAGAATTATGTTCCCTGAGGTTCAGTTGTAATTTTAATAAAAGTTTTTGCACATATGAACCCTCATTCTGGCCCTCTGTCCAAAAGATGTTTTTAGGAGCTTCTCCCTTAAAGGAATAGTTAACCAAAACTCAAAATCTGCTGAAATTGTACTCACCCTCAGGCCTTCCAAAATGTAAATGAGTTTGTTTCTTCATTAAAACAGATTTAGGGAAATTTATCATAAAATGACTTGCTCACCAATGGATCCTGTGCAGTTAATGGGTGCCGTCAGAATGAGAGTCCTAACAGCAGATTAAAACATCACAATAATCCACAAGTAATCCACATGACTCCAATCTATCAATTAACATCTTCTGAAGCAAAAAGCTATGTATTTGTAATAAAAAAAATCCACAATTATTATGCCTTATAGACTCGTATTTTGGCCAGAAGTGGCGCTTTAAAGTTAATTATTGTAATGTTTTTATCAACTGTTTAGACTCTCATTTTGACGGCACCCATTCACTGTAGAGGATCCTTTAGTGAGCAAGTAATGTAATACTAAATTTTTCTAAATCTGTTCTGATGAAAAAACAAACTCATCTACATTTTGAATGGCCTGATTTCCATTTTAGGGTTAATTACTCCTCTAACGCTTGTCAGTAAATGGCTGCTGTTGTTATTGGTGAAGGCCCATTTGCTAATGCGGAAATTGTCAGAAATTGACCACGTTATGAAACTCCCAGGAGACAAACCAATTTATGTATGTCTATATGGTTGCAGCGGCTAATGGGTCCTGATGGCATGTCTCTGGTGAACGGGACAACGGGGGTCCATGGAGACGACTACTGGACGGAGAGCGGGGTCTCTCAGGGAAGACCACCCTCTCCACAGAATCAGTCTCAAACGCAGAGCCAGCCCCAGAGACAGGTCAGCGACGTCTACTCCAACACCCTGCCCGTCCGCAGGCCCCAGCCTGCTAAAAACAAGACCACTGTGGGTAAGCAAAACCAATTCTTCTGCATGTTCATGCAAACCTTTGGGCAGATGAGCCATAAAGTGCTTTTTGATCTGCTTTTTCGTTTTTCATCTGCAGAACAGTGTTATTATTGGTAACTACATTCAAACTAAACTGAAAATATGAAAAACATATTATTACTTATATATTTTTAAAATAATAATAGAGTATTAACTAAAATTAAAATAAAATATTATATGTCAATATAGTATACCAGGGTCAAAAGTGGACTTTTTCATTAAAGGGATGGTTCGGAGTAGAATTGACTTCATTGCTATGCACTCCGAAGCCCATGTAAATACCCCATCCGAAGTTTTTTTTACCTTAGTCAAACATTTATGGAGATATTAGAGTTTTTCGAATTGCTTGTTACAGGAGTGATTGGTACATGTGATGTATCTCGTAAATTGCACCACTAAACGTGCAAGTAATCTTACCAAACTTGTAAAGTAGTGTAAATAGGTTATGTACTCACAAAACGCTGCATCAGAACATTTGTAAGTCCACCATGACTGTTTTAAAAACACGTTTTAGCCGATCCCCACAAGTCTCAAAAACTACAAATGGCGACAAGTCGACGTCACTTCCCTGGTTTGAAAAAAGCACGTAAAAGTCCTCCTACAAGTTGACATGCACACAGATGTAGTAGGAGGACTTTTACGTGCTTTTTTCAAACCAGGGAAGTGACGTCGACTTGTAGTTTCTGAGACTAGTAGTTCTCGGGTAAAACGTGTTTTTAAAACACTCATGGTGGACTTACAAATGTTCTGATGCAGCGTTTTGTGAGTACATAACCTATTTACACTACTGTACAAGTTTGGTAAGATTACTTGCACGTTTAGTGGTGCAATTTACGAGATACATCACATGTACCAATCACTCCTGTAACAAGCAATTCGAAAAACTCTAATATCTCCATAAATGTTCGACTAAGGTAAAAAAAACTCCGGATGGGGTATTTAGATGGGCTTCGGAGTGCATAGCAATGAAGTCAATTCTACTCCGAACCATCCCTTTAAGGAGCAATTTTTAAATTTTTTGCACTTTTTTTACATTTGTAAGGGCAATGTTTATAGTCACCTTATAATTATCAAAACCATATGTTGTCTTTAATGTCAAATGCTTAAAATCATCCAATTACTGTAATCAATATGTTAAACTGTTGTCAATAACAATAGACTGTTTAAAACTGTATCTAAACTATATATGTAAACAACAGGAGCTCATGGGCTGCAATATTATGACAAATATCATTATTGTAGAGTATTGCTCTTTGTATTGTAATAATAATTGTAATAATTATTATTAATATGTAATTATATGGAAAACCATGTAACGTTTTTAGTTTGTTTTGGGCACATCACATTCTGGCTTCACAGACAAACTCTGATTGGCAAATGCATTCCTAAATTCAACAGAAACGCGTTTGATTGGTTATAAGGCTCAACGCTGCACAAAACAGCACTTTAAAGTTAATTGATGCAGTGTGAGCGAATCTAAACGTAATTTTGCAAATTGACACTTTTCATTCATTTTCACATTTTATTTTAATCACGAAAGCCATAATACGTTGTTTAATTGTGCAAAGGCATTTTTTTGCCCCTTTGTCTTGAATTTATAGGCCATTTTTGTTCATTTTGGTGGCATTTTAGCCACAGGCCCTTGTTAATAGTAGTATATAGAGGCAATATAGAGTTAAAAATGATTTACAAAACACAGTTGACAAAAACGACAAAATTAGCTTGCCTTTGTTTTTTTACAAATTGTACCCTGAATCTTTCTCTAGGAGAAACACGAACTCTGCCCAGGTCAAGTTCCATGGCGGCTGGTCTGGAGAAGAACGGACGTTCTCGTGTACAGGCCATTTTCTCCCACGCGGCTGGCGACAACACCACCCTTCTGAGCTTCACTGAGGGCGACATCATCACCCTGCTGGTGCCAGAGGCTCGGGACGGCTGGCACTATGGAGAGAATGAGAAAAATAAGATGTAAGCACACGATGTATACATTATCAACAGAACTGAATGTGGGGGGAAAAAAATCAATTTTGAAATGCAACATATTTTGAAAATCAGGAGAAAACAAATGTGTACTGAACGTCTTTATAAACCACTTATCCCATGAAGCATTGCAGATGACATTAGGGCCATTGCTAGGATTTCTGGGCACCTTGTACAGTCTACACAAAAAAAAAAAACAATAAGTAAATTTACTTTTATTAGTTTTTGCATGCACATTTTTTACAAGTAAAATTTAAGTATGAAATTAAGTAAAATCTACTTAACTAATTTGAGTACATTAACAAAGAAAATAAGTAAATTTAACATGCAGTTAGAGTTTGATGAGTAATTTCTATTTAATTATTTTAAGTATACTCTGCAGTCCTCAAGAACAATTCACTCAGCAACAGTTTGTAAATTTTACTCAAACATCATAGCACTGAAAAAAAATGCCATTAAAGCTGTTTCACTTACAAACATGTACGTAAGCAAGTAGACGGCTCCTTATTGTTTTTAAGGATATATTTTGTTAGTGTAGTTACTAACCAAATGAACACTGAGACCTCAATACTTGGCACATGATACACAATCATGGTAACAATCAGTGAATAGTTTTTGAGTATGAATGGGTCATTTTGAGTAGAAAATGAACTTTAGATGTTGCAAAACAGCAAGTTACTTAACCTAACAACAAAAGCAACCATAAAACATTGCAAATACATCTTGAAAACAGCAAAAATGTAACCTTATTAATTATTCATGCCCAAGTGAACGATGGGAACAACATGGTTATGAATTTGATATTTACTTAAACAATCTTTGTAAAAATAACAAACAATTCCAAGTAAAATATACTTATAAATTCAAATTTTAAATTCTACAAGCTTAAATTGAGTACTAATATTGAATTTACTCTTCTTTTTTTTTTATTCTTGCCTGAACGCAATTATTTAATGTATAAACTACATTTGTTTTTCTGTGTTGTTTACTTCACCACAAAATCATTTTTATCAGTGTATTCAGATTATTCTCCTGAGAAAAAGACCCTAGTAATCTCCCATGTGTCTCTGCTGGAGTTTCAAAAGAGATCTCAAACTGTTCTGATATTTGCTAAGATGCCAAAATATAAAATCACATTTAAATACGAACAATTATTACATTTTTTTCCTGTTTTAATTTCTCCTGAGGAAAAAAAAAAGACTTGAATCTAAACCAATTTTTGATGGAAACAAACTGACGTCCCTGAGCTTTGAAAAAGCAGCATGTTGATCTGAAAACACCATTGGACTATGTGCTACAGTGGTTCATTTAAAAAAAAAAAACATGCAGGTGAATAGGGTAAAAAAAATTAACTAATAGTTATCACCTTACTTACCCAGTTGATTTATTACTTTGATAATTGCAAACATTTTTTGTATTAGTTTTCTAAAATGTTAGATTGAAATATGCAAATAAGGCATTATTTAATGCAATATGCACTAATTTGCATA
Source organism: Garra rufa (assembly GCF_049309525.1). Lineage (NCBI taxonomy): Eukaryota > Metazoa > Chordata > Actinopteri > Cypriniformes > Cyprinidae > Garra > Garra rufa. The sequence goes on from NC_133361.1 coordinate 25,903,549, forward strand.
CAGTTCTAGTACAAAAATCTAAACACTAGGTTTAATTTTTTGACATATTAGATTGAAAAGTTTTTACAGAGGGAATTTTTTGGCTCATTTCATCACAACATAATTCAGAAAAAACTTAGAACAAACAGGAAAGTTGAGGAAACACTATATTTTTTACAATTTTTGGGAAATAAAATTATATATGAACAAACTCTGTAAAAACCTTCAGGATATAGACAGGAATACAAATATAAAGTTTGAAAAAACACCATTATTGCCTGCAGTGTCTCCCCTTAAAAGCCACATTCCTGGCGAAGAACTACATTACCCATAATCATATAGAGACTGCTTACATGGATCAGTCGCTGTTTCCATGGAAATGAGAATCGCACCAAAAAACAGCTTAGCAGAGACTGCCAGCTCCCATGAGACATATTTCCCTACACCCTCTAACTACTTATGTATTTGCATACATTTAAATATTTTGCAATAAACAATGACTTACAGTACAGTCAATATGTGAACAGTGAGTCCTCTCCAGCAGAGATAAATTTGATTACAAGAGTCTTTTTCTCACGGGACTAGTCTGAGAGGAATGATACTCGGTTTACTCTCCATTTAATCTCTTTTCTGCTTAGAAGAATATTTCTAAATAAACTGAGATATTCAACTTACGCTTATGCTTATTTTTCACATTGGGTTTAATCCACTGTCATAGATGTGGAGTTTCTAAAGAAAAGCTCTTTCATTTCAGGCGTGGCTGGTTTCCTTTTTCCTACACCCGAGTGCTGCCTGACAGTGATGGCGAGAAGTTAAGAGTCAAGTAAGTATCCTAAAATAACATAAACTGCGTTTCTGTGTTTTCAGTGATCGGATCACTCTTAGACAGATTATGATCATGTTAAATGAAGGTGAAAATGCAAACGCATTTCTGTTATAAGCTATGTAGTAATATACAGTATGAGGATATACTAAAAATAATCAGAGACATCATGGGCCGCAGGTTCTGGGCTTTTCTTTTTCTTCTCTGGTGATTTGAAAGACAACAGATATTGTGCTCTTGCGCTTTGATTAAATCACTTGATTTAATCAACAGTATCTGATTATTAATAAGATCATTTCACTGGATTGTGGTTGGAATCTTGTTTCGGTTGGAATGCTAATTTCTTTCCTTCCTGTTTCTTCACTTCTAATCACAATTAACATCCTTTGTTGAGGAGTTTGTAATTGAAGGAAACACATAAAATGACTGGAAATTCTGTTAGCATGACTGATTTAGTTAATGAAACCTTAAATGTAAAACACACGTTTAAAATCTGGGGGTTGGTAAGATTTTTTGATATGTTTTTAAAAATTTGCTCACCAAGGCTGCATTTATTTGATCAAAGGTACAGTAAAAAATCTATTCAAATTCCATTTCTCACATTTCCTTCATCGGTCATTCTACCATGTTGATTTGCTCATCTTGAAACTGATTTGCTGCTTCTTATTATTATTGATGTTAAAAAACAGATTTGCCGCTTGATATTTTTGTGCAATTATTCATTGCATTTTTTTTTTTTGCAAGATACTTTGCTATTAAGAAAGCTCAAAAGAATAGTGTTTACTTGAAATAGAACTATGAATTTAATAATCAATTTGATTAATCTAGTTATTGATCAATTTAATGCATCCTTGCTGAATTATTAAAAAAAAATCTTACAGAACCCAAACTTTTGAACAGTATTGTGTGCACAGAAAAGTAGGAATTAAAAATTGTACCTTTTGAGTACAAAAGCTTATCTTTGTACCTTTTTTTTTTACCCCTAATAGGTACATATGTGACCCTGGACCACAAAACCAGTCTTAAGTTGCTGGGGTATATTTGTAGCAATAGCCAAAAATACATAGTATGGGTCAAAATTATTGATTTTTCTTTTATGCCAAAAATCAATAGGAAATTAAGTAAAGATCATGTTCCATGAAGATTTTTTGTAAAATTCCTACTATAAATATATCAAAATGTAATTTTTGATTAGTAATATGCATTGCTAAGAACTTAATTTGGACAATTTTTAAGGTGATTTTCTCAGTATTTTGATTTTTTTTTTTGCTCCCTCAGATTCCAGATTTTCAAATAGATGTATCTCGGCCAAATATTGTCCATACACCATAAACCATACATCAATAGAAGGCTTAATTAGTGAGCTTTCATATGATGTATACATCTCAGTTTTGTAAAATTTAACCTTATGACTGGTTTTGTGGTCCAGGGTCACATATTAGTACCTAAAGGGTACGTATTACTACTATAAGATACTAATACGTACCCTATAGGAGTAAAAAAGGCACAAAGATGTTCTAATAAGGGTACTGCTCCAGCAACAAGCTGTTGTACCTCAAACGGTGCAATTTTACACCCCTATTTTTCTGTGTGTGTGTGTGTAAGTAGCGATATGCATTAGCATTTGACCACACTGGAGATGCAGGGGAAAATTTAGATGGGTTGGTTAAAAAATATTAAAAAAGAATTCTCAATTTTAATCAATTCTCATTTTTACGAAACAATATAGATTCTTAAATCCCAAGAATCGATTAGCTAACCTGTTTTCAGTTAATGAACAGAACATTTAAGTGCGCCTCCCATCCAATAAATCGCAATAAGCTTTGTGCTTTGTTACTTTTTTAGATATAAAGCCTCAGATTTCAAATTCCGTCCGAACGTGAACTGATTGTCTCCTCCACTTTAAACATATACAGCATGAAATAAACATGAATGAACGTTCAAAGGTTTGTTGAAAAAAAAAAAAAAAAAGAGTAGAACTGTTTCTTGTAATCGCTGAAACCGTTTCAATCGCGGAAAGACGGCAGTATAACAATGTCACGTAATGTCACATTTACCTCAAAAAAAAACATATTTGGTGACCAGAAACTCTGTAAGCACTGTGTAACATTGCAATTTTTACCCTTCTTCAGTATTTAATTTATATTTGAATAAATCCATCCAGTATTTATGACAGCCACCATTTAAATGTTTAGATTTCAAAATAACGAATTGGAGTAGAAATATAGTTATGTAACAGTAAAGTTAGTATTATAAAAGCTTAATTGTCTATAATTTAAGTGTTTGTATACAAATCAGTTAATTGTACCTTCAATGTTATAGTAATGTAGTACCAAACGTGCTAAGGACTGTATCTGATATATATATCCAACATAATCAAAATCAAAACAAATTACAAAATTAGTGTCAAAACCCAGCCCTAGTAAATTTAGTGCAGTGAAAAACTATCCAGATACAAAACACATGTTGATGGCAGGTGTAAAGATAACTGATTTGACTGACCTTCATCCTGTAGTCTTCATCATGGGAAGAGCAGCAGCACAGGAAACCTGCTGGAGCGAGAGGACATGTCCTTGCCCATGCCTGACTATGGTCTGACTGCCCGACTGTTGGCACAGAGCCTAACACAGACTCGACCACGTCCCTACAGCATGGCAGGCTTTGCACAGGTACACACACACCCACACATGTATTAGCATTAGACAGGAATCTCACACTAGTGTCTCCTTTCTTGGGATTTTTTCCCTCTGTAATTCTCTTTTAACTCAATCTTAAAGCTTAATCTATGCATTCTTTGATCTGTTCTGTAAAGCTAACTGCATGTGGGATTCTCTTAACAAGCATGGTTTTCATATTAAATGGATAGTTCACCTTAAAATTAAATTTCTGTTATCATTTACTCACATTCATGTTGTTTCAAACGCATTCTTCCTCTTCTGTTTTGAAAAGCTTGTTGACCAGGGGCAAAAAATCATCATAAACATCATAAAAAATACCAATATCAAAACCAGCTTTTATTCCCTTTTACACAAATTATGATTATAGGGGGAGATTATTGATTAATATAAACTTTATAGCAGTTCCCTGACCTATGAGTTCATGGTTTGTAAACTAATACAGTTTGATGTTTGCATCACATAAAAAGCTTTATATGTGCAATTTTTTTGACGTGGTAAACTTGCTCGATAGCTCACCTAGTACAGTACAGTACCGATTTTGCGATGCAGAGAGTTTGGATACGGGTCCAGTAAAACACGAGTCATAATAAAAGTCCATAGCCTTGTAGAGCCAAAGATAAAATGCATTTTTATTTCATGTTTGTTTTTATTAGAATATTCGGTTAGGCGCCACTCACCGTACATATGTACAGGTCCCACAAATTCTTTGCTTTTTCAGCATTTTGGTGTATTTAAACTAGTGGTGGGCCGTTATCGGCGTTAACGTGCTGCGTTAACGTGAGACTCTTATCGCGCGATAAAAAAAATATCGCCGTTAATCTATTCTCAAAGTTGGGTTGGGAGCTGGGTCTAAACTACGCAAGTTATGATGACTTTCACTTTGATATTTTAGCGCGGATGATGTATATGTAGTTGAATTGCACTGTAGGGGGCGAGAACGAGTCTCCAACTTCTGTGAAATTACCACATCAAATGAGACGTGCAAATATGGATGCAGTTATGAAGCCGCTTCAGGGCAGGTGCGTGCGTTGTTAGACCCTTTTTACTGGGGCACGTGCCCCAGTGAAAATCTGCTGTGCCCCAGTAAAATCTCAAGTTTGAGTTATAATTTACTTTGATAATCCCGAAATAAAGACATTAAACTATATGCAACAACTGAATTGACGCTTCTAAAAGCAACGCAGTTTAATCGAAGAGAAGACTATGCACGCAGCTATCCATGCCCGTGAGCGTCTGTGTATTTAACAGGAACGCGCACGTTGTACAGCCTTTTGCGCAGAAGTACTTGGTTACACAAGTTTGTATAGTTAATTGTGTTATAAATGCAATTGTCAAGCAGTTTATGATGCATTTTGGAAACAGGAGATGAGCGCCTGGTCTAATGCGCCACCTGGCCCGTCCTCGAAGACTTACTTTTAGTCATTATTTGGGTAGCACACATATTCTGAATGCCTTCAGCAGAATTCAAATTAGCCATTTTAATCTAGATTAATCTAGATTAATTTCAAGATTTAATCTAGATTAATCTAGATTAAAAAAATTAATCTATGCCCACCACTATTTTAAACCCTTTCCAACAATGATTGTTTGATTTTGAGATCCAGCTTTTGACACTGAGGACAACTGTGGTCCTCATATGCAACTATTACAGAAAGTTCAAACACTCACTGATGCTCCAGAAGGAAAAACAATGCATTAAAAGCTGGGGGGTGAAAACTTTTGACCAGAATGGAGAAATGTACATTTTTCATATTTGGCCTAAATGTATATCATTTTCATTTAGTAATGCCCTTCAGAGGCTACAGAAAAGGCTACATGTTTCCCAGGAGACAAAATAAGTTAAATTTACCCTGAACTTTACATTCAAAAGTTTTCACTCCCAGCTCCTAATGCATAATTTTTCCTTCTAGAGCATCAGTGAGCGTTTGAACCTTCTGTAATAGTTTTTAAGAGTCTCTCAGTTGTCCTCAAACATCATTTAAGTGAAATATCTTATTTAGGTTAGTACTAAATAAACAATAACATGCATTTTGTATAATCCCTCTTTTTTTGGTAAAATTATGAACATTATGCAGATTCTGAAAGGAGAATGTAAACCTTAGATCTCAGTTGTACAACATATTGCCAGATTTACATTTGTCTGTTGCAAGTTGTAAAATAGAATTAAAACATTTTTTTTAATCTTCCGTTTGGAGCGTTATGAGTGAGTTAATGATGACAGGGTTAGTATTTTGTGTGAACTGTCCCTTTAATAAACTGTGTTGATGCACCCTTGGAAATTTTCCTTCTAAGCTGGAAATAAGCTTTTAAGCCGCACTGAAATGTTGTTTTTACAAATTCCAGCCAGCGCTAGAGGATTATGACAGTCAGTTTGCCACAAGGTAAGATCGGCTCTTAATGAACAGAAATGACAACACTTAATAATGAGTCAGTGTTAATTTATCCCGAAATGCCAAACCTGTACTGCTAATTATACCTATGTTAGTGAATAGTAGTTAATATCTGTGTTTTTTCCCTTTCTTAGCTCTTGCTTGCTTATGCTAAATGTGCAATGTAGTGCTGATATTTGTTGGGAGACCAACCCTGTTTTATCAGAGATTTGTAAATGGTTTGACAAGAGAAGGTTGTATGTCTGTCTGTTTTTCGTGAGTGGGGCGAATGAGCTGTTGGATTGTGAGATGCATCGTTGTTGACTCTCACTGTAACCTCATTGTGTGTGTGATCCATTAAGGTCAGGATCAGAGCTGCTCATAGTCTGTGTACCCTGAACTCATTGCCTCTAGAAGCCTCTAGCTGAGATTCAGTTCACTTAAAAGAAAGTTTCAGGTTCAAAACTAATAAAACTCTATGGAGAACAGACAATAGCTTCATATATCAACTCATCAGGCTATTTAAACTGTGTACAGTAATGCACTTACAATGAGAATGTCTTCATTAGAAGGGTTTAAACATAGAAATGTGAGGCTTGTATGTTTATTCAAGCAGATAAATTAAAGCAAGATTATGTGCATCTTTGCTTTTGCAGCGAGACTACCGTTTCAAATACATAAACTTATGACTGTACAGGATATACATAATGTTTTTTTGTTTTTTTTATTGTCTCGAACAGTTAAACTGCCTGCTGTTGTTTAGAAAAATCCTTCAGGTCCACAGATTCTTTGGTTTTCCAGCATTGTTGTAGCCTGGAAAAATCCAGACCCTAATCTAGATTGCTGGCATCGAGCAATGAAAAGGTCCTAACTCGAGGGGCGGCACCAAGTGTGCATTTGAAACTCTCGCTGCATGCAACTGGATAACGCCACGACCAATCACAACAATACACGGTGTGACGTATCTAGAGCGACGGTGAACATATAAGAGTGGATTTCAATGTTATGACATAAACAATGTGACAAGATTAATAACTATTAATTACGACAGCCGAATCAACCTCATAAAACAATTAGGTCCGATCAAACTATTCATTAACTATCAACTAATATGTGGATGGACGCTAGCGTTTCATTCAGCAGCGAGACATATCGTCCTGTTCAAGTTAGGCTACTGTATTACTATTGAATAGTTCAGTTTTTCGTTACAGTAAGTTTACCAAGTGACTCTTACTATTTGTAAATGAGATGGACCTCACCCACCACAATCCCGATCAGGTTGTCCCAGTAGACCTTGTTCGATAACATTTATCGCCACTTCTTTTTTAACAGCCAGGACTCGGGACTGCCGAATGCTATCTGGCATTGCCTGCTTCGGATCTGTTCCTCTTCGTGTTCGCCCCATACGCTTAACTAACAGCGGAGCTAACTGATAGATTAAACTCTTGCCGTATCCAGTCGGCAAAACAGCAAAAACGTCCTTCTTGCAAAGGAACGATTCGAGCACGGTTTTCTGTCCCTCTTTTATATGAAAAGCCAAGTCTAACTCGTTCATTGTAGCGGCCATAGCCGTTTCAAACAACTGGTGTTCATCTGTAGCCATCTTTCAATGTTAATGATTCCAGACGTCAAAGCTCTGTCGTCATCAGCTTAGCTCGCCTCTGGCCCGCCTACATCAGATACACCGATTTGATTGGTTCCCAGAACTGCTTACGTATTGCAGTAACCTGCATCATTGCTCGATGCCAGAGTGTCTTGCAGAGACAATTCAAATTGTGCTCTCGCGAGACCTCTGGATTTCCAGGGTAGCATTGTTGTGTATTTGAACCCTTTCCAACAATGACTGTATGATTTTGAGATCCATATTTTCACAATGAGGACAACTGAGGGACTATTACAGAAGGTTCAAATGCTCACTGATGCTCCAGAAGGGAAAATAATGCATTAAAAGCCAGGGGGGTTAGAACTTTTTGAATATGAAGATCAGGGTAAATTTAACTTATTTGGTCTTTTGGGAAACATATCTTCTGTAGCCTCTAAAGGGCAGTACTAAATGAAAAAGTATGATACTTAGGCAAAATAAGAAAAATGTACACATCTCCATTCTGTTCAAAAGTTTACACCCCCGGCTCTTAATGCATTGTTTTTCCTTCTGAAGCATCAGTGAGCATTTAAACCTTATGTAATAGCTGCATATGAGTCCCTTAGTTGTCCTCAGTGTGAAAAGATAGATCTCATAATCATACAGTCAGTGTTGGAAATGGTTCAAATACACAAAAATACTGGAAAACCAAAGTGTGGGACCTGTGGGATTTTTCTGATGAACAGCAGGCATTTTAGCTATTCAGGAACATTTCAGGGACTCATGAACAACTATAACTAAACCAAAGAAAGCACAGATGTGAGTACAACACAGTAGTAAGAATATTTTGAACGGGGTCATTTTATACATTCAGCTATTTTGTGGACTGTATTTAAACATCTTTTATGTGAAATATCTTATTCAGGTCATTACTAAATAAACAATAACATGCATTTTGTATGATCCCTGATATTTTGGTAAAATAATTAACATTTTGCAGATTCTGAAAGGGGGGGGGTGTAAACTTTTGACCTCAACTGTATGTGTAAACTGTAACCTGCCTCATAAATGTCAGTTGTAAGTGCATTACAGTGAACATGGTCTGAGAAACAAGTCTAAAGATTTATTTTGTAGACTGCAAATTGCATTTCTAGATGGCTTTAAGATGACCTGACCTTTTAGCAATTTTGTTCCTTTCTCTTTTAAATTTGATCTTTGTCAGGTAAAAACGGCACTTTAATGTCCCATGGCGCATTCAGCAGCTGTGTAGTTCGATGTTAGACAGGTTATAAAGGAATAAACCCCCCTACAGCCTTCACTCCTGCCCATTTGTGGCTGTCTTGTCTTTTCTTCATTTCTCTCTGAATGTGTCCGACCTGGCAAGCTTCCTTCTCTCTTTGTTCCACAGTTCCGATGGCAAATTGATTTCGACAGTGTGAACACAGACAGACTATCAGACACAGATCCGGATAGCACAGGGGCCACGCCCCTACTTCCCTTAGCCCCTCCCCCTCTTAAGCTCTGCCTCCACACACTCCTCCTCCAATGGAAGGGGCCAGTCTCATCCCTCCTTTCTGTCCTCTCTTCCTCCCTGCGTCTTGCCGGGGCGATAGTGGCGGTCGCGTGTGGTGGGTCGGGGGGGAACTCTGAGAAGAACGACCGGAACGCAGTCCAACTGCTCGCCTCGCTGCTTTACGGACTCTGATTCGCCTGTAGTGACGCCGCTATGACATCGCTGTGGACTCCAAAGAGACTGCTTACCACTTCCCGTCTTTCATGCATGAGCACAAGTTTTGCTATGTGGTTGTTTTTTAAAATGACATCCTCATGTAAAAGTGCCAAAAGAGAAGCAAAATTTGGTCTTTTGGAGCAGCTCTCCTCATTCCGAAGCTCTTGCTGAGTGTTTTTTCTAAGCAGATGTAATGGGAGCCTCATGCCAAATGAGGAATGTTTTTTGTTTTTTTTTATTCTTCTTTGTGGTTTAGTTGTGCAGAGTGTACTCTCTCTCTGTGTTTTTGAAGAGCATTTGCGTTTTGTGAATCCCTCATGTATTACCTGGTGCTCCTCTGGTCCAGAGGCTGTGTCGCTTTGTGCCGCAACGAGCTTAGATTTTCCTCCGATTCACCCACGAAATTGGAACGATTGGAAGGAAAATCAAAATTTTCCCTCATTAAACAAGTGCCAAATGAGAGTGAACCTACGAAACCAGAGTGAAGGTCGCATGAGCATCAAAATATTCGGGTGGGACTGTGCTGTTCGTCCAGACCGGCACGTGTCCGCTCACCCTACATGCATGAAAGAAAAGTGCTCTGAGCAGAAACCTTTTCCCCCAAAAATAACCCCTTATCCTGCCTCAGACACCTTTAAGTATGGGATCAGAATAGCATCAAAATGAATATTTTGACGGTATGATTCACAAATGCGTGACCTAGTTCACAACATTTGATTCTCAAATATTCATTTGAACAGTGTGTTCAAAAATAGAGACTTATGAACTGATGAATGACCTTGAATTTGAGTGTGAAGGTTTCATACTTTTCTGAGAGGTTTTGATTCAAAAATACTAGAGCTGCACGATTCTAGATAATGTGACAAGCACAGTTTTTTTGTCAGATAGAGATCACGATTGTCCCACAATTCTAAACTAAAGAAAATAATGTGACAAAATATTATTGCTGCAGTTTGTGTTTAATTAATATGATTTTATATTAAACATTTTAGTATATATGCTATATAATATAGAATATTACATATTTTGTAAAAAAAAAATTATATTAAAACTATGAAAAAGAGGTTTGAATGAATGATTTTAAGACTCATAAATACTTCACTTGTTTTATTGCTGGATGAATCAGCGTTTTTGAACGAATCTCTTGAATGAATGATTCAGTGTCTAATACATTTTTATGTTGTTTGAAGTGCCACTTATATTTAAAATCGCTACTATTACGGGACGTAACAGACATCAGTGTTTATATCTGAACTATAAACTTTGATCCTAGTATTTCTGATAACATGAATGACTGTAAGACAAAAATAATACTGTGTAGTTGAAAAGACTGTTTGTGAAGCTGATTCTTACCCAAATATGCTAACTGTCGTGTCAGCGGCTGGACAAATGCAGATTTAAATGTTCCGGTATGGCTTTTTCAAAGGTTTAATAGACACGGGTGAATCGTTGTCAGCTCTAAAAATGACAAAATTAGCTTTTTAGTAAAATAGTGATTTATTTCTTTTGAATTTATTTTTAGTTTTTCCTTTATTTTCTCATCAAGTATATCCTCCGTAGCCAATTGAGAGTTAGACATCAATGCGTTGGACAACACTGAATTTTTTTTAATGAAATGCAATGTCAAAGGGCCTTTATGGAGAGAGTTGAAATTACCATCAACATTTCCTCACCCTCACGTTGTTCCAAACCCATAAGACTTTGGTTCATCTTCGAAACACATATTAAGATATTTTAATAAATCCTGAGAGGTTTCTGTCCCTTCAGGTAACCAAAAGCACCAAAGTCTTGTGGCTTTTTAATGACATGGGGATGATTAAACAATAGCTATGTTTCCATCACCCTGTTTGTCTGCGCATTTTGAAGAATCGCATCAGAAACAAATGACAAAATTCGCAAAAAATAATTTAAGCTCGCTTGAGGTGGTTTTGTTTTTGATTTAAGAGTTCATGCAAATAATGGGAGATTCACGTGACTTTGCGCTATGGCAAGGCATAACCTAACTAACCAGTGGACTGATCTTTTTGCACAGCATCTAAAATGTTCTTATGGCCATTTTTAAACCCAAAGTATACTTCATTTTTGTATGCGTAACAGTAACAGCGTAACTTATCACTGCAAAACAAGTCTATTGCACACATGCGACCTGCAAGTACAAAGTAAAGTACAGTATGCGCATACTATTCTGATATACTATACTATTCTTCACGTATGAATAAAAAGTATACTGTGGGCTTTAAATGCCTGAGCAAAGTCTGCAATCAAAGTATTTCTGTATAAATGCCACCCTGAACTTATGTGACTGCATTCTCAAACAGCAGGCATCCACCTCTGAAAGCAATGACTGCATTTATTGTGTTTCATCTGCTCGCTCTGAGGTACAAGTAATTTAATATACATGAAAGTTACTATATTCGGTGGCTTCTGCTAATTTTCTTAGTGATATTCAGTGTCAGTTTATCAGGAAGAGGCGATTTTGTTCTTTTTGACTCGTCGGATGGAAATGGTGCTTATGCAATATTCCAATTTTGCACATAAGTTAAATTCGCAATTTTAGATGGAAACCCAGCTAATGAGAGAATTTTCATTTTTTAAGTGGGCTATCTCTTTAAATTATGCCTTTGTGAATATATTATTTTGTGAACATCAATCAGGTTACACATTTATGCATCATATTTTGTGAATATATTAATCTGAGCCTATTCTGATCCCATACTGAAGTGCCACCAGCCCATGTCTCTAAAACATTCCCGTTGTAGTATGTTTCCATGCAGTTTTAGGATGTTGACTGACAGATCCTCTGGAGCTGTGGTGTAGTCCTCGCTGTGTTGATGTTCTTTTGTTTCTTCTTTTTTTATTTTCTTGGAAAATAGACAAACTAGGAAAAACTGCACAAGAAATCAGTGTAACAATCACAATATGCATGCTGAGGAGGAACATAGTGAACATTGACCTTGAATGTATGGTGACTTTTTACGAAAGGAATAAATAAATATCTATATATTAATAAAACATTTGTTCAAATGAGCTTTCGATGATTTTTAATTTGTCATCTTGAATTACTACCTACAGCACACCTACAGCCAACTTGACAAAAAAAATTGTGATATTTATTTTTATATTATGATGCTATTGATTGATATATTATTTGATAAAATCTATACATTTAAAGTGCCCCTATTATGCCATTTTAAAGGTAGTTAATATTGTTGTATTAGTCTCTTAAAACAGGTTTACATGTATGCAAGTTCAAAAAACACTTTAGTTTTCTCCTAAATTAGATTTAATTTTACCCCGTTTCTAAATGATTCGTAAACGACTCGTGTGACGCAGTTCGAAGAATCAGTCTCTCTAAACCCCTCCTTTCAGTGAGCCCTCACTGCTGTGATTGGTCAGATGGCGCAGTCCTTCATGATTGGTCTACCGCTACAGCGCAAAACGAAACGCCCATTGGCATAACTGAATGACAGCTGCGGAGACCTGTTAATACATAGAAAACATAGCCTCGATTTTACCGTATCAATTCGAGCCGGAGTCTGACGATGAAACGGTTGAAGTGGCACATCGACAAGAAACTGTTTTGCAAGCACGACTGGAGCAGGACGTTTCTCAGTGGGTGTCATATGTTACCTGTTAAAAGTGCTTGCAATTTGCTTTTGTAAGCGAACCGGGCACACCTCTACGTTGTGAACTTCAACATTGTATAATGCATAACACTGCGTTAAGCCATCGTTTATCATTATCATTACTTAAACTAATAAGGCAGACAGACAGTCAAGCTGCATCAATAACAATTCTTAGACTACATTGCACTCACAGCTGAACAACAGAACTTCAGAAACGCAAGTTAGCCGGTTACCAAGACATGTGCGGGGTTGTTACACACCATAACGTACACAAAGACGTATTTTGAACGATCGCTAGAAAATACAATCATCAATTATTAATCATACTTACAGGTAGAAGTTCAGAGGAGCAAGCCGGTCCAAATAACCTGGGCACTGATCCATTTTTTAAAACCAAGCGTTTGGTGAATCTCGCGTTGTAACGTTACTCCCCAAGATTGGAAAAGCAGTCATCAGTAAAATGACGAGAACACAACACAAGATTGGAATTGGACTGCTGAGGTGTTGTTGAAAAAATGAATGTTAACCACTCATTCTTTGTAGATTCATCTTTCGGAAGCGCATATAAAACAAATGTAATCTCACAGCGCAGGATACTGCGTCTTCTTGACATGACGTAATCCACGTGAAAATTGTACTGTTTGTGGGCGGGCAAGTTGTTCGCGACATAGAACGTGGGCGGACATTACGCAAATGTGTAGCTCGTGACGTGTGGCCGTAACAGAAAAAGATTCGAATTGCTGACGACTCGTTTAGGCGAATGTGAGCCGACTCTTTGTTTTTGATAGACAAAAACTTCATTTGTCGTGCACTGTCGGCGCCACAACTTTGCAGATAGTTTATGTTCACATACAGCTACATGACACACTACATGAAATATCATATTTGAAAAGGCATAATAGGGGCACTTTAAGATATGGGCCATTAAAGGGTTAGGTCACCCAAAAATGAAAATTAGCCCATTATTTACTCATCCTCCAGGCATCCTAGGTGTATATGACTACCTTCTTTCAGACGAATCCAATTAGAGTTAAATTAAAAATTGTTCTGGCTCTCCCAAGCTTTATAATGGCAGTGAGTTGGTGTTTCTCTTCATCAGTCCAAAACAAGTCCAATAAAGTGCATCCATCCATAATAAAAAGTGTCTCACATGATTCCAGGGAGTGAATAAAGGCCTCCTGTAATGAATCGAAGCATTTTTGTTAGAAAAATAGCCATATTTAAAACATAATAATCACTTTAATCTAGTTTGCGCTCACTGCTGTACTTTTTATTATGGATGGATGCGCTTTATTGGACTTGTTTTGGACTGATGAAGAGAAACACCCGCCCACTGCCATGATAAAGCTTGGGAGAGCCATAACCATTTTTAATAGAACTCTAATTGGATTCATCTGAAAGAAGGAAGTCATATACACCTAGGATGCCTGGAGGGTGAGTAAATAATAGGCGAATTTGTGAATGAACTAACCCTTTAATGGCTAATCTTACATCTTGAACTACTTATTCCGTTTTTTTTTTGTTTTTGTTTTTTTCGTTTTTTTTGGGCATGCCAACAAGACCTCTACCTCAACTGGGTCGTCCACAAATAAAATGTCATCTTTTGAGACAGACTATCAACCAACATTTCACGAACCTGAAGAGCACACTGTTTGTGTACTTGTGCATCATGACGTTGTGTCTGTATGAATATGTGACCTGTCTGTTTCTTTGTCTGTGCTTGCCTGCTCGCCTTTTTTCTTCCTCTTATCTTCTAAGATCTGCTCTATTTGAGTTGTATAAGATGTGTCAGTTTTATATAAGCATGCATTTTGTGTATATATATATATATATATATATAGAACTGTGAAGGATTTGATATTGAAATGTGCTCTTCAAGAGTTCATTGTTTTCCATACACATCTCTTTACTAATTGGAGCTCCTAACCAAACTGCTATGGGCAGACCTTTCATTTTGCACTATATTTTGAACCCATGTCATTTCTAGAAGTGTGTTATTTACTCATCTACGAACATAAGACTGACGTCATCCATGAGCAGTCCCAAAAAAAAGCGCCATGTCACAGAGCAAGTAACCTACAGTACGGCCATCGTACGCAACACACTAACAGTCATGTGAATGCGGTGGAAATGTAGCCATGCATAGCCTCGGTCTGAGCTGAGCTCTCAGGTACAAACCCCTGGACTCTCTTTACTTTCCAGTTTGGGTCCTGAATTGTCCCGGTTCTGAGTGTTGCAGGACCTCCGTAAGTCACCTGCCTCCATCGCTGCTCAGCCAAACCAGTCATGCCCTTTCTTTTGTTCTTTTAATTTTGGTTTGTTTTCAACTCTCACCCGCTGCGCGGCTTAAACGGGCAACTGTTTTCGTCTCACGCCGCCACCTGCCTCTCTGGTTGGTCCTTGGCTTTTTTTATTTTGTGTGTGAGCTGTAGTTCGCACCAGCCAGAGAGCTCGTAGGTTGCCAGGAAATGGTGTTGGTGCTGGAGGTAACCCCGAATCTAACTCTTGCATGCATCTATCAATGCTGACAGAAGTAACTATGCCTTGTTCCATTTGCATGCCTGCTCCAAACACCCCTTCTCCAGATACCTGTTCATAAGTATATGTCAAATGAATCACCGTATGCCTTTCAGCAGTACCTTTCTTCTGTATCCCAAATCAAAGTGCAGTAGAGCTGTTTTTGTGTCGTAGAGTTCAATGGGTCACTAGCACGGGCCGTGTTGTGGGCGTACTGACCGTGTTTGTTCTCCACCCCCTCTCCATCTAGTGACCGTTCCCTGGAGGTCTACCTCAGGTCAAGCATCATGGACGACCGATCCGCTCCTCTCTACTACTAGAGGGGCTGTGCAGTGGCCTGTGCACTGTGTCGCCCTCTTCTGTTCTGTCTGTGTCATTGCAACAGCATGTGGAGGCAGAGCACACACATTTACCGACAGGGCACGGAGGATAGAGCTTGTTGTGTCCTGAAAGGATTAGAATAATGATCTGTAGCTATATAATTAACGGTATTTGTATCCACCAATTCACGTATTCCAACAGCTTTTCTAATATGGTTTTCTTCATGTTCATGACAAATCAGACAGCTGAAATGATAATGACAGTGTGCTTTTTTTAGAGGGAAAGTGTACGCCTGATTTAAGTATGAGATCTTTTATTTGTTTGAATGTGAAAATGTAAAAAAAGTAGCTATTATTTCTTTAAATGCAGTTATAGGGAAGCCTTTTCTTTTTCTGTCAGTTGTGTTTGTTTTGTGGCACATGCCTCTATCATTCATTTCAGAAACCTCTTCGCAGGGGTCTTGATGCTGTGGTCGCTCGTATTAAACAGACCACCGTGCTTTGCTAAACTTCTAGTGATGCCTCTGTGAATTTTCTATCTCTGTCTTCTGCAGAGATCTGTACAGTATATTAGATACAATACATAGTGCAATTTTTCATGCAAGCAGCACCGACAACAGGAACTGTGCCTTTTCCTGCTGTTTTGGTGCTTTATGCGGTTCTGGATATTTGTAACTCCACTGGTGTGCGTAAAGGGAATTGCTTTTATGTGATATTTTGATTTTTGTACTATTATTTGCTTCTACTGTACTTTTTGTTCTCCTCTTAGAAATTCCAATGACTGTTATAGATATATAAGGGGGTTTATTATGTTTTGCTGCTTTTGCTTTTCCACATATTGAGCAATACTGCTTATTAAATATCACAAATAGACTTGCAGCATATTAGTGAAGATATTAAATTGCAGGTTCTGTAAATATATCTTTTGGTTCGTTTCTGCTTGAGGGACTGAAAAGTGCTGGAGCAGTATATATAACCACTGATTTTCGAAATGTTATGGAAAATACAATATCAGCTAGTTTAGATACTGGTATGAATTGCATGTTTTTTTTATATATTAGGGCATCTACTGTGGACCGTGCGAGGAAGGTGGGATCGTTGTGTGATTCTTTGATGGAACGAAAGGTTTTGTGTCTGATCAGCTTTAAAAACTATTTTATAATGTTTTATTTTTGTTTTGGCTTTTCTGTTTCTTATTTATGGAGAACTGCAAATGTATGTGAACATTCTTGTCTTTTCTGAAATAAAAAAGCAAATGTAAACTGCAGCACCTTCAGATTATATAGGTTCAAATTATTGTGAAATCTCAATGTAAATCTTTGAATTTTATGTTTCAACCTAGAAATGATTTAATTTCCTCCATGTAACCTCAAGATATTCTTTGGATCATCTCAAATCATGCTGGAGAACATGACCATCAGGTTTCTTCAGACAAATCCTTCAGGTCCTACAGATTCTTTGGTTTTTCACCATTTTTATGTGTTTGAACCCTTTCCAACAATGACTGTATGATTTTGAAATCCAGCTTTTTACACTGAGGACAACTGAGGGACAGATATGCAACTGTTACAGAAAGTTCAAACACTCACTGATGCTCCAGAAGGAAACCCAATGCATTAAGAGCCAGGGGTGTAAACTTTTGAACAGAATGAAGATGTGTACATTTTCATATTTTGCATAAATATATATTTATTATGTATTTATTTATTTAGTACAGCCCTTCAGAAGCTACAGAAGAAGATGCATGTTTCCCAGAAGACAAAATAAGTGAAATTTACCCTGATCTTCAAATCTTTAAGTTTACACAGTTGTGTGAAAAGATGGATCTTATAATCATACAGTCATTGTTGAAAAGGATTCAAATACACAAAAATGCTGAAAAACCACAGAATTTCTTGGACCTGAAGGATTTTTATGAAGAACAGTGGACCGTTTAACTGTCCAGGACTCATGAACAACTATCACTAAACAAACAAAACACACACACACAGCTGTGGATCATTCAGGTAAGAACACAGCATTAAGAATCAAGCGTACACTGTAAAAAATTTACTGTAAAATTTACAGCAAGTTACTGGCAACTTTGGTTGCCAGCAATACTGTAAATTTTTACAAGTGCACTGTAAATGATTAACTACAGTTTTACTGTAAAATTTACAGCAAGTTACTGGCAACTTTGGTTGCCAGCAATACTGTAAATTTTTACAAGTGCACTGTAAATGATTAACTACAGTTTTACTGTAAAATTTACAGCAAGTTACTGGCAACTTTGGTTGCCAGCAATACTGTAAATTTTTACAAGTGCACTGTAAATGATTAACTACAGTTTTACTGTTAAAATACAGCAATTTTCTGTATATATACTAGCAACGATATATACATTATTTAAAGCTGCTACTGTGAAATTGCAGCAATAGTTTGCAATTTTACAAGTGTACTGGAAATCATTAAATAACGTTTCACTGTAAAAATATTGTACTACTTTAATTTGTATATTCTTTATTTGCAGTATTTATTTTCCAGATTGCTGAATAATAATGACTAGCAATTTAAACAATTTATTAACTGCATAAGCTTTAAACAATATTTAACTGCATAAAGTGTTGTATAGTATGAAACTCAGTGCACCTTTTAATAAAAACAAAAATAATAATAATTTGACACATCTTAATCTTGATAAACAGGTCCAATTTTATTTAAAAAATCTCTTATTTATTAACTCTCAAATTTGCATGAAAGAAATGTCATAGAACAGTGTATTCAGTATTATTCTGAATTCCAAAATAAATTGGGCATGAAAATATTTACTTGAAACATATTACGCTGCTAAATATTAAGGTTAACCAATATTTAGCCAAAGTTGAAACCAACATCAAGTTAAGCAACATGGTTATAATTAAATGGTTCGAAATACCATAAAGACAGTGATGAATTTTCACAACTTCATGGACAGTCCAACATGGCCAAACAACAAGCCCTCAAGTGAGTCCAAAAAAACTTCTGATCGAAAAAGGAGAACAGTTCAGATCCAGATGCTGTTCCAGCCCAGGATGCAAAGAGTGGCTAAAAAAATATATAAAAGAACAAAAAGGGCAATACATTAGATATTTTACAAAACAATGATACAGTCAGACAAAGACAGAGGGATGACAGATACAGTCAAAGGCAGAGAGAGTGATGATTGTTACAGTTAGATCAGTATGATATTAAACAGTAAAACACTAAAATTGTGAAAAATATTACAATTTTTACAAGTTATTACAAGTTTTATATTTTACTATACTTTCAAATATAATTTATTTCTGAGATGCAAAGCTGAATGTTCAGCATCATTACACCAGTGTTGCATGATCTTTCAGAGATCATTCTCATTTATTATCAATATCCTGATTTATTGTCAATGTTATTGTCAATGTTGTCAGTGTATGTTTTGGAGCCTGTGATACTTTTTCAGGATTCTTTGATGAATAAGTTTCAAAGAACAGCAGTTATTTAAAATATACATTTTATCTAAAAATATAAATCTTTACAATCAATTTCAATGTAACATACTATATATAAGTATAATATATAAGATATAAGTAAAAAAAAATCCATAAAAGAATCCTGAAAAAAGTATCACAGGTTAATAAAAATATTAAACAGCACAATTGCTTCTAACATTGATAATAAATCAGCATATACAATAATTTCTAAAGGATCACTAAAGGACACTGGAGTAATTAGAAGACTAGTGTATTGATGCTGAAAATTCAGAAATAAATTACATTTTTAAGTATATTAAAATGGATAAAACATTTTAATAATATTTCACAACATTATAGTTTTTTCTGTATTTTTTATCAATTAAATGCAGCCTTTATGAGCAGAAGATACTTATTTCAAAACATAAAACCTACTGATCACAAACTTTTGAACGCTAGTGTAGATAAAGGATAAAATAACATAATAAAAGGAAAAAGATCTTGGTGTATGTGTACTTACATGTCAGTAATTCTGCTGAAAATCCTTCGCATTGCAAAGAAAACTGGTAACTTGGGTTCACTTCTGCTGGTTTCTTCTGTGTCCTGTGGTTTTAGATGGGTCTTTTCCTTTCAACTTCTTTGTTTTTCTCTCAGGATAAATATCTACAAAACAGTCAGGAAGCAGACAATATGTAATTCACATTAGTTTTAGCTTTTGTACATCTGAATTATTCTCCCTAAAAAAACTCTCTCTACTTGAGTTGAGAAACATATTCTATCATATCTACATGTAAAATGCAGGTACTCAGATTGTTAGAATGCAACTATTACCTTTGTATGAACTCCAAAACTCCGTCTGTCTCCTCTTGATAACGTTAGTCCAGAATATGTAATATGCTGCGAACAGGCCAGACAGGACAATGGGCTGGATTAAGGCATTCTTCAAATCAAAGTTAGCAAAAAGCATTAACGTTACATTCAAACAATAAGCGAATAAGCAAGTTATCAAAGGTGCTAGTACATCTCACTGCTTACGTTAACCACTTTAACAGCACCGTTCAGAGTTTACGTGACACACATCCTCCGTGAGCGGCTGACCGCGAATCGCGAGCCCTAAATACGCGTTTTATTTCGGTGCCCGTGTTAACAGATGGCTGCCTGTGCAAATATGTTGTACATCATAAAATAATCACGAGAAAGTGTGCTGATCAGCACGACGTCGCCGTGAATCACATTCTTTGCCAATGAAGCTTGTAATTCTTAACGTAGGAACCCAGAGATGTTACGCCTATAGCCGATATAAGGCAGGGGAATGTGTGTGTAATCCTTCCGCGACTGCAGTGCCGAATCCCCGCACAAGTCTCTCTCGTGCTCCGCGGACGGAGGATTCGTTAATCTGCGGTTACCGCGAATGTTTATGACACCTTATATTCTTTAATATTCTAATACAGTTACAAATTATGAAAAATAAAACAGAAATAAGACACTTACCACAGTTATGAATCGTTCTTCTTGCTGCTCCCAAATGTCGACCGTTAAAGATAATCCCGCCTCTTTAGATTTGAAATTTACCAGAATGCATTGCGGTTTACAGCAATATGCTATATTGGCTGTATTATAAGAAATACAACCCGCTGCTGTAAAATATTGCTGTAATTTTTACAGCAATTCGTTACAGTGTATGTAAACTTTTAAACAGGGTCATTTTTATTAATGCAACTGTTATTTTGGATTATGTAATCAGATTCCAAAAATGAAGTAGTTGTAATTAGAGTAAGTTACATTTTAAAATAATCTTAATTAGATTACAGTTACTTTTTTATGGATTACATGATTACATATTGTTATTCATAATTCAATGATTCTCCCTAAATTTTCTTTTTCATCTTTTACATTTTGCTTTCTAAAATAGCCTACCGATTATATACATTCAGTCAAGTTTTGTGGACATTCACACAGACTAGTTAGTCCGGTGGCAACACAGCATTTAAACAATGGATTTACAAAAATCATTTCAGGTTTAAGAAGGGTTTCAACATTGTATCAACTACTGATGAACACATTCATGTATATTTAAATTATCACTCTGTAGGCTTTTTAACCATGTATTATTGTCTTGGGAAGGCTTTTGTCTTTCAAGCTCATTAAAATGTATATAATCACAATACTTCTTATTTACATCTAATGCAGGCATTCCAAAACGTTGTGTCATCTGAAACTTATTCACCAAATGTATTTAAGTACCGCTGAGATTTTGACATAAATATTTCAATAATTAATTATCACATTTGCATGGTTTCTTTGATATTAATTAATGTTCACATGGCATGCAGGTAAAATATTTGATCTATTTTAGTAAGTGTTTTATTTTAACTGTTATTTTTTTAATGATTTAATTCATCATTAGCTGTTTAATAAACTTACAAACCCTAGTTTGGGAAACCCTGATGTAATATAATGTTTAATGCACTTCATGTTGTAAATTTAAGTCGAAAGTAATTTAATGATTGATTATATTACCTAAAATGTGTAATGTAACGGATTATGTTACTAACTACAATTTTTGGCATGTATTCTGGAATCAGTAACGGATTACAATTTGTAGAAGGCCTAATCTACCACCAGCTCTGTATTCAGGTCAGTATTTAAACCAACAGTATGACAATATTACAAAATAAAAGTATATAAATCACTCGTTTTTCTAAAGGAACATTGTGCAACAGCGACATCAGAAGGTAATTCACAACAGGAGACCACTGAGTTTTAGCAGACCCCCTAAAATCGTGTCGTGAGTCAACTGTGGGTGAATGGGGGGGAAAGTCGTGTAAGAGGAGGCAATGCATCCATCGCGATATGATTGGATATGACTGGCAATGATCGGCTGTGGTTGGTTAATGCGATAAATCCCGCCTCTTGTGTTCGTGAGCGTTCTGCCCATAGGCATAGACTATGGTGCTGCCTTCGCGAATCAGTTCAAATGAGCAACATGGCGTTAATGCGAAGACTAATTTAAAAAAAGTAAGTAAACAACTCACACACTTAGCTATAACCACTTAGTTGGGTCAAAATAAGATTTAAATGGGTATGAAAACATGATCTGTAGGAGTTTTTAATGAGTTTTCAGCTTGGTGAAATTTTAAACAATGTTACATCTCTGTGTCTGTGACCAATATTTAGAGAGTTGATGCTGACTGATGATCCGAAAATTTCAAAAATTGTTAAAAAAAAAATAACTTTACAGGGCCGCTGCTGGCCAAATGGGTGCCCTAAGCAGAAATTTACTTTTGTGCCCCTCCCCCAAATATTACCGAAGTAAAAATAAACTAATAAAAAAACACCTACTATAGGGGCCAAAATATAACTTTATTCAAATAAAAGTAAATGCATAAATACGTTGTATCATTTATAAATTACAATTGTAGCTTTACAGCAAAAAAAATACACACTAAAATTTCACTTTAAATAAAACATTTAAAAATGTGAAATCTTAATAAAATAAACTGAAATAAAATCAACACTGTCATCTGCTGGAGCTTTCCAAAGTTCAAAATTTACAAAGACACACTTCTGCTTTTTCTTGAGGCAAAGTCGTAAATGAACTCTTCATATGATAAAGCATTTGCTAATTCAGGCCTTTGGTGCCCTTTTCAGGCATTTCTATTAAAATTGTAATGTAAACTGTTAATTTTGTATTAGATTATGTATTTTAACACTGTTATTTAATGACACCATATGATCATTATTAATCAATAATCATAAATGTCTCTTTGTTTTAATATAATGCATTTTAAGTCTTTTTTTTTTTACTTAGATCTGCTTGTATTCAAATTAAGAAAGATGCGTTAGTCGTGAAATTATTACCGACATTAAAACACATTATTAACGTCGACAGAATAAAATAAAGTTTCACAGGATTATGAACGCACCTGAAAGTGATGCACGGGCTTCATCTTGGACTTTTTTTTCTTTCGTTTCTCAGCGCCGGACTTTTGATGTCTCTTTCCAGGACCAGGCATATTGTTCATCAATTATTATCATAATTTTTGGCCAAATATTAGGAGGTAAGGGCGCGTCATCACGTAAAAGTGTTTTTGTTTCTGTTTCCTCATGCGTTCACCGTAAAAATGCAATATATACGTTTATATTTTTGTTTATATGTATATTATTAATATTAATTTATTATTATAATATATAATAACTTTTTTTTTTTTTTTGAGCAGCTGGGATGGTGCCCCCCTGGGAGTTGGTGCCCTACGCAGACTGCGTACTCTGCGTATAGGGAGCGGCGGTATATATATATATATATATATATATATATATAAATGTTTAAACTTCCTGCCTTGAGTTATTTTGTTTTATGTAAAATGCTTAAAAACACTAACTTGATGAGATGAGACTTTGCCTCATATTCAAACACCACTGCGATAGATAGATAGATAGATAGATAGATAGATAGATAGATAGATAGATAGATAGATAGATAGATAGATAGATAGATAGATAGATAGATAGATAGATAGATAGATAGATAGATAGATAGATAGATAGATAGGGAATATTTAATAACTGTCACAGGCACAAGGACAAACTATAGTTTGGTTTATTTTTCGAATAGTACAGTAGGCATGAATCGTGAGGACATACGGTTCGACAGCTATGAGGCAGTAACAACAGACTTCTCCCTTCAACGCTACATTCAACATCCAGTTCACTTTCATTTGACCTTTCTTTGGCAACCGTAACCAGCCGAATGAAGCACTGATGTTCTGAATGAGAAAAAGTACCTACTGCCGCAAGGTATAGCACAGTATAAAACTCTTGAAAGGCATACAGCGAGAAAGCGAGGGTACAAGTGCAGTGATTGTGACTTACAGCATTGGCACAAATGTGTATGAGCTCCAGTGATTCAAGGCAGAGCATGACAGGTACAGCTGTACGTTACATTGAAACAGATCGTCGTGTAAAACAAGTTTATAACTTTTCTCGGTGTTACACCTCAGATCATATAGGGACAAGAGACAAAATATATTGAGAGAAACTTGTAGAAACACACGAGGCCCACATGCCGTCCGGACCATCTGAATTGTTTTCTAGTATTTTTCTGAACATCTACTTGTTATTGGATTTAACAAAAATAACACTTCTGAGACAAAGCATCATCACAGACGGAGGATCAGATCTGCAGGAGCTGCCATTATTGTTTGTAACACATTTTGTTCACAGACGAGATGGTCACTCTTCCTTCTTTAATAACTTGGTACCAAAATTGTCAAGTGCACACATGTGACTTTAATAACCCGCTGGTTTATACTAAAATCAGTTCCTGAAACTTTCGGATTCAATGCAAAAATGTTCATGCCCAAGACTGATTGCTGTGATGAACTTGCTAAATTCTTACCCTGACAAGCACCAATAAAGAGTACCATCAGGGTCATTCCTCTTATATCATACTGGGTGATATATTAAATTCAAGTTTTGGAACACAAAGAATTGAATGTCTGAGCTACAGCTCCAAATATGGCAGAAGCACCAGAAATGTAGCTTATTTAATTCCTCAGAAGTCATATGGTACCTTTATGTGAAGAACAGACAATTTAAGAACAGACAGAAAGGTAAGTGTTATTATAATCGTTTGATAATTATAACCATAACAGTGAAATCCTACCTATTTTCCAGCAATTCTGTCATTGCTTCTCAGCACAAACAAGTACTGTAATATATCAGTGTCATGGGTAAAATATTTTGGATATTTAAATAGAAATCTAGGGATTTAAAGATCGATTAACGAGTTATTGATTAAACTATACTTTTAATAAGATATGAGATCTTGATTTTGACTTGATTATAGGATAAGAGATGTATAAAGTCAATAATGAAAGTGCAGGTAGTTGTTGTATGAAAGTTCTTCGCCATTAAAAAAGCAAAACACGGTTTAAGACTTAAGTGTGATGGTTTATATTCTTAATATTTTCTACTTTTGTACCACTCCCTTAACACTCCTGAGCTAAAGTTTAGTTCAAAATGGTCAAATATAGAAAATATCACTTTTGATCAGCTTGTAAGTGAGGGATTCGTGTATAGAATTTTTTGCACCTTCAATAATAAATGTGGGTCTTTCTTTTTAATGAAGCTCATTGGGTCAACCTGAAAAATGTAAAGCACTATGACAGATCTTTCAGACTCGAAACCACATATTGACAATATGGGGCATGACAAGCAAATGAGGAGAGCAGCCTTGTATCTATATTGTTTCCTATGAGTTATGTGTAAAAAAAGATGATCTCAGCATGATCTTGTGCAAATAAGTTATATAATCTTCATACCTCATGTTCTAATACATAGATAATAAATATGTTGTGTTATACAGATCTCTTTTTCTGTTCTTACAACTGTTGTCCTCAAAAAAACCTGTCACTCAACCACCATCTGTCTAGGAACACAAGGGAAGGGCTGGCTAATCAACTACAATATGAGGCACTGTGTCCAAACAGCATATCAGGTTGACAGGACCCTTTTGTCCAGCACGTTTAAAAGAACAAAAATATAGCGATACAGGAGAGCCCACAGTCTGACGGGACCAAATCAAACCATACAGGTTAATGACCCCTTCACTCATGGGCTTCATTCTCACTGTTACCTGTGTGGCAAAAAGAGAGAGCTAGTTAACTTTCAATTTCAACCCTGCATAAAGCAATGAAAAAGCATTAATGTTTCTAAACTGTATCAACCATGTCTTTATAGCCACTCGACACGGCTCAGCATGCTTTACTTTGGCTCGGTTCGCTTTATGAAGCATTGAGAAAATCGCCTTTAATGTTGTCCAAATGAAGTTCTTAGCAATGCATATTACTAATCAAAAATTTAATTTTGAATTATTTACGTAAGGAGGTGTACAAAATATCTTTATGTAACATGATCTTTACTTAATATCCTAATGATTTTTGGCATGAAAGAAAAATCGATAATTTTGACCATTCAATATTATTGGTTATTGCTACAAATCTAGTAGCCATTAGTGCCCCCCCCCCTCCCCCCAATAATGACCCGTATCGAGTTGCACCATGCAGTGGAAAAGTGCCACAAGTTAAAATAACTAACCTCCAATGGAGTCCATGTTAGTGTCAGACACATGCGTAATGGAGAAACGAGAGACACTAAATCGGGAAAGCGGAGGTGCTGGTTTTTCATCTGGAGACTTGACGGGAGAGTTGGGTGGTGTGGGGATCTCTTCAGAGTCGGTTTCTGATGTTGAAGGGCTTTGCATTAATGGAAAATCATCTTGCCACTGAAATGCCTCACCTGTTAAGAGTGAGAGGTTTGTGAAATGTCACTAAACGAGAGGTAATACCCATGAAAAAATCAAATTAAATGGTTAGTTCACCAAAAAATGAAAATTAGCCTATTATTTACTCATCCTCAAGCCATCTAGGCATATACGACTTCTTTTTTTTCAGACAAATCAAATCGGAGTTATATTTAAAAGTGTCCTGGCTTTTTCAAGCTTTATCATGGCAGTTTGCGGGTGTTTCTCTTCAACAGGTCAAAACAAGTATAATAAAGTGCATCCATCCATAATAAAAAGTGCCTCACATGGCTCCAGGGGGTGAATAAAGGCCTGTTAGCATATCTGTGTTTTTGTGAGAAAAAAATCCATATTCAAAATAATCACTTTGATCTAGCTTGGTCTCACTGTTTTACAGTTCGTCACTTATGAGCGGCGCATGCGCAACATCAACGTCCTACATCATCTGCCCAGAGCTGCTTCCGTGTACAACAGTGAGCGCAAGCTAAATTAAAGTGATTATTATGTTTTAAATATAGATAATGCTTCAATCAGCTACAGAAGGCTATTATTCACCCCCCGGAGCTGTGTGAGGCACTTTTTATTATGGATGCATCCGTTTTATTGGACTTCTTTTGACCTGTTGAAGAGTAACACCCACCTATTGTCATGATACAGCTTAAAAGAGCCAGGTCTCCGACTGGATTCGTCTAAAAGAAGGAAAACATATGCACCTAGGATGGCTTGACAGTGATTAAATAATTGGCTAATTTTTATTTTTGGATGAACTAAACTTTTAATATAAAGAAATTGTAATTAAAAACTCACTTTCTTCTGAGACATTGCTTTCTGGTGAGTCCTCAGGGGCAGTGACTCTATCATGGAGTCGTGGGAGCTCCATCTCTGAAGCCTGGCCATTGGATTCTACCTCCACAGGAAAACTGTAGTCCCCAAGCTCACCCGTGGGGCTCTCCTGAGTCGATACACAGCAAGACACAGGCTGAATCATATTATAACTGCACAAACCAATGTACTTTTCTAAAATGAAAAGAACATGCTACTTAACCTTAATACGACAAGAGATAAATTCACAAACCTGATCGAACAGAAACACAGTCACGTCATCAAAGAATGACACTGCTTTTTTCTTGCTCTCCAGCTCATCGCAGAAGGACTGTGTAAGTATGGAGGGCATTTTGAGGAGACTGCGTAGATGCCGTGCACTGCTACGGTCACTCACAACAACAGGCACCACCGGGAGCTCTTCATCACTCTCATCACTCTGCTCTTGTATGTTGTAGCTACGAAGTTCTTCATCAGACTCATCGCTATCCTCTGAATCCTCCTCATCCACCTCCTCTCCATTTCCTAGTGGAGCTGGAACATCTAGGTCTTCTGGTAAGGGTGGAAGAATGTTCTCCAAGGAATCATCACGCTTTGGTTTTGAAAGTGCTGAACCTATGCCACTTTCTTCCAATGAATCTTCTTTTTCCTCATTTCCTTCCCTCAAAAGCTCCGGATTGTCCACTTTGTTGCAGGCCTCTTGCTCCTCTTCTTGGAATATTTCCCCACTGGACTCTACTATGGTGGAGTCTGAGCCTAGTGACTCTGCTGAGGAAAAATCTCTGGTGTCTCCATTAGCCTGCTCCTCCACACCTGAGGCCTCCTGCGTTGAGGAAGAACCTTCAGACACTGTGGAAGAGTAGCAATCAGAGTTTGGTTCCTCTCCAGAGTGATCAGATTCCAGCCCAATACCATCATCTGGAGTTGACTCCTTGGTCAAGCAACCCCCCATCTCTGGAGGAAATGGAGAAAGCATAGAAATCATTGGAACTAATGCAGGTGTTGGACACAGATTTGGGTTTGTCTTTTTAAGACACAATTGTTTAGCATTAATGGCAGCACTGTTGTCCTTTGGCACAGTTGTGTCATATCCCTTTTCACTCTCCATGATAAATGTCTTTTCTGCTTTGAGGTCAAAGACATCATCCTCATCTTGGCGATTGAAGAACATGTGGACCCCTTCACTGGGGCTCTTATCATTCTCCATGTCATAGTCAGAAAAATAAGCAGAGTCTCTGTATTGATTCCTCCTACCAAGGTTGAGTGGTAGATGACTGCCGGATGGATGCAGGAGCATTACATCAACATCTTCATCAAGGTCCATCTGGAGTAACATGTCACACTCGTCTGATTCTACACTAGTGCTAAGTGCTGGATTCTCTTCAAGGTCTTTCAAGATAAACTCTGGGGACTCATTGTTCTCTGTGTCATAGCCACTATCTAAAGATTTTGGCTGAATGGGTGTGTGGTAACTATCAGGGCTGAAGGCCTCACATGGACTGCTGCTAGAAGCAAGATTAATTGTATCCTCGCAGTGTCTTGACCCAGTCTCTCTCTGCAGTGTTCTATGAGTTAGGTCAATGTTTCCCACCTCTGCATAGTCCAAGGGATAATCTGCTAATACTCCAGTGGGGATGTCCATGCAGTTATCACTGCCGTCATTGATTTCCATTAGATTGATACTGGAGTTGTCTGGCACCATCCTGCTGTCTGTCAAATGGTTACACTCTGAGACAATCTTAGACAGATCCACAGGGCATGATACCATTTTTACACACACTCCAACAGAACCATCTGTCCCAAGTTTCAGTTTTTGTGCAGGGGATATCCTTGTCTCAAGTAACACATTTTCTTTAGTCACTACCAGCTCTGATGGAAGAGTTGATGGATTCATTCTTTTGCAGCCTTCCACATGGACGTCTGATGTATTGTTTTTTATATGTTTATGAGCAGTGTTCTTCTGCCGTGTATGAATAGGTTGACTTTCTGTGACAGAATGACATTTGGAAGATGATTCAACATCCTGAGTACTTTCAGGGCTTAAATGTAGGTATTCACCACCCTCTGAGTCAAGGTGATGGTTACTTGCGGTGGGCGTATTATCCGTGGCTTCCATGTATGAGTGGTCTTTGAAAGAATCGATGGAATTATATGTACAACTGTTGCTTGTTTCCAACGCTCTTGATTTCAAATTCCCAACGTTAGAACAGGGCGTTGGGTGGCGTAAATCAAGGTATGCATCCCGAAAACCCACAGCCTGGGTACGATCGCTTAAACTGTTGTTGTTTGCTGAATGGTTGGAGTTCCAGTTAGTTAACATGTTCTGAGAAAACAGATCATCATCATCTTCTGGATCAGCACTCCCCCTGCCCAAAAGAAGACCATCACCCACGTCAATTTCAATGCTCATGTAGTGGGGTCTGGACACATTCTTTTGTAAGGGGCCCATCATGTCATAATAGGCCTCACTGGCCATACTTCTTTCTACAGTT
Source organism: Garra rufa (assembly GCF_049309525.1). Taxonomy (NCBI): domain Eukaryota; kingdom Metazoa; phylum Chordata; class Actinopteri; order Cypriniformes; family Cyprinidae; genus Garra; species Garra rufa. Next base: position 25,933,253 of record NC_133361.1, read on the forward strand.
CTCTGGTTAGACTCAAGGTATGGGTCACAATGTGCCAAGCTGGGACTACTAAGAGAGACTGAAACTCCAAGTGGGCTTTCCTTTACCACCTCCAGTCTATGGCAGAGGCTTCCCGAGCCTCTTCTCTGCTGATTAGAGTCTGATCCGTGCCCTCTATTCACATGAACATCTGGCCCTACTTGAGGTGACTGTTCACACTGTAAATTGTGCCTGTCGTTGGAAGAAAAATAAACTTCTGACTGGTCTATCTCTGCCGAGCTTGGAACTCTTCTTTGGAGTGGCTCCATGGTTAGGCTACAATCTGAATCATAATCATTACTGATGGGTTCTTTAGCTGCTGACCAGTAGGTGTTTGGCTGAGAGCCAATGGGGCTCCTCCTGCCTGTAGAGGACAAGCTACTGTTGCTGGCTTCAAGTCTTGGGCTGTAATCAAGATTGGTGTCTTCTAAGTTGATGTTGCACTCAACTGGCTCCTCGATACGGATGTAGTACTCACTGCTTACTGAGGGACTGTGTGCACTTAGCACTGGAACCACACCTGGATGGTCAGACTCATAGTAGGATGGAGAAACCCCAAGAGGGAGGCTCTCACCTTTGCAGCTACCTGTGGAATTGCTAAGAGGGTAATACACATCCTGGTAATGGGGATTATTCTTCCCCAGTGGTCCACTAGCTGAAGAGGAGCAGTAGGGCTGCTCAGCTCGTGCCTGCTCCCATTTATACTCAAAGTTTAGCCCCTGGCTGGTCTCAGTTACTGTCAATATATCATCCCCATTCTCAGACTGGAAGCTGTCTGCCAAAGAGAAGTGTTCAAGTAGAGGAAATGAAGAAGAAGTCGAAGAGGCTACTTCAGGCGCAGGTGTCCTGTGAGAACTGCTGGAGCCCAGACTTGGCCTGAGAGAGTTCCAGCGTTTCTCAAAATCCTCCTCAGCATCATTTGCACCCTTAGCGCACAGGTAGCTTAGCAGTAGATGGACTTCTTCCACAACAGGCCTCTGCTCAGGCTGCAGCCAACAGAACTGCATTACCTCATACCTGCCCACAAAAGCAACAGAAAAGCAAATATTTTAGACTATAAACTAATATTTATAAGAAACAGAATTGGTTGATTGGTAGGGCCAAAAACTATGTTTAAGTATACTTTACTAATGCTTTATTACCGGGCACTCCAATCCTGATCTGAGAGCTATGATCATTTTAGCTCCATCCACAATCAAACACACTTGAACCAGCTAATAAAGATGTTCAGGGTTACATGATAATTACAGGCAGGTGTGTTGAAGCATGGTTGGAACTGAAGTCAGAAACCCGTTTGTGATTATTTGAAATATGGACAGTTTAGTATGATAGTAGCCTTGGAGTCTTAATGTAGGGTCATTCATTGTTTAGTATTCACTGGGGGATGGAGTGGTATACTTGTACGCATGACTGCTCTTGATTAAATGGACAATAATTGGAGTGTGTGCGGGTAAAATTAATGACTATGTGCTTCCAGGACTGGATAAATGTATGATTAATTGCCTTATAGAGAGGGAAAATTAATGATTGACCACACTGGATTTGAGGAGTATTGATTTGTTGGTTCTGCCAAAGGAAATGACTGGTGGAGGCACCTGTGGTTGGAAGATATTGATTGCTTTACATGTATTTAAAAGAAAAGTGATTGGTGGGTGTGTCTCTGGAGGGGAACACTGATTGGTTTGGATGTGGTGATAGCGACTGGCAGACGTAGTAAGGAGATGGGTGGTTCATAATGATGATTGTGACTTGTGAGACGACTCACCAGCGTTCACACAGAGGCACTTTCAGCAGGGGCTTTGGCAGTTTGAGCTGCTGTTCCTTTACAGCATATGTTAAAACCTGCCTATCAGAATAGTGCCTGTAAGGCTTGTTACCCAGTTCAAACAACTCCCATATCGTCACACCCAGTGACCTGCATAGTAAAAATACATATATATAGTATTAGTAATTAATTAATTTGCACAGAATTAAGAAACATACTTATATTTATACTTATAGTTCACCCAGAAATGAAAATTCTGTCATTAATTACTCACCCTCATGCTGTTACAAACTTGTAAGACCTTTATTCATCTTCAGAACACAAATTAAGATGTTTTTGATGAACTCTGAGAGCTTTCTGACCCTGCATAGACAGCAACACAACTACCATGTTCAAGGCCCAAAAAGGTAAGGACATTTTGTGCACAAAGAAAACAAAAATAATGGCTTTATTCATCAATTTCCTGCATCGTTGTGCTCTTGTGAACATATGTCGAAGACTGACATGGAGGAGAAGACCATTTTAACAATTTCTTACTACCTTTCTTGGCCTTGAACATGTCAGTTGTGTTGCTGTCTATGAAGGATCAGAAAGCTCTCGAATTTCATAAAAAATTCTTAATTTGTCGAAGATGAATGAAGGGTTTGGAAGAGTTTGGGTGAGAACCTCCATAGTGGTTTTCTCTGATTTATTTCTCACCAGACATTGCTGGTCTTGGTTTGGTCCACTACTAGGAGATTGCCGTGGACTTCATCAATAAGTTCTGGTGCAATCCAGCGTAGAGGAACCCATATTTGATCTGCTGTCACATAATAGTCATCCTATCAAAGGGAAAAGATGCAGTGATATTGAATAAGAAGAAATTCTGAGACAATGTCAAAATAATAGGATCAGCATAGCTGCACTCCTAAAAGTCTTCACAGACTCACCTTGTACTTGCTGTGGCTAAGGCCATAGTCTCCAATTTTCACTGCTAACTCTGAGGTCAACAGGCAGTTCCTTAGGGCCAGGTCACTGAAAACAGGACAGAGTGGAGCAATGTTTGCAACATTTATAGTTCCTGTCATTGCAGACTTCCTTTGTCACTCTGTCATGAAAGTTTGCCAGTGTCATTTCACATTTTCTTCATGGGTGGCTTACAAATAATTGATGGTGTTTGTTGAGCAAGGGGTCTTCCCCCAGCAACAAAATCACTGATGCTGGAGTCTGTGACATGTACTCAGGCAGCACCAGGATATTGTTGCCAGGAGACACCAGAGCTGGACGTCCAGTGAACGGCGGGGTGAAAAATAAACGAGAGAATCAATATGCAAGGGAAAAGGTTAGTGGATCCTCACCTGTGAATGTAATTATGTTTGTGAAGGTACAGAAGACCAGAAGCAATCTCGCATGCCATCCGCTGAAGGATCAAAGGGTCAGGGGTCACTGAGTCTGCTGCCCGACAGCTACGGAGGTATCCTTTAACATCTCCCTTTATAATGTAAACACCATTTTTAAGAACAGCACAAGAATGCTAATCTGAGTTATCATACAGCAACTGTAATTCTGGTACCACTGTGTCAGTTTGTAACTATGACCAGCAGAGGGAGCTTTAAGCTGTTTAATTGACCCTATGCTAAACTCCATCCTTCTTGGATGCTCAGACTGACCAGCTTTACAGAAATGAACAGAAAAAGTCAGTGAACAGCATGTTTTTTAGGTAAATGCTTCTCATAAATTGGTAAAAATTGAGGCAATGTTATTCTTTTCAGTCTTGAAATTACTGTTCCACAATCAAATACAAAAAGCCTCATCTGAATAGAAGTTTATAGTACTGTAAACTCAGTTACCATTATTTACAACTTAAATCAATTAATATATTAGATTTTAGAAAATGTATTAATATTACTTGGAGGAAATGTAGAAAATGCACCTAGCAACAAAGTTTAATTTTATTTTTGTAATATTTTGAATTCAAAAACTATCCAAGCCCACAGATTCTACATAAGAAAAGAACAAAGGTCTGATTATACTCTATGGCAAGAGTTGCTAAGCTCGGTTTGGTCAGTAACATTTTGAAGGCGTGGTTAAAGAAGGGTCAACTAGACACCACAAGGCCACTTTGTCTCAAAAAACTGTGTTTTGTAGTTTTTTTGCTCTCAAAACAATACTTAGTAAATAAAGGAGATGCGACTTCAATACATTGTATAATAATGGATATATTCTAAAAGGGGTCATCGGATGCAAAATTCACTTTTACATGGTATAGCAGTGTGTGGACACAACCACCCTAGAATGATAAAAATCCATTCACTCCTTTTGTTTTAACCCCTAAAAAACCTAAACAGTCTCAATTATCAAGCCGTTTTGACTTTCTGAGAAATATGATGTCATATTGCTCAAGCCCCGCCTACAACCGCTGATGGACTGTGCCGATGTAGCATATTTTTCCGCCCTCAGCAGCTGTAGCAACAATGTCTCGTAAGCAGTGCAGGTGTTTTGTAGTTGGATGTAAAAGTGAACATAAAGAAACATTGTCTTTAGACATCACAGCCACTGAGGACACAGTGGATTAGTTTTGTTTTGAATGGTAACACCCAATTCGTTTTACTTTAGACTGCTGTCTGAACAAGGGACAATTCAAAGAAAGGTTTTGCTAATAAGTTAAAACTCAAGGATGGATCAGTGCAAAACTCTTTTCCTCTTCCATGAAAGAGAGGGGCGGAGTGAGCAGAGCTCATTAGCATTTAAAGAGCTATGCGCTGAGGCGGGTCGATGTAAACAGAGCTGTTTTTGACAAGGTAAAAAGGGTGCTGTTTTACACAATCATTGAGGAATTTTAACCAACGTATGTTACAGACATTTCATGAAGTCCCTAAACTTGTGGAAAATAGGCATCCGATGTCCCCTTTAAAATGACACTTCATGTCAAGAAGATTGCTGACTGCTAGTTAAGTTTTTAAAGAGCAGTCAGACCAACTCAGAGTATGTTTTGAAGATGGTACTGAGTGGCTTACCAGGGGGCAGTGCTCCATAACCAGCAGGTAGGGTGTGACCTCTGAACACTGGGACAGACACTGCAGAAGGGCTGGATGCTGGAGCACCCTGTGGGATTCACACACTTGAACATTAACACATTGCTAGTTTGAGAAACCGTTTAGTTACATATTCCAAATAAGAGCTATCATTAATGTTTATTTTGTGACTCCAAAAGAGATATGGTAACAAAAATATAATATATTTTAGCCTACAGAATAAGATAAGAAGAAAAAATGGGGTAAGAGGGATAAAAGGAAAGGTGTGTACCGGTAAGGCTGGACCTCTTCCAGAAACTGCATCTGCTCCTGTACACTGGCACTGGCCTTCAGCTCCTTAACCACCACCTGTGTGGTACTGAGTCCAGCATTCACCTCCCCCAGCAAAACCTGAAAGCCAGCCCAAACCGCAAATTAACATGGCTCACACCTACCACCTGTGAAACTGGCAGCACAGATTTAAAGAGCGAGAACACTTGGTGTGGTATTTATCTCAAACTGGTTCTTTAACGGTAGCTCATAATGAGATTACGACAGCATTACGCGTACACTTTACTATGTGCAAAATAAAACCCATGAGTAGGGTACTTAAAAAAACTGCCACATTACGGTATCATTTGGGTTATAAAAGGCCTCACCTTGCCAAACCAGCCATGTCCCATTTCTTTGATGTAGAGGAGGCTGTGGCGTCCGAGATCTGTAGACTTCAGTAGCTGAACTGTGGGAAACAGAGAAAAAACATACATTCAGAGTTAGGAGAGACGCACAAATGGATGAACTGAACACAAAATGAGCGATTTGAAAGCAGCCAAGCTTTAAAGAGTGGACACAAATCTTCAGACACTCTGGTCCCACCTTGAACCATCATAATTTAGCAGACAAGCTTGGACGTCGAAGAAATCGATGAAGAGAAACCGTAGGATGAAGGTCCAACAATGCAGTGGGATGAAGGTTCCGTTCTCTGGTTCTCCATGTCTCCATTCCCACTCCAGGGGTTTAACCCTCCAAGCCCTCGGACAGCTGAGAAAGCAGCTCCGTCTGTCTTCCTTCCCAGAGATGGAGTGCATCTCCTGACGCTGAGATACAGTGTCCCACAACATTCCCATAATGCCCCCGGCTGGAACTCTCAGCTGGAGCCAAGTCAACTCGAAGCTGCGGTAAACCTAGCGTCTCCGGCTGAGATCGGTGTTTAAAGTGCCAAGTGTCCCACCAGGAGCTGGACGTATGTCTGCAGTGCAGCTCGGCACATGCCAAATGCATCTGCTCACGCAAGCAGTGCCATGAGCACATAATAACCGTGGCTCCTCTGCCCCCTTCCCTCTGTCTGTCTCAGCAAGACTATGGGGGCAATTGTAAACAAATAAAGCACTGTGAGCAGCAGAAAGACCTCTGTCATTAACACGAGCCCCCCACACACCTCCTCCTGCGCTACCAGCAGGTCTCACAGTGTGCGTGTGCGCGCCTCACAGACCCATCCCTGTATTAATGCACTAAACTGTTCTCCTCCTCTGCAGCGTTCCAGAAGCTTCTCATTCCAGCCCCTCGCACTCCCCGCCACAGTTACATTGTGGCTTTTGTCCACAGAGCAGCAGCGCCTGGTACCCCAGTACCAGCCCAGACACAAGGCCCATTCTCTACCGCTCAGAGCCAGGATTGTCACAGCGATGACCCCCCCCCCCCCCCCCCTTACAATTCCTGACATACAACTATCTCTCTTTTCTTCAGCAGACTTGAACTGGCCTTTTATATGATTTCTGTGGAATCTGTGAGTTGTGCATTCCCGTCCCACTTCTGGCATTCCCAGAGCAGCCCTGGGCCATGTTAAAAATGCATTAGAACGCAGTACAATTGCTGCGAATGCACACTGACTAGAAGAGAAATTCTACTTAATATGTCGACAAAAGACTTCAGACTGAGTAAAACTGCCAACTTAAATGGATAAGGGGATTTCAAAAGTGCTAAGATGAATTATTTTATGTGAACTTCCAATATGGAAGAGAAAAACTGGTGATTTATGTAGAGTATGATGGTGTTGATTTGCATGTTAAGTACACAGGGCTGTACTGAATGTCAGTATTAACCATGCAAAGGTAGAATGTGTCAGATTTCACTACATCGTTTATATGTATTAGGAAGGATAACATACACGATTCGCATGTACTGTAAGAGAGATAAATCAACCTAGGTTCATTGGAAATATGTGTCTATATTAGGGGTGGGCATAGATTAATTTTTTTAATCTAGATTAATCTAGATTAAATCTTGGAATTAATCTAGATTAATCTAGATTAAAATGGCTAATCTGAATTCTGCTGAAGGCATTCAGAATATGTGTGCTACCCAAATAATGACTAAAAGTAAGTCTTCGAGAACGGGCCAGGTGGCGCATTAGACCAGGCGCTCATCTCCTGTTTCCAAAATGCATCACAAACTGCTTGACAATTGCATTTACAACATAATTACCTATACAAACTTGTGTAACCAAGTACTTCTGCGCAAAAGGCTGCACGACGTGCGCGTGCTGCACAGACGCGCACCGGCATGGATTTCTGCGTGCATAGTCTTGGGTTAAACTGCGTTGCTTTTAGAAGCGTCAATTCAGTTGTTGCATATAGTTTAATGTCTTTATTTCGGGATTATCAAAGTAAATTATAACTCACGTGCCCCAGTAAAAAGGGTCTAGCAACGCACCTGCCCTGAAGCGGCTTCATAGCTGCATTCATGTTTGCATGTCTCATTTGATGTGGTAATTTCACAGAAGTTGAAGACTCGTTCCCGCCTCCTACAGTGCAATTCGACTAGGTATACGTCATCCGCGCTAAAATATCAAGGTGAAAGTCATCATAGCTCACGTAGTTTAGACCCAGCTCCAAACCCAACTTTGAGAATAGATTAACGGCGATATTTTTTTTATCGCCCGATAAGAGTCTCACGTTAACGCAGCACGTTAACGCCGATAACGGCCCACCACTAGTCTATATATACATTTCTGCAAAACTGAAAATCTGTACCTATCGCTGTGTACGAATCACTGCTTTTTCTAGTTGAAATGAACACTATGACTTCAAAAACTATTTTAACATCCTGCACGATTTGAAAACTGATACTTTTGAATGTTGTCATCACATTTACAGCTTCATATGCATGAGTTTTTTAATTCAGTAAGTTTGCTCGGTAGCTCACACGATATAGCTTTGCCACTTGAGTGATGAAGAGCTCCGATACGAACCCTGTGAAACTACAGTTCAACAAAACTCAGCTCAAATCCGCATAAGTAAGTTAAAACAGCACGGGCTGCATCAACAAATGCATTTTCACATTACTTTTGCATTTGTTGATGCACTACACTATCGATTAGGTTTAGGGTTGGGTTTGGAATAGGGGATATTTCCAACACGACAGAAAATGCAACGGTGACGTATACTGAACATGTGTTTTAGCACCACTCTCTGAACATTTCGCTTTGAAAATGCCGCCAAATACGCAGTAAGGTACATAATTACAATTTTGCAGAAATGTCCAGTATATACAGGGTTGCCAGATTTTCACAACAAAACCTGCGCAATTGCTACTTAAAACTAGCCCAAAAGTAGCCCAATCGTGTTTGCAGAGGGGTCTCCTGTTAAAAATCGTGTTCCATGGGGTAAAATACATTCTGTGGTGGGGTTCCTCTGTTAAAATTAGCATTCCAGGGGCTATATATTACGTTATTACGTGAAAGTAGCCCAAATCTGCAAGAAAACCGCAGACTTGGCAACACTGAGTATATAGAGGCACATATTTTTATGAGCCTGGACTGGAACATGAAGTGGACAAGTCAAGATAAATTTATTTTTGGAAATGTTGTTTGGCACAATGCTAAGCTATTCATAAGAATTTTGTGATGCAGCTACTATATAATAGCAGTTTTGGGTGTTTTATTTTTAGTTCAAAAGTTACTGTAATGTATAGAAATCTGTTTTTTTCAACAGATGACAGACTTATACAGTAAGTTATTTATAAACATCTTTCGTCCATCAAGTTCTAAATAAAAACTAATTCGATGTGGTAGTTTTAAATACAAGTATTAAATTGACTCACTCACCACAAATAGGCATTGCCATAAGGTTATTAAATATATCATATTATTAAATATAACTTTGTTACTATTAAATAATGAATTACCATGCAATCTCAGCTATTAGGAAACCGTAACACTCAGATGATACTATCAATTTCCAATGGACAAAATTAAATCTAGTTTTTTCCCCACTCAAATGTTTTACATAGATGTACATCACAACAGGGAAAGTCACAATTTCCCTTTTCATGTTGAATTTATACATTCATGATGATATAATACGGCAAAGCGATATAGAATTTGATCTAATACCTCAACAATTGGTAGAGGAAAGTGCTAGTAATGACAAGATTGTGGGTTCAATTCCCAGGAAACATTACAGATACAAATGTTTCCCTCAAAGGGACCTTCATTCATCTTCGAAACACAAATTACACAACTACCACGTTCAAGGCCCAGAAAGGTAGTAAGGACATCATTAAAATAGTCCATGTTACATCAGTAGTTCAACCTTAATTTAATGAAGCCACGAGCATTCTTTATGTGCACAAAGAAAATAAAAATAGATAACTTTATTCAAAATGTGTATTTTCTGTGTATATTTTATCACTGTCCCTACTATCTTTCTGGGCCTTGAACATGGTAGTTGCGCTGTTGTCTATGCAGGGTCAGAAAGCATCTTAATTTGTGTTCTGAAGATGAACAAAGGTCTTACTGGTTTGAAATGACATAAGGGTGAGTAACTAATGTGAGAATTTTCATTTTTGGCTAAACTATCCCTTTAAACCTGGGTTTCTGAACTCAACCAGCAAATCAAGGTTATTATAAACCTGTCAGTATGATCAAGGTTAAAGCTAAACTCCGTAGGACAGTGGACCTTGAGGGCCTGAGTTGAGAAACCTGCATTAAATGCTCTGTAAGCTGCTTTGAATAAAGTCTCCGCTACATGAATAAGCACAATGTAAATGTCTACAGTAGGCATTTTTTAAGGACATAAATGTGATCCCCTCTTTCTCTGATTCTCCATGCTCGACCTCTTCCAAACTAAAGCTTACAGTATGTCGCAGTCAGTCAGTGAAAACCTGTAAATGTAGTTTAAGAGTGAAAGAGCACCAGGGACATTCGTATGTGAGGCTTTTACATCATTGCATTCAGTCAAGTGTTAATTTCTGGCTCTTTGCATTAATACAGCACGCTGGAGGATGAAGAGGGGGAGGACGGAAAGGGAGCGGTTCAACCATGACCGAGCCCTTCTCAATATCACGAGGGACTCAGTGCTACCCTCTCACTCTGCAACACCTGGACCAATCGCACCGCCGTAACCAGGGGCGACGAACAGTCCAGAGGCTATTGGCTGGCTCCTAAAACTCTTTCGTCCAATCCCTGCCTGCGTTTCAAGCCAGCATCCCGCTGTCTCCTCCACCCTCCCCTGATGCTCTACGCAGACACAGCGCGTGAGTCATACTGTAGGGAGAAAACCTGACTTGCACAGCTTCACCCACCACCAGCTTTCACACAGTCAGCGACTGGATTTGACATAATGTTTAATCAAATCTAGTACATTCAGTAGATTTTTATACTTAATGAAGAAAATTATAATGTTGTTTGCCTGGGCAAAACTCACTGCCATTATGGCAATGCATTCTGAGTGGTTGCCAGGGTGTTGCTACTGTATGTGGTTGAAGTTTTCTGCATTGGTTCGCAGTTTCTATGGTGGTAATTAGGTGGAAAATAACATACTAAGGACTTGTTTACATCGTTTTTCAAATCTGATCTTTAGGGCTAACTGTCCACACTGTCATTTTTGTTCAAATGGATCAATTTTTTCAAACAGTGAAATCAGGATGGACTTGTTTACTTGTTCTCTATACATGTCACATGGCATATCACAAAAGAGTTATTCAAAATGGACAATGGTCAATTATGGTCAAACTAAATTTTAAAATACTATTGATCTAACTGTTTAGACTGAGATGCACTCTAAAGAAAATTATGTTAATATAGATCTGGTCTGAATTTGATTAGTAAAAATTTTTTTTTTTTTTTTTTTGCTGTTTGAATATAGCCTGTGAACCTGATTACCATTAAAAGGTTTGGGGTTGCTAAGATTTAGTTTTTATGCTCACCAAGGCTGAAATTATTTGTTCCAAAATACAGTAAAAACTGTAAAAGTGTTAAATATTATTACATTTTAAATTAAGTGCTTTCTATTTGAATATATTTTAAAATGTAATTTATTTCTGTGATGCAAAGCTGAATTTTCAGCATCATTACTCCAGTCTTCAGTGTCGCATGATCCTTCAGAAATCATTATAATATCCTGATTTGCTGCTCAACAAAACATTTATTGTTATTATCAATGTGGAAAACTACCTAATATTTTTATAAAAACTGACATATGATTTTATAAGATTTTTCAATAAATAGAGTTCATCTTTTGTAACCTTATAAATGTCTTTACTGTCACTTTTGAGCAATATGCATCCCTGATGAATAAAATTATTACTTTCTTTCAAAAACCCCAAACTTTTGAATGATAATGTGTTTTGCAAAACCTTCAACCTAAAATATGTGCATAAGCCAGCCTGATCTCCTAACGAAAACGTACCTATAGGAACTTTTTCGCAAGACAGCAAAATACGTAAAGCCATGTACGTTTCGTGACATTCAATGTGAAATGTTTACTGAATGGCGTTTAAAGAGTGTTTGCACCTAAACATTCCCGATAGTATGAACAAAAGCAAATGTGACGTAAAAACACAACTGCCATTTTAGCTTGCTTTTCGATCTCTCATCTTTCAGCTCTTTCATCATGAATCATGTTTTTCACTGGATTTGTACCCAAGGATTCTGCATCCTAAATCCAATTCCCTGTTGGCTGAGTTACTGAGCAAGCTTATGTCCCGAAAGCGAAACATATGGAGCTGTAATCATAACTGTGTATGAAAACAATTTCAAGTGCTCGCCGTTTTACCGCCTCTAGTGTTCATTTCTGTTGAAAACTGCTGTATTATCTACTTATTGGTATGTATTTCGCATCTTGCGAAAAAGTTCCCACAGGTACGTTTTCGACATTAGATCAGGTAGGCATAAACCTCAGCAAGCACCACTAGCAAATCAATATCTTCCAAAGAGATGAAAATCTACTGTTGATTTGGTTTTCCGAGGCATCTGTTTCATATCTGTTGTAATGTTGTTGTTAAAAACCGCTTCATTTCCATCTGTACTCTCCAGTGCTTCCATGCATTAATAACTTCCTTTCCCTTCTGCAGTCCAGTTCATATGCATCCATCATGCCAGGAGTCCTCTGGGCCCGTCTCACGGCGCATTATGCAACTGACAGATGTGTGTTCTGCTTCCAGAGACGGTTCGCTCTCCACCCCTCTCTCTGCACTGTGAGAACATAAACAAGGCCACTGCTCTTTTTTCCGGAACCATCCATTCACAATGGGCACTGGCCTGTTCTTTACTCTTCCTGTCACAAGGCCGTTAGGAATGTGAGGGACGAATATCAGCGTAGTGTGGCATTTTCAGTATTGTTTATGAATGAGAAACACAACCAGCAATATTCTTTACTATGTTACAATGATAAGATATGTGACCCTGGACCACAAAACCAGTCTTAAGTAGCACGGGTATATTTGTAGCAATAGCCAAAAATATAGTGCCTTGCAAAAGTATTCATACTCCTTAATTGTTTTCACATTTTGTTTTGTTGCAGCATTATGTTAAACTGCTTTAAATTACTTCGAAAATGCATATCAGAGCAAAAACCAAGTCCTGAGGTCAAGATAACTGCCTGTAGAGCTCAGTGGCAGACTTGCGTTAAGGCAATGATCTAGGGAAGAGTTCAGAAAAAAATCTGCTGCATTGAAGGTTCACAGAAGCATTATCCACAATGGAAGACGATTGGAACAACTAGGACTCGAGAAAATGTCTGCCAGCCCCCATCCAAGCTGACAGAGCTTGAGAGGTGAAAAGGTGAGACAAAGAATGGCAGATAATTGCCAAATGCAGATGTGCAAAGCTTGTCACATCATACCCAAAAAGACTTGAGGCTGTAAAGGTGCTTCAACTATGTACTGAGTTAAGGGTATGAATACTTATGCAATGTACTTTATTCAGTGTTTTATTTTTAATAAATTTTGTAAAATTTGCAAATCTGGTTTTTGCTTTGTCATTATTATGGTGTATGGAGTGTAAATTGATGTGGGGAAAAAATAATTGAAAGCAGTTTAACATAATGCTGCAACAAAACAAAATGTGAAAAAAATGAAGGGGTATCAATACTTTTGCAAGGCACTGTATGTGTATGTGTCAAAATTATCGATTTTTCTTTTATGCCGAAAATCATTAGGATTTTAAGTAAAGATGATGTTGCATGAAGATATTTCCTACTGTAAATATATCACAACTTAATTTTTAATTAGTAATATGCATTGCTAAAAACTTTATTTGGACAACTTTAAGGGCGATTTTCTCAGTATTTAAATTTTTTTGCACACACCAAATTTTCAAATAGTTGTACCTCCAAAATATTGTCCTATCCTAACAAACCATACCTCAATAGAAAGCTTATTTATTCAGCTTTCAGATGATGTATAAATCTTAATTTAAAAAAAATTTACGCTTATGACTGATCTAATTTAAATCATGTTTTCCATTTTTTTTTTAAAAGTCCTTATAATTTCCACCATAAATATCATGACCATGACCATAAATATCATGATCATGACCTCATTGCATTACATTTTCAATACATGGAAAAGAAGAATCAGCACATTATTCAAAGATTATAAAGAAATAAAGAACAAAACTATACAGATTCTTACATGATTTGCTGGGCTGTTTGGACACAGGTAGTGAGACCTCCGTGAGGGGAAGGATGTAAACCTCGGGGTCATTCTGAGAGCTGGGGGAGGCTAAAGTGGAAAGGTCAGCTTGGCCCTCTTCCCCCTCCGTATTTTCAAACTCCTGCAGGGAACAAAAGCACACAGAGACTTCAAATGAATGCCTTCTATTGTAATATATTTTAAAATGCTATTTAGTGATGCAAGTTGAATTTTCAGCATTATTACTCCAGTCTTCAGTTTCACATGATCCTTCAGATAATCATTCTAATATGCTGATTTGCTGCTCAAGAATTCTCATTATCATTGTTAAAACAGTCATTTTCAGGATTCTTTGATAAGTAGAAAGTTCAAAAGAACAGCATTTACTTGAAATATAAACTTCTGTGACTATAATAAATGTCTTTACTGTCACTTTTGATCAATTTTATCTGTCCTTGCATTCAAACACAATTCGAGCAGGAATTTCAGGCTGGCATTCTTACATCAGCTCTATTACTTTATGCATACTGTGAAATTAATATGAAATTTTCATAGTCTCTTTTGTCACAGTATGATAGGAGATGAAAGTCTCTCTTGTGGTATTTTCTTTGTTATGAATGCTGGATGCAGGACATTTTGAAAAGTAGGCAATCATCTGCTCGGACCCAGTAACCTATCCCGCTCCCACAGCTCCACTTGTTGGCTCATACTCACACATTGTGACTATTGTTGGGCATCTGTGTTGGGGAATTGTAGTACTGAATCTGTGCCATAACCAGCATGAATTCAATTCCTGTATTTTTATCCGAATTTAGATTGGGATAGTAAACAGGATGCGGAACTAATTTGCAATTTAAAGTACGTAATATTACATATTAATAACTTAAAACTTCTAGGGATGTTTTTTATTGGTAATTCATAGTTTTTACTTGCAAAACCCATACATTTGACAGTATTTTACAATACAATTACATATATGCACCCAAAAAAGTAAATTCTGTCATCACTCACCCTCATGTTGTTCTAAAGCCGTAAGACCTTCGTTCATCTTCGGAACACAAATTAAGATATTTTTGATGAAATCCGAGAGCTTTCTGACCCTGAATAGACAGCAACATGACTGACACGTTTAAGGCTTAGAAAGGTAGTGATGTGTGTCGTAGACTGACACAAAAAAAGTAATTGTTTTTGTTTTCTTTGCACACAAATGTATTCTCGTAGCTTCATAGAATTACGATTGAACCACTGATGTCACATGGACTATTTTAACAATATCCTTTCTAGCTTTCTGTGCCTTGAATGTGCTGTCTATGCAGGGTCAGAAAGATTTTGGATTTCATCAAAAAAAATCTTAATTTCTGTTCTGAAGATTGAAAAAAGTTCTTACAGGTTTGGAACGACATGAGGGTGAGTAATTATGACTTTAATGAGTTTTCATTTTTGGGTGAGCTATCCCTTTAATCATATAAAGCCTATTTTATCATATTTGAAGTCTGACTGATAGTTTATATTTTTTTAGCACGTAAAAGGCCTTTTAGTGTCATTGTAAAAATGTCCCCCTTCAGGTTGTGGCTTTTAAAGAATATTTATTAGTTCATCTCTTAATCATCATTGCACTGCATTAAACTATACCCACAATAAAAACTACAGAGGTTTGGTCATAAACTAAGCATTTAAATTTCATCTTGCTAAGATATATTATTGGAAGATATAAAGTGACAACTGATATTTATATGCGTTTTATGTAAGTAGTCTGCTATTCGCATAAAATCTCATTGATTTATTATCATTACAAACTATCAGAATTGCATACTTTTTGGCAATATTAATATCAGCAACTGTACCAAATTACTACTTGGGCCTATATCAGAAAATATGAGCAATAAATGCCTGATGTATCAAATTTGATTTTTGGAGCTATATATATATATATATATATATATATATATATATATATATATATATATATACACACACACAGACACACACAAAAGTTTTTGGACAGTACGATTTTTTATGTTTTAAAGAAGTCTGTTTTGCTCGCCAAGCCTGCATTTGTTTATTTCAAAATACAGCAAAAATGACAAAATTCTGAAATATTTTTGCTATTTAAAATAACTGTTTCCTATTTGAATATATATTACAGTGTCATTTTTTTCTGTGGTTTAAAGCTGAATTTTGAACATCATTACTCTTCAGTGTCACATGATCCTTCAGAAATCATTGTAATATTCTGATTTGCTGCTCAAAAAACATTTATTATTATTAATAATATCATTATTACTATTATTATGTTGAAAACAGCTGAGTAGTTATAGAAAGTATAGAAAGTTCAGAAAAACAGCGTTTATCTGAAATAGAAATCTTTTGTAACATTATAAAATATCTTTATCATCACTTTTGAAAAATGGTATAGTGTATAATATTACAAAAGCTTTTTATTTCAGATAAATGCTGATAGTTGGATCTTTCTTTTTATCAAAGAACCCTAAAATGGACTAAATGTACTCAGTTGTTTTAAATATTGATGATAATAATAAAAAGAAGAAGAAGAAGAAGAAGAAGAAGAAGAAGAAGAAGAAGAAGAAGAAGAAGAAGAAGAAGAAAATCAGCATATTAGAATAATTTCTGAAGGATCATGTCACACTGAAGACTGGTGTAATGATGCTGAAAATTTAGCTTTGATCGAAGAAACATTTTTAAATATTTTCAAATAGAAAGCAGTTCTTTTAAATAGCAAAAAATATTTCCCAATATTACAGCTTTTGCCGTATTTTGGATCAAGTTTGTATTGTGTAAAAGTTCAATAATCTGTTCTATTAAATTAAAAAAAATCTGGTTTTGCAGCTTTTTAATATAGCATTTTACAGTATTTTCTCAGTTTTGATTCAAACTTTTTTTGCAGTGTATGTAAATTTGATGAAATTTCTGGCAGTTACAATATTAAGACTAAAGATTTTCTCAGTCTATATTATATGCATTCACCTTCTTTTCACTCTTGCGTGATTGTAATACATTTCTTCGAAATATAATTCATTAAATTCATTTTCTGTCAATCCAATTGAAATTCCACTTCCTATTAGCTCCGGCCAATTCAATTTACATTCCTACTACCCAATTCTTCACTTACGACTATTGTCAGTGACTATAAGCCCTGTCTTTACCTACAGTATAAAAGCGTATTCTCTCTGCCTGCATGTTCTCATATTCTTTGTCTACCAGATTACAATGGACAACATCTCTTATCTGCTGCCGTAGCACCTCTCCTATTTTAAGAAGCACAACATTTCTTTATGCAACATTACAATTGTTCTCTGAAGAAAATGGGATTTGCTGAGGAAGTGAAAAACAGCCATTTTCTGTATTTTTCAAGCAGCAGATGGGAAGACATAAAATAAGAGATTGCATATATTGTGCATATATTATTGCACCACTTATTTATTTCATTCTGGTACTCAGGCACTTCCAAATGTAAAACAAGCTCTAGGAGCAAATCTATAGTG
Source organism: Garra rufa (assembly GCF_049309525.1). Classification (NCBI taxonomy): domain Eukaryota; kingdom Metazoa; phylum Chordata; class Actinopteri; order Cypriniformes; family Cyprinidae; genus Garra; species Garra rufa. The sequence continues at coordinate 25,950,445 of NC_133361.1, forward strand.
AACGGCATCTGCTAATGTGGTGTTTATCATTGGGAGTGGATGTGGCTCTGAGGCAAATTGATGCAATGTCATTTAGAACCACTTGAGGGTGCAAAGTAATTTACTTAATTCACACAGTCCATCTAAATATTTCATACTTCGATCTGTTATTCATGCATTATGTGTGCATTACTAAAGTGCTAACAGGACATATTTGAAGAGGAGGCAGCAGTTTTTCTTTATTCAGCAGCAGTCGATAAAAACTTTAATTTGAAGTGAGCTACTGGTTCGTCTTGCTTTATGTGCATACTGGGATAAAGAGGAGAAGATGAGAGACTGAGAAATGCTGACCTGCTCCTTTCTACTGTACTATTTGAGCTCACAGATTTCATCTCCATTTATATTTACTCTGCAACAGAGTCTGAAAGCTTTTGGTTTTCAACAAAAATATCTTAATTTGTCTTCTGGAGATCAACAAAGTTCTTACGATTTTGGAACGACATGAGGCTCAGACATTAATGACAGAGTTTTCATTTTTGAGTGAACTATCCCTTTATTATCTCTTAATTCGTCGAATCCAGGATCTGAAACATGCTGTTTACCCACATAATGGTGTAGTTAAGGCATCTACCAGCCAGGACTAACTGTCTAGTCGAATCTACACATCCACAGACAGTAGAAAATTTTAATTTTGGCAGATCATTATGGCCTGCAGCCATACAGTCAGACTCATCCCAACAAATGCACAATGAGAAGCCCAAACATCTTGATGAAAAGCACGCCAGTGTGAAGCAGCCAACTCATTTCAATTAGACTCCAGCAATGGTTGTAGCTCACTGCACTGCACTGGGGAGCGAGGGCTGTTTTCCATTCAGGATGAGCAGCTGTCTCACTCCATCAGCAGAGGGGCTGGTGCTCGTTTACAATACACACAATCTCTAAAGAGGCTTTAGTTACATTTAATACCAACACGGGAATCAGGATGGAAAGATGTGGTATGGTGCAGCAAATGCCATCCACTCCATGGTAACGTCAGTTAAATAGACCCCATTGTGTTTCTGTTCAGATACTGAGTGTTATTTGAGAGATTTTTCAATGTGTAACCTTACGAAAAAATACTATGGTTCTACCATGGTAGGGTTAAGTGGTATACAGGTATGTACCATTCTGAATTAAATTGCTTTTTAAATGTCAATTCAGGTCCTGAATTGCAATTAGGATCGAAAACAAGATGCAGAATTGTAATTCAAAAGAGCAGATTTTTTTTTTTTTTTTTTTTTTACATTTTTGTCCTTATTTTACAATTGAGAAAAGAATAGAGTAATAATAAATATTGTATATTGTATTATATTATACTGTATCAAGAATTTCCCAAATTACTCTTTATTACTGAAAATAATTCTACTTATCAGTGAATAAATAATAATATTAATTAGAGGAAATTACTCCAACGTAGAGGAAATATTATATTATATTATATACATTTATTTATTAGTTATAAAAATTAGACACATGGTGTATATATATTATATTTCCAAGAATTTCCAATGTCAGTGTATTCTACATATAAGTAAATAAATATTTTTGATTATTTCGTAATAATTAGTTGAAATAACAGGCGATTTTATATTATATTATATTATATTATAAATTAATTTATTTATTAGTTATAAAAATAAAAATAATTATGTTATAATAAATTATCTGATTAATTTATTAGTTACAATTATACACAACAGTGCTGTGTATTATATTGTATTATATTATATTATAATAATTTATCTATTAGTTATACAAATTAGACAACAGTAATTCTATTATAATAAATATTTAGATTAATTTATTAGTTAAAAATAGACATATAGTGTGTATATTATATTATATTATATTATATAATATTATCTGGTGCTAAGATTATAATGTAACAAGAATTTCCCATTTCAGTGTATTCTACATAAAAGTGAATAAATATTTTTATTATCTGGTAATAATTAGTCGAAATCACAGGCAATTTAATATTATATTATATTATATTATATTATATTATATTATATTACATTGTATTATATTATATTATTATGTTGAGATCATACTATATCGGGAATTTTTAGAATTACTTTTTATTACTGAGAATAATTCTACATATCAGTGAATAAATAATTTGATTCACTAATCAGAAATGACTCCAACTTAGGGACAATATTAAATGATATTATATTATATTATATTTATTAGTTATAAAAAATAGACAGCATGTCTAAGACGATTAGACAACAGTTATTAAATCATTTGATTACTTAATTATTTAAAATTAGGCACAACAGTGCTTTGTATATATTATCCATCCATTATATTATATTATATTACATTATATTATATTATATTATATTATATTATATTATATTTGGTGCTGGGATACTGTATCAAGAAATTTCAACTTCAGTGTAAGTATATATAAAAAATAAATATTTTGATTAATTTATGATATTGGTTGAATGAACAAACGATCGAAAATTACATATTATATTATTCAGGAGCTAAAATAATTATTTTAATGTATATAATGCTAATTTTAGTCAGAAAAAAAATCTGATCCACATATTGTTTTTATAAAATTTTAGATTAAATAAAGTCAAAATTAATTATGCATTTATATTTTGTTGCAATGCTTGTTTCGGACTAATGAAATTCCCCTGTTTTGGAAATTATCTTGCTACAGTTACATTAAGGTTTACTATTTAGGCTAAATAATACACTCTTACTAACAGGTCTGTTTTTTGCTGTCACATTTAGGCTGAGAATGTACTATGGCTTAATGAGTTAGAAAGAGCAAGTAAGGCTAGAAATTCCTACACAACAACAAACATCATAGCAATAGGAAGTATCTAATTTGCTATTATTCATCCCACCAAGCTTCATGTTTTCCATTGCTTTCCTCCAGCTCAGTCTATGCAGGTCAGCTTGTTTTCTGTCTAAACGGCCATACAAACACGGACAGACTTTCCACAGGGTGGCATCCCTGTGATTTCCACAGAACACCAAATGCCATGCTAATTATCTGTGCCACTGTGACTTCCTGGACTAGAAGCACATTCAGTCTGCCACAGACAGCACAGTGTGGGACAGACATGGACAAACCATCCACCCACTCGCAGTCACTTAGAGCAGACGATCCTATTAAAAACAGACAGTCCAGGCGCACGGCTTTATAGGCGGCATATTAACGGCCTGAAACTGTGTGCTGCGACGCTTCCTGTGATCTGCCATTCTCCCACTGCTGCAGTGCATGAGCACATAAACAGCCTGCTTATTCTGATACATTAATCCTAACGGTGTTTGCCAAACCAAATCTGATAACAAATGATCCCTCTGTCCCCGTCTGTTCATATTCTCTGTCAAACATCCACGTTCCCTCTAATTTTTGTTCTTGCTGAGCACAACCTATTTCTATTAGGCAGAGGCTTTAGCCACCTGAGCAGAATCACCCCATGCCTCAGAGCCGTGCCATACTTTACAAAAAATGCTATGGCTGTGTTCCTAAACCTAGTGAGCTGCACCGCTGCCTACATGGGCAACTGTCCTATAATGCAGTTACTCCAATCTTCAGTGTCAAATGATCCTTCAGAAATCATTTTAATATGCTGATTTGCTGCTGAAGACACATTTCTTACTTGTTCTTAGGGGTGGGTGATATACCAATAGACACAATCAATTGATGTTTCTGTGCTACATGGTCCCGAAAACTTAATTTGCACATGTTTTTTAAGCATTGTGGTTTTATAACAAGTAATTTTAAGCTGCTGAAATGCAATCAGAAGTGAAAGAGAACTCATTTTGTTATACGAGAGACTGTTTCATAGGCAAGGCAAGGCAAGGCAAGGCAAGTTTATTTATATAGCACATTTCATACACAATGGTAATTCAAAGTGCTGTACATAAAAAGGAATTAAAATCACAATAGCATAAAAATCATAAAAATTTAAAATAATAATCACAACAATAAAAACAAAATTAAGAACATTTAAGATGATTTAAAAAAGAAAATGATTTCAAATTAATTAATACAGAAATGATTATACATAAAATAATGCAATCTGTTCGGACGTAGCACAGTGCTCATTCAATAAATGCACAACTGAACAGATGAGTTTTGAGTCTGCATTTAAATGTGACTAATGTATTAGCACATCAGGGGCCTCATTTATAAAGACTTGCGTAGAAACCATCCTTGATTTTATCTAAGAACTTTTCTGATTTGATCGTAAGAGCGATTCAGAGAAACGAACGTACACACGAAATCCATGCGTACGCCAGTCATTCGGTTATAAATCACAAATGATCGTGGAATTGTGTGCAACTGAATGTTCCGCCGTCGAAACGCCCCTGCTTAATTAATTAACATATAAAACGAGCTCATTCCTAAAGCAAAAACTCTGACAAAGGCAAGTAAAAAGGAGCGCAAGAAATCAAATTATAGTGAGGCTGAACTATCTGCAATACCAGGCATTACCACAAGGAAACGGTCGTACGCCAAGCTGGAATCTGACGTGGAGATAAGTACTTTTCCACGTCAAAGACGGTTTTTATAAATCTGTACTTTGACGTGGATTTGATCGTACAAACACTCTAAGATCAAATCAGTGCGTAAGAAAGTTTTATAAATGAGGCCCCTGATCTCTTCTGGAAGCTGATTCCAACTGCGGGCGGCATAATGGCTAAAAGCAGATTCCCCTTGTTTTGTGTGAACCCTTGATATTACTAACTGACTCGATCCTAGTGATCGGAGTTGTCTGTTAGGTTTGTATACAGTGAGCATATCTGCAATGTATGTAGGTCCTAGGCCATTGAGTGCTTTATAAACAAGTAAAAGTACTTTAAAATCTATCCTAAACATAACTGGAAGCCAGTGTAAGGACCTGAGGACTGGTGTAATATGCTCTGATTTTTTGGTTCTAGTCAGAATCCTGGCAGCAGCGTTCTGTATGAGCTGCAGCTGTCTAATGGTCTTCTTGGGAAGGCCGGTGAGGAGACCATTACAATAGTCCACCCTGCTGGTGATAAAGGCATGAACAAGTTTCTCCAAATCTTGACGGGAAACAAAACATCTAATTCTTGCAATGTTTTTAAGATGATAGTATGCTGATTTAGTTACTGCTTTGACATGGCTACTGAAACTGAGGTCTGACTCCAGAATCACACCCAGATTCTTGACTTGATTTTTTGTTTTTTGACCCCTAGCGTCAAGGTACGCATTTACCTTATGAACTTCATCTTTGTTTCCAAATGCAATGACTTCCGTTTTCTCCTTGTTTAACTGTAAAAAGTTTTGGCACATCCAACTGTTAATTTCATCAATGCATTGGCAGAGAGAGTCAATGGGGCTGTAGTCATTTGGCGATAAGGCTAGGTAAATCTGGGTATCATCTGCATAGCTGTGATATGCAATTTGGTTCTTTCTCATTATTTGACTTAGTGGGAGCATATACAGGCTGAACAACAGAGGCGCTAGAATTGAGCCTTGTGGGACTCCGCATGTCATGGACGTCCACTTAGACTTATGTTCTCCTATACTCACATAATAGCCTCTCCCTTCTAAGTATGACCTGAACCATTTGAGAACCGTCCCAGAAAGCCCGACCCAGTTTTCCAGTCTATCTAAAAGAATGTTATGATCGACTGTGTCGAACGCAGCACTGAGATCTAGTAGTACCAGCACTGATATTTTGCCAGAATCTGAATTTAGGCGAATATCATTTATTATCTTTATGAGCGCTGTCTCTGTGCTATGATGTTGTCTGAAGCCAGATTGGAAATGGTCCAGGTATCCATTTGAGTTTAAGTAGTGATTCAGCTGATTGAAAACAACCTTTTCAATAATCTTACCTATAAAAGGAAGATTTGATATTGGTCTATAGTTGCTCAATATGGTGTTATCAAGATTTCTCTTTTTCAAAAGGGGCTTAACAACTGCAGTTTTCAGGGAGTTTTCATAGGCGCGCACATGTAAAGATAATGCTCATAGAGCGCCGAAGCATTGAATAGAGTTATTTTTGCCGCTTTATAGGCCTTGAATGCTTAAATACACACACTTGTATGTGTCAAAGTGCCCATCTTTGTAAGTATCCTTGTGAACACAGTAATTTCGGTCTTAAGTGAAAGTAAAAAGCTGAGAAAGAAAACATGTGTAACAGTATATTGGATCCGGGCAGCTCTTAAAGTGACAGCAGTTTAATATTCCTGCTGTTTCTCATTGACGGTACAATTTATGTAGCATTTCTTAATTATTTGTTCTACTGTAGTTTTTTTGTCCTTTTGCTTGTAATTATTTATTTTTATTTTATTTTATTTTATTATTATTTTATACTTATTTTTATTTTATTCTTATTCTTTTTTATTGGTTATTAAATTGTAGTTAATTGTAATATTGACACTGGTGACAATAATTATAAAATTTCTATGGTTTCAAAAATTTTGATATCATAAAGCCCTTATTTAAGGCAAAAATAACTATATTGTGAAATATATTGTTACTGTGAAATAAAAAAAAAATGTTTTTGGTCATATCGCTCAACCGTACTTGTTCTTCTTAAAACTTTTGTAGAAACTGTGATACATTTTTAGTTTTTTTTTTTTTATTTAAAATAATTTATTTATGTCTTGTAACATTATAAATGTCTTTAGTGTAACTTTTGAACAATTTAATGTGTCCTTGCTGAATAAAAGTATTAATTTAAAAACTGATAATCATTCTTTCACAATCTACTAAATACAGAGTACTTCATTATAAAGAAAAATAGAATAAACAATAAATATGGAAAAAATATATGTATCTTCATAATCTATGACAAAAATATATCATAAACTAGGTTAGTGGATAATTCAGTAGCAAAAAAAACAAAAAAAAAAACAATCAGTGCACAATCATTTTAGAAATCCAAACATTTAGTGAAAATAAAACATTATTTCTTATTATTATAACATTATTTCTTTTAACTGTTTTAAATTTCAGTAACTTTGCACATTAAAACTATTTATAGTCTTTTCTACTCTGGTGTTTTGTTCTCAAAGACACCTGGTAGCAAGTAACATGATTTAGAAACATTAAATTCCGGCAAGATAAAGTCCTTTTTATTCAAAATAATAGACGTGTCTACAAATCAAGTATAATAATGGGAAAACAGAATGATCTTGAAAGAGCTTTACAGAGCTGACTGACGCGACCAGGGTTTGAAGGCTGGACGAATGATTGACAGCCACAGCAGAGAAAAGAGTTTGTGTGAACTTTAATGTAGGTACTAAATATTCATATTAAGTATGGCTTCAGAAGACCTGGTATATAGTGCACAAAAATGTAATTGTGCTTTAATATGCTTTTATGAGGCTTAATGGTAACAGAATAATAGGCACAATATCAGATTTGGATCTGCCCTCTCTGACCGATACCCGATCCGACAACGAATGGCAGCATCTGTGCCGATACCCAATATGAATATCGGATCGGCACATCCTTAATGTCTTTAAAAAAAAGTAGAAGAAGTACAGTAAGGAGATAAAAGGAGTACAGTAGACATTCTGCTTGACATGTCCTTTTGTGTAATACTTCCATTCTAACAGAATGTTATTACATTACACTGCGCTGCATTTCTATTGGTTTTCTATGTAAACATGCACCATTCTAAGAACATGACACTCAATGTAAGTGCATACTTGTTTTCTCAAATTATTACATTTAGAATACATTTGCAGCATCTCACACAAAAAAAAATCTTTGAAAACATTCAAATAATAATACTGTTTTATTTAGTATATCCCCAAATTAATCCAGCATTTAAAATGAGTGATTGATGTTTTTACTGTTATTATAATTTATGTATTTAAACAAAATAGTGTGGCGTTTTAATTTCTCCCATAGCATCAAAGTAATTATGGACTGTTTAATCAGTACTTCTGACGCCTGCATGACTCACAATCTCACGATACAATAATATCACAATGTGAACTCCACGATACAATATTACTGCAATTTTTTAAAAAAGACAAATAAAGACTTGGAAAAAAATGTATATTGTGTACATTTTAAAGTTCAATTATTCTATCCAATGCACTTTGAGGGTTAAAAATGAAGACCTCCAACCCATGTTCTTAACTAAGAAAACTTAAGTCAGAAAAAAGTCAGTGAATTGACCTGTACCTGAACTTTAAAGGGGACTCAACCCACTTTTTATTTGTGGTTTACCAAACTAATTAGACTACAAATATAATAATAACAGCAACAATTTTATTGTTATTCATGATAATAATAGCCATATATTGTAAATCAACTGCACTGTAAAATAAATTAAAATGAATATTTCATGAGTATATTATTTTGCTTTATAGTACAGTAAGGAAATTACAATACTTCTTTCCTAATGTCTACACTTGAAAGAGATGTTTTGAATTTAGACTGCAGTAACGTTATGCATTTAAACCTCTAGCTGTCAGCAATTCATTCTGCACTTTTAAGCTTTTGTTTTGATGGAAACGATAGTAGAGCTTATATTTTGACAGAAATCTCCAGCTTAAGCAGTGAACACATGCTTACAAAAATGTATCTCACTACAAATCTAGTGAAATGCTGTAATCATCTGCTGTGAAAATAAAGCATAACTGGTGGTTGTTGCATTCCCAATAAACAAATTTACTGCATTCAATTTCCGTTCTGAGGCACAGAAAACACCGGATCACAAGCTGATCGCCTGAATTAATGCTGCGTTCCAGGCAGGTTTTTTAACTGGTAAATCACCACTTCAAACCACAACTCACGACTTTGTAGCGTTCCAGGCAAGTCACGCCAAACTGCCTGGGCACATTTATGAATTACTATTATTTTTATATTATTATTAATTTGATTGCAACGTTATATTGTCCAAAGCTCTATTTTTCCACCGTGTGCCACTTGCATAAACACCGCACGCATTAGGGCTGACATTTGTTGTTTCGCAGGCTATGTTACGTCAGAACACGTAACTGGGAGTACATCGATCTAGTACGAGTTCACGAGTGGGAAGTCACGGATTTGACTGCCGTTCCAGTGCACTTTCACTGGTAGAAGGTCGGAAAAACACGGGTTACGGATTGTCTGGAACGCGGTATTCACGAGTTTGCCCTTACATCTAATCTGCTTGAGCGAGTAATAAGCATATTTTGGCGTGCTGTCCTGGGGAAGGGTTCCGGGCCCGGAATACAGGCCGGACCCAGAGAACTCCCCCTGCTAGTTTAGGATAGAAACAGATTAGAAGTGGGGAGTAGGGGTGGAGGAGGGATGCCAAGAAACTGTCGCTGGATGGAGGTAAGACGGCTGGCAATATATAGATGATGTGCTAATTCAATGATTGGTTAAACGAGTTGCACCTGTGCCGAATGGATTGATTATCTGATCGTGCTCCTCCCGAACCTTGTTAATAAAACATCATTAAGTGCACGCTTTGCTTTGAAACACGCAGCGAAAACAGACTTGATAAAGGGATTAAGCCATATTGTATTTGCTGTTTTAGTTTGTTGGACAGATACTGTGCCAAATAATAATGGCCCAAAACACAACTTCAGACCTTTTATGTTAGAATAAGAAGTTTAAATATATTTTAAAAACTTCCCTTTTTTGCCCCTGAAGACCTATTGTTTCATATTGTCCTGTGACCACAACAGTGTTGTTTTCGTCAACGATGACGATGACGAAATCATTTCGTTGACGCCACTTTTTTTCATGACGATAACGAGACGATGACGAGATAAAAATGGCTCGTTGATGACTAAAACATGACGAGACGTGTGTGAGTTTTCGTTGACGAGACGAGAATAGACGAAAATGTTAGTGGGTGGTCCGTCAGACGTTTAAAATGCATGACATTTCCGCTTATTGTGCATGCCAATTAAAACTTAAAAAGTATCTGACGCTATGGCAAGCCGTTTTAGCATTAAATACTCTTTGCTATACTAGTATGGCAAGCCGTTTTAGCATTCTATCCATGTTTGTCTTTTATGTTCTAAAACATTCCTTCATTATTGTAATTATTGGTAAAAATAGTCGATCCGGAAGCTCACATTGTGTTGAACTATAGATCTGCTATTTTCAGAACTTATAAGTGACACTACCCAACAGCAAAATACTTACTGACCTACATTAATTTGTTAAAAGACTACTTTTTTCCCTTTTTTTGACTAAAACTAGACTAAAACCTTTCTGACTTTTCGTCGACTAACACTAGACTAAAACCTTTTTGACCTTTCGTCGACTAAAATTGGATTAAAACTATCACATATAGAAGTGACTAAAATTTGACTAAAACTAAGAAGCATTTTAGTCCAAAAGACTAAGACTAAATCTAAGATGGTTGTCAAAAACAACACTGGACCACAAAAATATTGAGACAGTTTTGCTATCGCGATACCACGATATTGATAATACCATTACATTCCTACTTATAACTAGATTTTTAATTATTTGTCTTGCTTTGTCTTGCTTTGTCATCTTGGATTTATCTTTACTGACACTGCCATCTCCACAAAGCATACAGATACTGCTTGATTTTGATTTCAACAAGGAATCTTTGGAAACAAAATCATGCCAAGATTTTTGAACAGCTTTGGATCAAGAAATGCTGCCTAAGGAAGAAGCTGACAAGGCTTTGGACAGAGTCTATAAAAAAACAGTCAATAGTCAGACTAATTGTGCTATGATGCTTCAGTCTCATAGATTGTTTCATAAATCTCAATTGTCTTCAGGTTATCATGTGTTTGAAGGATGCACAGTTCGGAAGTAGATAAAACAAAAAAATGTGCAGAAGAAAATGGAGGCTTTAATCCTTGAAGTAAAAAGGAACACAAAGACATTTGTATTTTGCACAGAAAAAAAAAAATGCTGAAGATTGACATTTTCTTTGTGAGGCTGTGTTGGTACATGCGTACATGACTAGAAAGACAAATCAAACCTAACAGGCTGAACGACATGATGTACTCCTAGAAAAAAACAAGGTGACATCAAGCAAAAAAGATAATAGGTTGTTGTAAAAAAAAGACTGAGCGAACTGAGTGACGTGCCTATAAAAAATGAGCATGAGGCGCCGGAAAAGACATTAATTTCTCATCTTCCTTTAATTTGGAGGGCCATTTTGATGGATGAAATGACTAATGAGGACTGAGATCTCACCTTGAAACTGATGTCCCCTTTCTTGCAGCACAGGCAGGCCAGCATGAGGAAGACAAATGTAAAGAGGCCGGAGAAGGAGACAGCAACCACCGCCAGAGAGGACGGCCATGACAGCTCACTCAACGGGGAGCCACCTGGGGTGCAAAAACAGACATTTAGTATCAAACTCTGCTAATGAACTTCAAACCTCAGGCACCAGTGATAAAAAGAGTAAATGACTATGTTTAAAGGTGAAGTGTGTCAATTATGCACCCCTAGCAACTATTTTATTACTAGACATTTCTTGAAGTGAATTAAGTTAATCCACACAAAGTCTGAAAATTTGCCAACTTAATAAATAAATAAAAGATAAAAAACATGTGACAATCATTACATAGAAAATTATATTATATTCTCTGTTTGTCTTTATGAAGGATTAGACTATCGTCAGCTATTAACAGCTGATAAGAGAATAACAGAGGTTATCAAAATGTTTCATAACAGCATCTGAAGAAGCATGCGGTTGCTGTCAGTGATTTGATTTGGTGGGCATCACACTTGCATAGATCGCTTGTCTATGAGGGAACATGATGAAACCAGGGCTAATGGATGCTAAATCTGCTTTTCTTGTTGCAGTGAATCACTGACACGCAATCTGCATGATGATGCAGTATAGGGTTAAGAAACCTAGACATGAGATGACTCATTTGTTATTCAGAATGAAACACAAATTGCACAGTTTTATCAGTTAATGAACTGAGAGACAGTGATACGGCTGTCAAAGTAATTTCAGGAAATTTGAGGGAATGCAAAGGAGCTGTATATTAATGAATATTGATGAAAATATAATTAAAGTATATTCCGAAAATATAATGCGATCTTTAAAGGAACCGTATGTAGGATTGCGGCCAAAACTGGTACTGCAATCACTTTCAAAATACTGTAGAACGGTGTATCCCCTCCCGCTCCCCCCCTGACTCGAGGTTGCCAGCTAAGCTGCAGGAGTAGGCTGCAACAAGGAGCTTCCAATGGCAAGTGACGAGTCCTACACAGTAATTTGTTTTTCTTCTGTTAATTATGTTTATGCTTCACAAGAGATGTTTTGCGAAGTAATTATGTATCGCAAAAATTTACAGATGGCGATTAGCCAAATATTTCGTAAAGATGTACTGTAATACCACATTTCAGTCGGAACATAGATTGTTTTCATACCCTGCTCGTGGTGCGATATAAAGCTTTTTATGAACGCATTTTGCACGGCCGACCGTGGGAAATCCACTGTGTACGGAAGCAAAGTTAGCCAAACATAGATGAATCTTACCTGTCCAGGAGAAAATTACCAACGATGGCGTCTATCTTCAAATTCATCTCCGTTTTCAGCCGTCTCCCTCTTTCAAAGGCATATCCTATACAAATCCTTTTTTTATTTCGGACTTTGTCACGACGTATTTCGGATTCATAACGAGGTCTTTTACGTTTTGTAACGTTATACATGTTTTATCCGACACGTTCGTATAGCCGCAGCTGTAACAGTGCTGGCAACCCGGATCACGAAACTCTACTGACTTCATGATTGGTAGATAGCTGGAGGGTGGAGCCTCAGACCAAAACACAAAATGACAACAATAACATCAGTTGAGGGCTGCAACTGTCACTTTTAAATGACAATATCCTGGCCGGACCACTGTTGTCAGTGATATAAGTATTTGAAATGAACATGATTTCTTAATGTCTAGTGACATGTCAGGGCCATTTTATGATTAACTGACGTAAATTTCTTACATACGGTTCTTTTAAGGGATGTTCAATCCAATCACAAATATTCCATCCAAACACAAATTTATTCTTTAATATTCTATTGTATTTTGCAGAATGCCCATGCTCATCATTTTCACACACTGAAATAGATAAGTTACACTGCCAAACTCCAAAAATTACAAAAAAAGCAACACAAAGGTACCATAAAAGTCAGTTAATAGAACATGTGCCCTGTATCAAAAGCACTGTATTCGTATACCTACAATTTAAAATTTTGTCATTAGTTAATCACCCTCACGTCGTTCCAAACACGTAGGACCTTTCTTCATCTTTGGAACAAAAAATAAAGATACTGTTGATGAAATTCAAGAGCTTTCTGACCCTCCAGACAGCAAGGGTTCAACCACGATCAAGGCATAGAAGCGTAGTAGGGACGTTGTTAAAATAGTTCATCAAGGTTGATCAGTCGCTCAACTGTAATTTTACGGATCTACAAAAAAGTCTTCTCTGCGTCACCCTAGCACACAAAAAGTATTCTCTTTGCTTTATAAAATTACGGTTGAACCACTGATGTCACATGGACTATTTTGTCGATGTTCTTGGTACCTTTCTGGACCTTGACTGCGATAGGACCCTTGCTGTCTATGGAGGCTCAGAGAGCTCTCGGATGTCATCAAAATTATCTTAATTTGTGTTCCGAAGATGAACGAAGGTCTTATGGGTTTGAAACAACATGAGGGTGAGTAATTTTGATGACAGAATTTCCTTTTATTCTGAGTGAACTAACCCTTTTAATCACTTTTAGATTAACAGAAAATAAGCGATGTAACCAACAAACGTTATGCAATGTACTTATGCAATGTACTTATTTCAGTGTTTTATTTTTAATACATTTGCTAAGTTGTCACAAATTAGTTTTTTGCTTTGTCATTATGGTGTATGGAATATAAATTGTGGGAAAAAAGTCATTTAAAGCAGTTTAACATAAGACTGCAACATAACAAACCATGAAAAAAAATGAAGGGGTATGAATACTTTCACAAGGCACTGTAGTCTGTGAAAAAAAGTTTGTAAAAATATAGCATGAATTATGTGGTAAATCGTATTAAACCTAACTTATTTCAGGCATTAAAAATGCTATATCATTTCAAGGTTTTAAGACTCACTAACTACATTTCCATCAACCTGTTTTTATGCACAATTTGTGGTATCGCATTAGAAATAAGAGATGGAAATGCCAGATTTTGGGAAAAAATCCCTTAATTAAAAATCCCAAGAAAGTTCTGACACTGCTCAAGGTGGCTTTTGACTTGTGGGAAAAAGTGTTCATGTAAATAATAGGAGATGGAAACGCATTTGTCAAATAAATTACTCCATGCGCATCAAAAATGTCACATGATGGCATAACCTAACCACTAGCTAACCAGCGAACCGATCTTGTTGCACAGCATCTGGAATGTTATTATGGTCATTCTTAAATGCCTAAGGAAAGTCTGCCGTCAGTGTATTTCTGTACAATTGCCTCTCAGAATTTCTTACAATACTGCATTCCCAAACACTAGGCATCCACCTCCGAAAGCAATTTATTGTATTTTGTCTGCTCGCTCTGAGACACAAGTAATTTATTATATATGAAAATTATTATATTAAGTGGCTTCTGCCACATTTCATAGTAATATTTAGTGCCAGTTTATTTAAAAGTGGTGATTTTGTTCTTTGACTCGTTGAAGGGAAACGGTGCTTATTCGCAAATGTTTTAAGCAATATTTCAATTTTGAACACTTTGGATAGAAGCCCAGCAATTTGTGAAGCACTCTAGCTTTATGTACAGTGGCCGAGAGAGCTCAATGCGCTGCAAATTAAGAAGACAGATGCAAACAGAAAGAAAACACATGCACACAGAAAAATACAACAAATTAAAAAAAAAAAAAACATCATCAGTTTGACAACACAGGGGCTGCAAATCCTCGGAACGCAAACACAAATACGGAAACGCGCTGCAAACACAAAAAAAAGTGCTGCAAACACAAAAAAAAGTGCTGCAAATAGCACGGAGCACAACGGAAATGTTTCAGGGGGACCTCAAAAAGTGACGAACCCATCTGGGACCAGATTATTTTGTTCAGTGGCTGTTGGTCCGAGCAGAGGTGTTATCGGTGAACTAAAAGGTTATAGTTCATCTTTATCACCTTTTAGTTCACCGACAACACCTCTGCTCTAATAATCAGGTCCCAGATGGGTTCGTCACTTTTTGAGGTCCCCCAGAAACATTTCCGTTGTGGTCCGTGCTATTTGCAGCGCTTTTTTGTGTTTGCAGCGCATTTGTGTATTTGTGTTTGCGTTGCGAGGATTTGCAGCGCCTGTGTTGTCAAACTGATGAAGATGGGGTTTTTTTATTTGTTGTCGTTTTTTTCTGTTTGCATGTGTTTTCTTAAGTTGCAGCACGTTGAGCTCTCTCGGCCACCGTATCTATGTGAGATAACAAGGGAACACATAAACCTATCAGCTTGGTTCATGAATAAGAATTACACTGACATGTACCCACTAGTCCCATCTGAGATTGGTAAAAATGGTGCCCGATAACAATTATCTCCTAAAAAGTAGGGGGTGAAATTTGAAATGTTCACTCTATGTAAAAGTGTGGCTGTTTAAACATGCCTCCAAGCTGCCCAGTTTGATTGCTTGTAGGGGCAGGTGTCACATTTTGGACTAGTGAGATTTAATCTGACTTTCAGTGTAATCCTTCTGTCAGCAGGGGACACACAAAGACACATGCTATGCATGTGCTCGCTCTCAGTTTAAAAAGGACATGAACATCCTGATCTGCACAAGTCTGCACCACAACAGCCATGTGTCCTGAAATGGAGGAAGTGGCTTGTTTTGCTGATATGCTGACACATGTCGCTTTGGAGAACGTGTTCCACGCATGACGTCTGTCAGGGGTCATAGGGGTTGTAAGATCAATGCCTTGAAACGAAAATAGACATGCGATGAAAGGTATAAACACACACACACAAGTACTAACAAAACTGGACTCTGTTTCGAAACCTAGTACTTTCTACATAAGCAGCTGTTTTTTAAGGGAGCATCGTAACTTAAAGGATAAGTTCACTTCCAGAACAAAAATTCACAGATAATTTACTCAACCCCTTGTCATCCAAAATGTTCATGTCTTTCTTTCTTCAGTCATAAAGAAACAAATGATACATGCATTTTAGAATTTTCCAAATGAGGTTATCTAAAGAATGCTGCATTCCAAATCACTGTTCACATTCTATGACGTCGTAATAAAGCTGTCTATGTAGGCATCTCAGTAGGTTTTGGAACAGAGGCAATGTGACCCAGGATCAGCGGAGCATGTGTGTATTCACAACACCACATGCAGACGCGGTCAGCAACGTGGTGGGTGTACGAAACATTACTCCCACCCACTCCTGCGTCTCCATGGTAACAGGCAGGCTGGCTGACCCGTCATGTTGTATTGCACTTCGCTTTTTGTCAAATCTCTCCTCAGCCCCCACCTTTCATAATGATGACACATTTCTGCTGATGCATTAACAGCTGCTCTTTCTATTTTCCCCTCGCTCTTTCATCATCTTTCCCTCTCGCACCCAAGCATTCTCACAGTGTCCTAAACACACATTGTGGTTCACCTAGGGTCTGTGATTAAACATTTCCCTGTCGTTTTGAAATAAGACAAGAATGTCGAATGCAGACATTTAGAATCACGTACTATTAGTCTACTTCTGCTAAATGTAGTTTGCATAACTGCATGCAAAGTTGCAGCAGCACCAAAACCAGTTTTAATGAATGTTCAGTTAAAGAATAATTAATTGGTATATTATTAACCATAAATTTGCACTGCAGAATATAAGCTCTGACCAACAAATGATGTTTCTTACATATTTCATTTAACAAGGCAATCTTCAAATGAACAAACTTTTATGAAATTTGATGCCTAATTACAATCATGAGAAGTACAATGCTATCTCATTTTTTTGAGTTATTGCATTCTCTTCCTCAAGGTTTAAATGTTAAATGGGGTGTTAGGAAAACCTGTCTGCCTATGCATGCTATATAATAACCAAAAGGCACTATGTTAAAGGGATAGTTCGCCCAAAAATGAAAATTCTGTCATAATTTAGTTTTACCAAAAGTTTTACCAAACCGTTAAGGCTACAAAAAGTCCAGGTTTAGGCTTTTATTCAAACACAGTTGAGGTCAAAAGTTTACATACACCTTGCAGAATCTGCAAGAGGGGTCATACAAAATGCATGTTATTTTTTATTTAGTACTGACCTCAATAAGATATTTCACATAAAATTTGTATACATATAGTCCACAAGAGAAAATAATAACTGAATGTATAAAAATGACCCCGTTCAAAAGTTTACATACACTTGATTCTTAATACTGTGTTCTTACCTGAATGATCCACAGCTGTGTTTTTTTGTTTGTTTGTGTGTTGTCCTAAACAGTTAAACTGCCCGCTGTTCTTCAGAAAAATCCTTCAGGTGCCACAAATTCTTTGGTTTTCAGCATTTTTGTGTATTTGAACCCTTTCCAACAATGACTATATGATTTTAAGATCCATCTTTTCTCACTGAGGACAACTAAGAGACTCATATGCAACTATTACAGATGGTTAAAACGCTCACTGATGCTTGAGAAGGAAAAGTGATGCTTTAAGAGCCGGGGTGTAAACTTTTGAAAAGAAATGTGTACATTTTTCTTATTTTGCCTAAATATCATATTATTTTCCATTTAGTACTACCCTTTAGGAGCTACAAAAGTTCCCAGAAGACAAAATAAGTTAAATTTACCCTGATCTTCAAATTCAAAAAGTTTCACCCTCTGACTCTTAAAGGAACCGTATGTAGGATTGTGGCCAAAACTGGTACTGCAATCACTTTCAAAATACTGTAGAACGGTTTATCCCCTCCCGCTCCCCCCCTGACTCGAGGTTGCCAGCTAAGCTGCAGGAGTAGGCTGCTAGTGCTACAAGGAGCTTCCAATGGCAAGTGACGAGTCCTACACAGTAATTTGTTTTTCTTCTGTTAATTATGTTTATGCTTCACAAGAGATGTTTTGCGAAGTAATTGTATCGCAAAAATTTACAGATGGCGATTAGCCAAATATTTCGTAAAGATGTACTGTAATACCACATTTCAGTCGGAACATAGATTGTTTTCATACCCTGCTCGTGGTGCGATATAAAGCTTTTTATGAACGCATTTAGCATGGGCGACCGCAGAAAATCCACTGTGTAGCCTACGGAAGCAAAGTTAGCCAAACATAGATGAATCTTAACGTTACCTGTCAAGGAGAAAATTAGCAACGTTGGCGTCTATCTTCAAATTCTTCTCCGTTTTCAGCCGTCTCCATCTTTCAAAGGCATCTCCTATACAAATCCTTGTTTTATTTCGGACTTTGTCACGACGTATTTCGGATTCATAACGAGGTCTTTTAGGTTTCGTAACTTTATACATGTTTTATCCGACTCGTTCTTAGCAGCAGCTGTAACTAACTAGAGCATAGCTGGCAACCCGTCTCACGAAACTCTACTGACTTCGTGATTGGTCGATAGCTGGAGGGTGGAGCCTCAGACCAAAACACAAAATGACAACAATAACATCAGTTGAGGGCTGCAACTCTCACTTTTAAATGACAATATCCTGGCCGGACCACTGTTGTCAGTGTTATAAGTATTTGAAATGAACATGATTTCTTAATGTCTAGTGACATGTCAGGGCCATTTTATGATTAACTGACATAAATTTCTTACATACGGTTCCTTTAATGCATCGTTTTTATTTCTGAAGCATCAATGAGCATTTAAACATTCTGTAACAGTATGTAACAGCATATGAGTCCCTCAGTTGTCCTCAGTGTGAAAAGATGGATCTAAAAATCATACAGCCATTGTTGGAAAGAGTTCAAATACACAACAATGCTGAAAACCAAATAATTTGTGGGACCTAAAGGACTTTTCTGAAAAACAGCAGGCGGTTTAACTGTTCAGGACAAACAATTGACTCAGGAACAACTATCACTAAATAAATAAAAAAAAGCTGTGGTTCAACACAGTATTAAGAATCAAGTGTATGTAAACTTTTGAACGGGTTCATTTTTATAAATTCAGCTATTATTTTCTCTTGTGGACTATATTTTTGTGAAATATCATATTCAGGTCAGCACTAAATAAAAAATAACATGCATTTTGTATGATCCCTCTTATTTTGACAACATAAGTAACATTTTGCAGATTCTGCAAGGTTTATGTAAACTGTAAAGTGGTTGATTCCCTTTGGGAAGACTTGGTTTAAAAGACTCTTAATATTTAATTATATCTTTGGTTTGACATTATTGACCACTATCGTCAACTGTAAAGTTTCATAAAACGTTTTGAAACACTGACATTGTAAACTGAATCATGAGCCAACTTGATCTGAATAATGATACTATTGTTTTCTGTTCTTCAAAACATGACTGTTACTTTCCTGTTTATTACTGTGAATCTGCTTTGAAACAGCCAGTATTGTATAAAGCGCTGCGCAAAAATACATGTGACGTCTTGACTTGAATTTGAGTAAACCACTTGCTTCATATAGATCACTTTTAAAATGTCTTTATTAACTATTTAATGCACTGGACTTTCAGTGGCTGGAGAGAAATCACCCACTTTTCATTAATAATATCTTCATTTGTGTTTCGGAGATAAACCAAACTATTATACGTACTCGCAGAACATACTTTATTAACTAGTGGAATACAATTACTTTCGCCTTTAAGGACAAGCAGACAACAGCTGATAAAGTTGGAGTTGTGGCGTGTATAGAGAAAAATAATGAGGGTGAGTGAATAGATGGAAGGAAGGAGGGGGCAGCAGTCGCTGGGGAGATGAGATATCCTGTTCACTGCATCATAAAGCAGTGTGACTCACTCCTCTCACGTAGGATTTCATTACACAGGGTTCCCTCCAAACTTAATTCTCTTACTAGTTTATCCGCTTTTGTGGGTCTTGTCACTGAACATAAAAAACACGTCTCTAGTCTTCATTCAGGTTTCCAAAAAACAGCAGACTTCACAAAAACAAAGGGGAATTGAACTGGAAAGAGTGTATATTACACCAGCATTATTACACATATTTTAATATACAATACTGTGGAACCTGGTGGAGTTTCTCTACCTTTAATATTTGAAGGGCATACCAATATCTCTGCCGATTTGTACCCAAAATTGTGATGACTTGCACTAATAACAGGGTTGATCTTGCAGTTTTAAACTAGAAACTTGGATGTCGACAGCTTCAGCTACTTGCTGTTAGTTACTTGGTGTTAGACAATTAAACGTCTTTGATCGCTAATATTACTGTCAGCTGTCATCTATAAAGGCGGTTTTTGTGCATTAAGTCTTTTGGACAGTAATGGACCAAGACATCTTCTTTACAAGTACTTGCAAAAGCTTCTGCCTATGCAAGCTTGATAGATCTGTTTTCTGTCACTCACTCCAGCTGCTGTCATGGTGAAGCTACAATTTGAAAAAACAAAAAAAACAAAAAAACATATACATATATATATATATATATATGAAAATATATCCTGTGTGAAAGACCCCTAGAGCCACAAACAACAATCTGGAAGTCATTAGTTTCTAATGCAGAGTAGTACAGGAGCTATGTGGAGGTCCAACAATATTCATATGCAGAATTTCCAGATCCGTTTTGAGCTTCAGGTGCGTTAATTATTTGAACATTTGCGAATAGGAAGACCAAAAGATTGGATGTGATGTATTGCAATGAAATCCTTGAGAAATGTTTTTGATAATACCAATAAATAAAATGTTATTCTTTAAATACTATTTCAGTAAAATAAGTGGTCATGAATAACACTACCATTCAAAAGTTTTTGAACAGTAAGATTTTTTATGTTTTTAAAGAAGGCTCTTCTGCATACCAAGCCTGCATTTATTTGATCCAAAGTACAGTAAAAACAGTAAAATTTTGAAATATTTTTACTATTAAAAATAACTGTTTTCTATTTTAAACTGTAATTTATTCCTGTGATCAAAGCTACATTTTCAGCATCATCACTCCAGTCTTCAGTGTCACATGATCTTTCAAAAATCATTCTAATGTGCTGATTTGCTGTTCAAGAAACATTGATTATTGTTATTATTATTATCATCAATATTTAAAACATTTCAAATTATTTCAGAATTCTATGATGAATAGAAAATTCCAAAGATCAGCATTTATCTGAAATAAAAACCTTTTGTAACATTATACACTACTATTTACGAAAAATTAATACTTTTATTTAGAAGGATGCTTTAAAAGTCATCAAAAGTGATGATAAAGACATTTATAATGTTACAAAAGATTTCTATTTCAGATGCTGTTCTTCTGAACTTTCTATTCATCAAAGAAACCTGAAAAAAAATCTACTCGACTGTTTTCAACATAATAATAATAATAAATGTTTTTGAGCAGCAAATCAGAATATTGGAATGATTTCTGAAGGATCATGTGACTGGAGTAATGATGCTAAAATTTCAGATTTGATCATAGCAATAAATTACATTCTAAAATACATTCAAATACAACACAATTATTTTAAATAGCAAAAATATTTAAACATTTTACTGTTTTTGTGGTACTTTAAATAAATGGATCAAATAAATGCAGGCTTGGTGAGCAGACTTCTTTAAAAAACACTTAATATCTTACTGTTCAAAAACGTTTGACTGGTTGATTCCTACAGTACTTTTAACTTCAAACTTTCACGTTTAACCTGATTTTTTGGAAGAGCAAATACAACTGTAAAATGCAGCATTGCAGTTAAGGTCATTGCATGCTAAGTCCAAAATTTTCTTATAATTTTTTATTTTTTCGTATTCGTCATCCTCTTCTATTAAAATGCTTGCTATGGATGCGAAAACACAAAAAAATCTAACCTGATCCAAAAAAAATTTATGACAGCCGAACGTTTTGGAGGCAGTGTATAAATGTGATTCACAAAATATGAAGGCGTATTTATTTTTTAACATGCAAAAATTTTAGACGAGAATTTCGTACTCAGTGTGCAATGGTCTTAAGTCCTGTAAACAACCGAAGCATTGAGAATAACAAGTGTATTTAGCTGTAGTGTGTACGTGACATACACCACTTGATTTTATAAGCCCCAGTTCCTCTTTATTACAAAGCTGTTTAGAGATGGACACTTGAGATGGATACTCAAGGTTGCAGTTTCAGCACACTCCGCTATTGAAAAGGGGCAACAGGAGAAAACGAGGGAAAGAACAGATAGATATCAAGAGAAGAGGCTTTAAATCTTCAGCTGTCGTCAGCTATCATGTCACTGCCTCTATAGTGAGCCCATGACTTCACAAGAGAGGTTCATGACTACACAGATTGCAGCGAGAAAGCCTTTGTGTAGTTTGTGGTAGCACTGCTGTATTCTGATGAAAGACAATGCAAGAGGTGCTGCTAATAACACACAGTGACTGCAGACAGCCTCAGGTGCAGAACCGCTCAGCTTAACCTGCGCTGTGTGAACGTCCTCTAACTGCACAGGACACTCACAGTGGTGCAGTGTGGCTGCTTTATACACCTAATCTATTATGTGAGGAAAATAAGGTTTCCAGTACATATTAGTAATTACTATAAAATTTAATTAGTAGCCAATTCGAATATCTCAGTATGATGATAATAATTTAACATAATTTAATTTCTTTAAGTTAGCTTTGCATTACCCCAAGGTCACAAATGTATAGAAGCCAATTTTCACCTCAGAGTACATAAAAGATAATTGTAACTTTATTTTATTGTGGCTATATATACTACTGATATAGTCTCTTGCGAGTATCCTATGCTCACCAAGGCCTGTGAAATATTATTGCATCTTAAAACAACTGTTTTCTGTTTGAATATATTTTAAAATGTTATTTATTCCTGTGATGGCAAAGCTTCAGTGTCACATGATCCTTCAGAAATCAATCTAATATGCTGATTTGATGGTCAAGAAACATTTCATATTTTTACCAATGTTGAAAACTGTTGTGCAGTTGTGCCGTTCAAAAGTTTGCGATGAGTAAGATTTTTAATATTTTTTAAAGAATTAATTTTAATTTCTTATGCAGAATAAAATCCAGAAAAACAATACTATTGTGAAATATTATTACAGTATAAAATAATGTTTTTTTTAGATAATATATTTTAAAATGTAATTTATTCCTATGATGCAAAGCTGAATTTTTATCAGCCATTTTATCAGCCAGCATATAATTTGCTTGCCTCGGCAGTTGATGTGCCAGGTTAGCTGGGGGCCCGTCCAAACCCCTGAAACTGCCTGTCCGTAGTACGTGGCTCCCCAACCGGTGGTAGAGGCATCCGTGTGTACCACAGCATGCCTGGAGACCTGTTCCATGGGTACTCCTGCCCGTAGGAATGAGAGGTCTGACCACGGGATGAAGGTTTGGCGGCAGGCCGGTGTCATTTGAACCCGGTAAGAGCCGCGTAGCCACGCTCTCCTCGGGACTCGGCCATGAAGCCAGTGTTGAAGCGGTCTCATATGGAGCAGCCCTAGCGGTGTAACTGCTGCTGCTGCTGCCATATGCCCCAGGAGCCTCTGAAACTGTTTCAGTGGGACCGCTGACCTGCTCTTGAATGTATTCAGGCAGTTCAACACAGACTGAGCACGTTCCTGTGTGAGGCGTGCTGTCTGACTGACCGAGTCCAGTTCCATACCGAGAAAAGAGATCCTCTGAGTTGGAGTGAGTTTGCTCTTACCCAAAGGCCCAACTGGCTGAGGTGTGTGAGCACCAGATCCCTGTGTTCGCATAACTGACTCTGAGACTGTGCCAGGATAAGCCAGTCGTCGAGGTAGTTGAGAATACGAATGCCCTGTTCTCTGAGGGGAAAAAGGGCCGCCTCCGCGACTTTCGTGAAGACACTGGGGGAGAGGGACAGCCTGAAGGGCAGGACCGTGTACTGATATGCCCTGCCTTCAAACGCGAACCGCAGAAAAGGTGGCGCGGAAGGATTGAGACATGAAAGTACTCGTCCTTCAGGTCGATCGCTGCGAACCAATCTTGGGGACGGACACATTTGAAAATGTGTTTCTGTGTGAGCATCTTGAACGGTAGCCTGTGAAGGGCCCGGTTCAAAACGCGCAGATCCAAGATCGGCCGTAACCCGCCGCTTTTTTTGGGTACTATGAAGTACGGGCTGTAGAAGCCCGACCTCATATCTGCTGGAGGGACCGGCTGTATCGCTTCCTTCGCCAGCAAGGTTGCGATTTCTGCACGCAAGATGGGAGCATCTGTGGCCCTCACTGAGGTGAAGTGAACACCTCTGAATTTGGGAGGGCGCCGGGTGAACTGAATCGCATAGCCGAGTCTGATGGTCCGGAGGAGCCAACAAGATGGGCTGGGAAGCTCTGTCCAGGCTCCCAGGTAGTGTACAAGCGGCACCAGGGGGACCACCGACGTACCCGCGGGGGAGCAGCGATAGGGGGCGCAGGGACCCCGCCCGGGCGTCTCGTTGCCGGTCCGAAGCGGGGTCAGAGCATCTGTGTGTTGTGTGTGTGAGACGCTTACCTGCGCGTGAGCCGATGGTGCGTGAGTAGTCCGTCTTGCCGCACTCTCTAACCGCCCATCGTTGCTCGCTGGCGAGGGGGAAGGGCGAGTGAGGCGCTGGGGTGACCCGCGCGCTCCCCGCAGTTCCCTGTGGGGACCCAGAGATAGAGAAATTTGCTCTTTTGTCGAGTATTTGGGTACCACCAACCTGGTGGTCGGTGGCAGGGAAAAAATAAACAAAAGATTCTCCGCCCGGCCCTCCTCCGGGGGAGGGAGTGGTGCGGTCACCATCTCCCGAAGAGCAGCATCCTCCATCTCTGGGTCGCCCGTCTCAGGGCCTCTTGCTCTTGCGCTTGCCACTGGTCTTTGTGGGGGCCTGGACGGGCTGGGCGGCTGCCCTGCGACCGGCTCCACGGCGCCGTTGTGAAGGCTGCTGCGGTGGCTGCTGTGGAGCGGAGGCGGAAGCAGGGGGCCGCCCTCAGCGACGAGCAGACTGAGGTGCCGCCGACGGCCGGGTGGAGGCAGCAGCTGCACGCCGGGGCAGGATGTGACTGATGGCCTCAGTATGCTTCTTGGCAGCGGAGAACTGCTGGGCGAAGCTCTCCACTGCGTCGCCGAAGAGGCCGGTCTGGGACACCGGAGCGTCGAGGAACCTGGTTTTCTCGCAGTCCCTCATATCAGCCAGACACAGCCAGAAATGGCGTTCCTGGACCACCATAGTGGACATGGCACGACCCAGAGACCGCACGGTCACCTTCGTCGAACGTAGCGCGAGGTCCGTGGCGATACGAAGTTCACGGAGAACTTCTGGGTCATGGCTACCCTCGTACAGGTCCTTCAGTGCCTGAGCCTGATGAACCTGTAGCAATGCCATAGCGTGTAAGGCGGAACCAGCGGCACCACAGGCCGAGTAGGCACTGCCGATCAGCGCCGACGAGTGCCTACAGGCCCGGGAAGGGAGCGACGGGTTATTGCCCCGCCAGGTGGAAGCGGCGGCAGGACACAGCTGCATCGCGACAGCACGCTCCACCGGCAGGACACCCGTATAGCCCCGCGCTGGTCCGCCATCGAGGGTGGTGAGGGAGGAAGTCCCACTCGAGCGGTTTCGGGCAGTAAAAGGTGCCGTCCACGTTCGGGTGAGCTCTTCATGCACCTCCGGGAAGAAGGGCACCGGGGTGGGACGCTGAGAACCAGCGCGGGCCACCCCGAGATACCAATCATCCAGCCGGGAGGGATCGGGACGTGATGGAGGGTTCCATTCAAGCCCTACCCTCTCGGCGGCCCGGGCAAGCATAGCCATCATCTCCGGGTCAGTATCCGGCACCGCTGACCGCCCAGCGGACGACAGTGTGCCGTCATCCTCCCCGGAGAAGTCTGGCTCTCCCTCTGATGCCGCGACCGACATCTGTTCGTCGGGGGGAGCCCCAAAGGTAACGGGTGGTTACCCCTAAGGAAGGTCCAACCCGCTCCCTTGAAAGCTCCGGTGGCGACGGAGCGTCGGTGGAAGGAGGAACCCCCGCCGATGGAAGTGGTGGGGAATTCCTCACCGTCACCGTCAGACCGGGCAGCCCCCTGCTTCCAGAGGTAACGCCCCCCCGGCGTTTGCCTGGGGGAATGCTCGATCTGGGCAGAGGGACTGGAACCCCGCCCCTTTTCAGGAAGCGGAGTCTGGTCCGCAACTCCGTGATGGTCATCTTCCCACAATGGGGACATGACTCATCCACGAACGCTGCCTCAGCATGTTGAATGTCCAGACACGTGAGGCAGTGTGCGTGGCCATCACCCGGCGCCAGGAAACTGCCACATCCAGAAACGCACGGGGAGAAAGGCATGTTGCCTCGTCTTTACAAAGACGCTCACCCGTGGAGCTCCTTTAGAAATTCACTCTCTTAGGAATTTGCTCTTTTAGTGCTGAGGCGCACAGGGGAGATGGCCGCAGCAACACAGAAGGTGGGTGGTGAAAACCAGCTGTGTGCTTCCACTCGACACGGAAGACCACGCCGCTGAAGCGCCGTGCCGCCAACACAAAAGAAAAGGAGGTTTGAAGAAAAGGTGTGCTTCTGACTCATCCCACTGCAGAAATGGTCCAGCTCCGAAGCGAAAGCTTAATGATGCATGCACCTGCTGCGCATTATATGCTCACGCTGTGATCATGCATGCCAATATTCATTGGCTCGCTTGTATACACGCGAAGTAGATTGGTCTATCCAGGCGATATCCCAATTCGTCGGTCTCGACGAGACGTCGAAGAGACCGACTGATAGGGAACTGTTTTTAACATTAATAATAAATCGAAACATTTAAATGATTTCTGGAGGATCATATGACACCAAAGACTGGAGTAATGATGCTAAAATTTTAGCTTTGCATCACAGGAATAAATAACATTTTAAAACGCATTCACATAGAAAACTATGAAAGCCCGTTTCTGCCACTGAATTAAAAATAAAAAAGGTAATTGTGACTTTTTATCTCACAATTCTGACTTTTTTTCTCCGAATTATGAGATATAAACTCGCAAAAAAAGCTCATATCTCACAGTTCTGACTTAATAACTTGCAACTGCGTGTTATAAAGTCAGAATTGTGAGTTATAAACTCGCAATTCTGAGAAAAAGTGTCACAATTGCAAGCTATAAACTCATAACTCAAGATATAAACTCAAAAAAGTCACAATTGCAACATATAAATTCATAATTCTGAGAAAAAGTCACAAATGCAAGATATAAACTCATAATTCTGAGAAAAAGTCACAAATGCAAGACATAAACTCATAATTCTGAGAAAAAAATCACAAATGCAAGATATAAACTCATAATTCTGAGAAAAAAAGTCACAAATGCAAGATATAAACTCATAATTCTGAGAAAAAGTCACAAATGCAAGACATAAACTCATAATTCTGAGAAAAAATCACAAATGCAAGACATAAACTCATAATTCTGAGAAAAAGTCACAATTGCAAGACATAAACTCATAATTCTGAGAAAAAATCACAAATGCAAGATATAAACTCATAATTCTGAGAAAAAAGTCACAAATGCAAGACATTAACTCATAACTCTGAGAAAAAAAGTAAGAATTGTGAGTTATAAACTCGCAACTCTGAGAAAAGTCACAATTGCAAGACATTAACTCATAACTCTGAGAAAAAGTCACAAATGCAAGATATAAACTCATAACTCTGAGAAAAAAAGTCAGAATTGCGAGTTATAAACTCGCAACTCTGAGAAAAAGTCACAAATGCAAGATATGAACTAATAATTCTGAGAAAAAGTCACAAATGCAAGATATAAACTCATAACTCTGAGAAAAAGTCACAATTGCAAGATATGAACTAATAATTCTGAGAAAAAAGTCACAAATGCAAGATATAAACTCATAACTCTGAGAAAAAAGTCACAAATGCAAGATATGAACTAATAATTCTGAGAAAAAGTCACAAATGCAAGATATAAACTCATAACTCAAGATATAAACTCGCAACTCTGAGAAAAAGTCACAAATGCAAGACATAAACTCATAACTCTGAGAAAAAGTCATAAATGCAAGACATAAACTCATAATTCTGAGAAAAAGTCACAAATGCAAGACATAAACTCATAATTCTGAGAAAAAGTCACAAATGCAAGATATAAACTCATAACTCAAGATATAAACTCGCAACTCTGAGAAAAAGTCACAAATGCAAGACATAAACTCATAACTCTGAGAAAAAGTCATAAATGCAAGACATAAACTCATAATTCTGAGAAAAAGTCACAAATGCAAGACATAAACTCATAATTCTGAGAAAAAGTCACAAATGCAAGACATTAACTCATAATTCTGAGAAAAAGTCACAAATGCAAGACATTAACTCATAATTCTGAGAAAAAAAGTCACAAATGCAAGATATAAACTCATAACTCTGAGAAAAAGTCACAATTGCAAGACATTAACTCATATCTCTGAGAAAAAAGTCACAATTGCAAGACATTAACTCATAACTCTGAGAAAAAGTCACAAATGCAAGACATAAACTCATAATTCTGAGAAAAAGTCACAAATGCAAGATATAAACTCATAACTCAAGATATAAACTCGCAACTCTGAGAAAAAGTCACAAATGCAAGACATAAACTCATAATTCTGAGAAAAAGTCACAAATGCAAGATATAAACTCATAACTCAAGATATAAACTCGCAACTCTGAGAAAAAGTCACAAATGCAAGACATAAACTCATAACTCTGAGAAAAAGTCATAAATGCAAGACATAAACTCATAATTCTGAGAAAAAGTCACAAATGCAAGACATAAACTCATAATTCTGAGAAAAAGTCACAAATGCAAGACATTAACTCATAATTCTGAGAAAAAGTCACAAATGCAAGACATTAACTCATAATTCTGAGAAAAAAAGTCACAAATGCAAGATATAAACTCATAACTCTGAGAAAAAGTCACAATTGCAAGACATTAACTCATATCTCTGAGAAAAAAGTCACAATTGCAAGACATTAACTCATAACTCTGAGAAAAAGTCACAAATGCAAGACATAAACTCATAATTCTGAGAAAAAGTCACAAATGCAAGATATAAACTCATAACTCAAGATATAAACTCGCAACTCTGAGAAAAAGTCACAAATGCAAGACATAAACTCATAATTCTGAGAAAAAGTCACAAATGCAAGATATAAACTCATAACTCAAGATATAAACTCGCAACTCTGAGAAAAAGTCACAAATGCAAGACATAAACTCATAACTCTGAGAAAAAGTCATAAATGCAAGACATAAACTCATAATTCTGAGAAAAAGTCACAAATGCAAGACATAAACTCATAATTCTGAGAAAAAGTCACAAATGCAAGACATTAACTCATAATTCTGAGAAAAAGTCACAAATGCAAGACATTAACTCATAATTCTGAGAAAAAAAGTCACAAATGCAAGATATAAACTCATAACTCTGAGAAAAAGTCACAATTGCAAGACATTAACTCATAACTCTGAGAAAAGTCACAAATGCAAGATATAAACTCATAACTCTGAGAAAAAGTCACAATTGCAAGATATAAACTCATAACTCTGAGAAAAAGTCACAAATGCAAGACATTAACTCATAATTCTGAGAAAAGTCACAAATGCAAGATATAAACTCATAACTCTGAGAAAAAGTCACAAATGCAAGACATTAACTCATAACTCTGAGAAAAGTCACAATTGCAAGACATTAACTCATAACTCTGAGAAAAAGTCACAAATGCAAGACATAAACTCATAATTCTGAGAAAAGTCACAAATGCAAGACATTAACTCATAACTCTGAGAAAAGTCACAACTGCAAGACATTAACTCATAACTTTGAGAAAAGTCACAATTGCAAGATATAAACTCGCAACTCTGAGAGAAAAGTCACAAATGCAAGATATAAACTCATAACTCTGAGAAAAAAGTCACAATTGCAAGACATTAACTCATAACTCTGAGAAAAAAGTCACAATTGCAAGACATTAACTCATAACTCTGAGAAAAAAGTCACAATTGCAAGACATTAACTCATAACTCTGAGAAAAAAGTCACAATTGCAAGACATTAACTCATAACTCTGAGAAAAAAGTCACAATTGCAAGACATTAACTCATAACTCTGAGAAAAAAGTCACAATTGCAAGACATTAACTCATAACTTTGAGAAAAGTCACAATTGCAAGATATAAACTCGCAACTCTGAGAGAAAAGTCACAAATGCAAGATATAAACTCATAACTCTGAGAAAAAAGTCACAATTGCAAGACATTAACTCATAACTCTGAGAAAAAAGTCACAATTGCAAGACATTAACTCATAACTCTGAGAAAAAAGTCACAATTGCAAGACATTAACTCATAACTCTGAGAAAAAAGTCACAATTGCAAGACATTAACTCATAACTCTGAGAAAAAGTCACAAATGCAAGACATTAACTCATAACTCTGAGAAAAAGTCACAAATGCAAGATATAAACTCATAACTCTGAGAAAAAGTCACAATTGCAAGACATTAACTCATAACTCTGAGAAAAAGTCACATATGCAAGATATAAACTCATAACTCTGAGAAAAAGTCACAAATGCAAGACATTAACTCATAACTCTGAGAAAAAGTCACAATTGCAAGATATAAACTCATAACTCTGAGAAAAAGTCACAATTGCAAGATATAAACTCATAACTCTGAGAAAAAGTCACAAATGCAAGACATTAACTCATAACTCTGAGAAAAGTCACAAATGCAAGATATAAACTCATAACTCTGAGAAAAAGTCACAATTGCAAGATATAAACTCATAACTCTGAGAAAAAGTCACAAATGCAAGACATTAACTCATAACTCTGAGAAAAAGTCATAAATGCAAGACATTAACTCATAATTCTGAGAAAAGTCACAAATGCAAGATATAAACTCATAACTCTGAGAAAAGTCACAATTGCAAGATATAAACTCATAACTCTGAGAAAAAAGTCACAAATGCAAGACATTAACTCATAACTCTGAGAAAAGTCACAATTGCAAGACATTAACTCATAACTCTGAGAAAAAGTCACAATTGCAAGACATAAACTCATAACTCTGAGAAAAAGTCACAAATGCAAGACATAAACTCATAACTCTGAGAAAAAGTCACAATTGCAAGACATAAACTCATAATTCTGAGAAAAGTCACAATTGCAAGACATTAACTCATAATTCTGAGAAAAAGTCACAAATGCAAGATATAAACTCATAACTCAAGATATAAACTCATAACTCTGAGAAAAGTCACAATTGCAAGACATTAACTCATAATTCTGAGAAAAAGTCACAAATGCAAGATATAAACTCATAACTCTGAGAAAAGTCACAATTGCAAGACATTAACTCATAATTCTGAGAAAAGTCACAATTGCAAGACATTAACTCATAACTCTGAGAAAAAGTCACAATTGCAAGACATAAACTCATAACTCTGAGAAAAAGTCACAATTGCAAGACATAAACTCATAACTCTGAGAAAAAGTCACAATTGCAAGACAAACTCATAACTCTGAGAAAAGTCACAAATGCAAGATATAAACTCATAACTCTGAGAAAAAGTCACAATTGCAAGACAAACTCATAACTCTGAGAAAAGTCACAAATGCAAGACATTAACTCATAACTCTGAGAAAAGTCACAATTGCAAGACATTAACTCATAATTCTGAGAAAAGTCACAATTGCAAGACAAATTTATAACTCTGAGATAAAGTCACAATTGCAAGACATAAACTCATAATTCTGAGAAAAGTCACAATTGCAAGAAATTAACTCATAATTCTGAGAAAAAGTCACAAATGCAAGATATAAACTCATAACTCAAGATATAAACTCATAACTCTGAGAAAAGTCACAATTGCAAGACATTAACTCATAACTCTGAGAAAAGTCACAATTGCAAGACATAAACTCATAACTCTGAGAAAAAGTCACAATTGCAAGACATTAACTCATAACTCTGAGAAAAGTCACAATTGCAAGACATAAACTCATAACTCTGAGAAAAAGTCACAATTGCAAGACATTAACTCATAACTCTGAGAAAAGTCACAATTGCAAGATATAAACTCATAACTCTGAGAAAAAGTCACAATTGCAAGACATAAACTCATAACTCTGAGAAAAAGTCACAATTGCAAGACAAACTCATAACTCTGAGAAAAGTCACAAATGCAAGATATAAACTCATAACTCTGAGAAAAGTCACAATTGCAAGACATAAACTCATAATTCTGAGAAAAGTCACAATTGCAAGACATTAACTCATAACTCTGAGAAAAGTCACAAATGCAAGATATAAACTCATAATTCTGAGAAAAAGTCACAATTGCAAGACATAAACTCATAACTCTGAGAAAAAGTCACAATTGCAAGACAAACTCATAACTCTGAGAAAAGTCACAATTGCAAGACATTAACTCATAACTCTGAGAAAAAGTCACAATTGCAAGACATAAACTCATAACTCTGAGAAAAAGTCACAATTGCAAGACATAAACTCATAACTCTGAGAAAAAGTCACAATTGCAAGACATAAACTCATAACTCTGAGGAAAAGTCACAATTGCAAGACAAACTCATAACTCTGAGAAAAAGTCACAATTGCAAGACATAAACTCATAATTCCGAGAAAAGTCACAATTGCAAGACATAAACTCATAACTCTGAGAAAAGTCACAAATGCAAGATATAAACTCATAACTCTGAGAAAAAGTCACAAATGCAAGATATAAACTCATAATTCTGAGAAAAAGTCACAATTGCAAGACATTAACTCATAACTCTGAGAAAAAGTCACAAATGCAAGACATAAACTCATAACTCTGAGAAAAAGTCACAAATGCAAGATATAAACTCATAATTCTGAGAAAAAAGTCACAAATGCAAGATATAAACTCATAACTCTGAGAAAAAGTCACAAATGCAAGACATAAACTCATAATTCTGAGAAAAAGTCACAAATGCAAGACATAAACTCATAACTCAAGATATAAACTTGCAATTCAGAGAAAAAGTCACAAATGCAAGATATGAACTCATAACTCTGAGAAAAGTCACAAATGCAAGACATAAACTCCTAATTCTGAGAAAAAGTCACAAATGCAAGACATAAACTCATAATTCTGAGAAAAAGTCACAAATGCAAGATATAAACTCATAATTCTGAGAAAAAGTCACAAATGCAAGACATAAACTCATAATTCTGAGAAAAAGTCACAAATGCAAGACATAAACTCATAACTCAAGATATAAACTTGCAATTCAGAGAAAAAGTCACAAATGCAAGATATGAACTCATAACTCTGAGAAAAGTCACAAATGCAAGATATGAACTCATAATTCTGAGAAAAAGTCACAATTGCAAGACATAAACTCCTAATTCTGAGAAAAAAAGTCACAATTGCAAGATATAAACTCATAATTCTGAGAAAAAGTCACAATTGCAAGACATAAACTCCTAATTCTGAGAAAAAAAGTCACAATTGCAAGATATAAACTCATAATTCTGAGAAAAAGTCACAATTGCAAGACATAAACTCCTAATTCTGAGAAAAAAAGTCACAAATGCAAGATATAAACTCATAATTCTGAGAAAAAGTCACAAATGCAAGACATAAACTCATAATTCTGAGAAAAAGTCACAAATGCAAGACATAAACTCATAATTCTGAGAAAAGTCACAATTGCAAGACATAAACTCATAATTCTGAGAAAAAGTCACAATTGCAAGACATTAACTCATAACTCTGAGAAAAAGTCACAAATGCAAGACATAAACTCATAACTCTGAGAAAAAGTCACAAATGCAAGATATAAACTCATAATTCTGAGAAAAAAGTCACAAATGCAAGATATAAACTCATAACTCTGAGAAAAAGTCACAAATGCAAGACATAAACTCATAATTCTGAGAAAAAGTCACAAATGCAAGACATAAACTCATAACTCAAGATATAAACTTGCAATTCAGAGAAAAAGTCACAAATGCAAGATATGAACTCATAACTCTGAGAAAAGTCACAAATGCAAGACATAAACTCCTAATTCTGAGAAAAAGTCACAAATGCAAGACATAAACTCATAATTCTGAGAAAAAGTCACAAATGCAAGATATAAACTCATAATTCTGAGAAAAAGTCACAAATGCAAGACATAAACTCATAATTCTGAGAAAAAGTCACAAATGCAAGACATAAACTCATAACTCAAGATATAAACTTGCAATTCAGAGAAAAAGTCACAAATGCAAGATATGAACTCATAACTCTGAGAAAAGTCACAAATGCAAGATATGAACTCATAATTCTGAGAAAAAGTCACAATTGCAAGACATAAACTCCTAATTCTGAGAAAAAAAGTCACAATTGCAAGATATAAACTCATAATTCTGAGAAAAAGTCACAATTGCAAGACATAAACTCCTAATTCTGAGAAAAAAAGTCACAATTGCAAGATATAAACTCATAATTCTGAGAAAAAGTCACAATTGCAAGACATAAACTCCTAATTCTGAGAAAAAAAGTCACAATTGCAAGATATAAACTCATAATTCTGAGAAAAAGTCACAATTGCAAGACATAAACTCCTAATTCTGAGAAAAAAAGTCACAATTGCAAGATATAAACTCATAATTCTGAGAAAAAGTCACAATTGCAAGACATAAACTCCTAATTCTGAGAAAAAAAGTCACAATTGCAAGACATAAACTCCTAATTCTGAGAAAAAAAGTCACAAATGCAAGATATAAACTCATAATTCTGAGAAAAAGTCACAAATGCAAGACATAAACTCATAACTCTGAGAAAAAGTCACAAATGCAAGACATTAACTCATAACTCTGAGAAAAAGTCACAAATGCAAGACATTAACTCATAACTCTGAGAAAAAGTCACAAATGCAAGACATTAACTCATAATTCTGAGAAAAGTCACAATTGCAAGACAAATTTATAACTCTGAGATAAAGTCACAATTGCAAGACATAAACTCATAATTCTGAGAAAAGTCACAATTGCAAGAAATTAACTCATAATTCTGAGAAAAAGTCACAAATGCAAGATATAAACTCATAACTCAAGATATAAACTCATAACTCTGAGAAAAGTCACAATTGCAAGACATAAACTCATAACTCTGAGAAAAAGTCACAATTGCAAGACATTAACTCATAACTCTGAGAAAAGTCACAATTGCAAGACATAAACTCATAACTCTGAGAAAAAGTCACAATTGCAAGACATTAACTCATAACTCTGAGAAAAGTCACAATTGCAAGATATAAACTCATAACTCTGAGAAAAAGTCACAATTGCAAGACATAAACTCATAACTCTGAGAAAAAGTCACAATTGCAAGACAAACTCATAACTCTGAGAAAAGTCACAAATGCAAGATATAAACTCATAACTCTGAGAAAAGTCACAATTGCAAGACATAAACTCATAATTCTGAGAAAAGTCACAATTGCAAGACATTAACTCATAACTCTGAGAAAAGTCACAAATGCAAGATATAAACTCATAATTCTGAGAAAAAGTCACAATTGCAAGACATAAACTCATAACTCTGAGAAAAAGTCACAATTGCAAGACAAACTCATAACTCTGAGAAAAGTCACAATTGCAAGACATAAACTCATAACTCTGAGAAAAAGTCACAATTGCAAGACATAAACTCATAACTCTGAGAAAAAGTCACAATTGCAAGACATAAACTCATAATTCCGAGAAAAGTCACAATTGCAAGACATAAACTCATAACTCTGAGAAAAGTCACAAATGCAAGATATAAACTCATAACTCTGAGAAAAAGTCACAAATGCAAGATATAAACTCATAATTCTGAGAAAAAGTCACAATTGCAAGACATTAACTCATAACTCTGAGAAAAAGTCACAAATGCAAGACATAAACTCATAACTCTGAGAAAAAGTCACAAATGCAAGATATAAACTCATAATTCTGAGAAAAAAGTCACAAATGCAAGATATAAACTCATAACTCTGAGAAAAAGTCACAAATGCAAGACATAAACTCATAATTCTGAGAAAAAGTCACAAATGCAAGACATAAACTCATAACTCAAGATATAAACTTGCAATTCAGAGAAAAAGTCACAAATGCAAGATATGAACTCATAACTCTGAGAAAAGTCACAAATGCAAGACATAAACTCCTAATTCTGAGAAAAAGTCACAAATGCAAGACATAAACTCATAATTCTGAGAAAAAGTCACAAATGCAAGATATAAACTCATAATTCTGAGAAAAAGTCACAAATGCAAGACATAAACTCATAATTCTGAGAAAAAGTCACAAATGCAAGACATAAACTCATAACTCAAGATATAAACTTGCAATTCAGAGAAAAAGTCACAAATGCAAGATATGAACTCATAACTCTGAGAAAAGTCACAAATGCAAGATATGAACTCATAATTCTGAGAAAAAGTCACAATTGCAAGACATAAACTCCTAATTCTGAGAAAAAAAGTCACAATTGCAAGATATAAACTCATAATTCTGAGAAAAAGTCACAATTGCAAGACATAAACTCCTAATTCTGAGAAAAAAAGTCACAATTGCAAGATATAAACTCATAATTCTGAGAAAAAGTCACAATTGCAAGACATAAACTCCTAATTCTGAGAAAAAAAGTCACAAATGCAAGATATAAACTCATAATTCTGAGAAAAAGTCACAAATGCAAGACATAAACTCATAATTCTGAGAAAAAGTCACAAATGCAAGACATAAACTCATAACTCAAGATATAAACTTGCAATTCAGAGAAAAAGTCACAAATGCAAGATATGAACTCATAACTCTGAGAAAAGTCACAAATGCAAGATATGAACTCATAATTCTGAGAAAAAGTCACAAATGCAAGATATGAACTCATAACTCTGAGAAAAGTCACAAATGCAAGATATGAACTCATAATTCTGAGAAAAAGTCACAATTGCAAGACAAACTCATAACTCTGAGAAAAGTCACAAATGCAAGATATAAACTCATAACTCTGAGAAAAGTCACAATTGCAAGACATAAACTCATAATTCTGAGAAAAGTCACAATTGCAAGACATTAACTCATAACTCTGAGAAAAGTCACAAATGCAAGATATAAACTCATAATTCTGAGAAAAAGTCACAATTGCAAGACATAAACTCATAACTCTGAGAAAAAGTCACAATTGCAAGACAAACTCATAACTCTGAGAAAAGTCACAATTGCAAGACATTAACTCATAACTCTGAGAAAAAGTCACAATTGCAAGACATAAACTCATAACTCTGAGAAAAAGTCACAATTGCAAGACATAAACTCATAACTCTGAGAAAAAGTCACAATTGCAAGACATAAACTCATAACTCTGAGGAAAAGTCACAATTGCAAGACAAACTCATAACTCTGAGAAAAAGTCACAATTGCAAGACATAAACTCATAATTCCGAGAAAAGTCACAATTGCAAGACATAAACTCATAACTCTGAGAAAAGTCACAAATGCAAGATATAAACTCATAACTCTGAGAAAAAGTCACAAATGCAAGATATAAACTCATAATTCTGAGAAAAAGTCACAATTGCAAGACATTAACTCATAACTCTGAGAAAAAGTCACAAATGCAAGACATAAACTCATAACTCTGAGAAAAAGTCACAAATGCAAGATATAAACTCATAATTCTGAGAAAAAAGTCACAAATGCAAGATATAAACTCATAACTCTGAGAAAAAGTCACAAATGCAAGACATAAACTCATAATTCTGAGAAAAAGTCACAAATGCAAGACATAAACTCATAACTCAAGATATAAACTTGCAATTCAGAGAAAAAGTCACAAATGCAAGATATGAACTCATAACTCTGAGAAAAGTCACAAATGCAAGATATGAACTCATAATTCTGAGAAAAAGTCACAATTGCAAGACATAAACTCCTAATTCTGAGAAAAAAAGTCACAATTGCAAGATATAAACTCATAATTCTGAGAAAAAGTCACAATTGCAAGACATAAACTCCTAATTCTGAGAAAAAAAGTCACAATTGCAAGATATAAACTCATAATTCTGAGAAAAAGTCACAATTGCAAGACATAAACTCCTAATTCTGAGAAAAAAAGTCACAAATGCAAGATATAAACTCATAATTCTGAGAAAAAGTCACAAATGCAAGACATAAACTCATAATTCTGAGAAAAAGTCACAAATGCAAGACATAAACTCATAACTCAAGATATAAACTTGCAATTCAGAGAAAAAGTCACAAATGCAAGATATGAACTCATAACTCTGAGAAAAGTCACAAATGCAAGATATGAACTCATAATTCTGAGAAAAAGTCACAAATGCAAGATATGAACTCATAACTCTGAGAAAAGTCACAAATGCAAGATATGAACTCATAATTCTGAGAAAAAGTCACAATTGCAAGACATAAACTCCTAATTCTGAGAAAAAAAGTCACAATTGCAAGACAAACTCATAACTCTGAGAAAAGTCACAAATGCAAGATATAAACTCATAACTCTGAGAAAAGTCACAATTGCAAGATATAAACTCATAACTCTGAGAAAAGTCACAATTGCAAGACATTAACTCATAATTCTGAGAAAAGTCACAATTGCAAGACATTAACTCATAACTCTGAGAAAAGTCACAAATGCAAGATATAAACTCATAACTCTGAGAAAAGTCACAATTGCAAGACATTAACTCATAATTCTGAGAAAAGTCACAAATGCAAGATATAAACTCATAACTCTGAGAAAAGTCACAATTGCAAGATATAAACTCATAACTCTGAGAAAAGTCACAATTGCAAGATATAAACTCATAACTCTGAGAAAAGTCACAATTGCAAGACATAAACTCATAATTCTGAGAAAAGTCACAATTGCAAGACATTAACTCATAACTCTGAGAAAAGTCACAAATGCAAGATATAAACTCATAATTCTGAGAAAAAGTCACAATTGCAAGACATAAACTCATAACTCTGAGAAAAAGTCACAATTGCAAGACAAACTCATAACTCTGAGAAAAGTCACAATTGCAAGACATTAACTCATAACTCTGAGAAAAAGTCACAATTGCAAGACATAAACTCATAACTCTGAGAAAAAGTCACAATTGCAAGACATAAACTCATAACTCTGAGAAAAAGTCACAATTGCAAGACATAAACTCATAACTCTGAGGAAAAGTCACAATTGCAAGACAAACTCATAACTCTGAGAAAAAGTCACAATTGCAAGACATAAACTCATAATTCCGAGAAAAGTCACAATTGCAAGACATAAACTCATAACTCTGAGAAAAGTCACAAATGCAAGATATAAACTCATAACTCTGAGAAAAAGTCACAAATGCAAGATATAAACTCATAATTCTGAGAAAAAGTCACAATTGCAAGACATTAACTCATAACTCTGAGAAAAAGTCACAAATGCAAGACATAAACTCATAACTCTGAGAAAAAGTCACAAATGCAAGATATAAACTCATAATTCTGAGAAAAAAGTCACAAATGCAAGATATAAACTCATAACTCTGAGAAAAAGTCACAAATGCAAGACATAAACTCATAATTCTGAGAAAAAGTCACAAATGCAAGACATAAACTCATAACTCAAGATATAAACTTGCAATTCAGAGAAAAAGTCACAAATGCAAGATATGAACTCATAACTCTGAGAAAAGTCACAAATGCAAGACATAAACTCCTAATTCTGAGAAAAAGTCACAAATGCAAGACATAAACTCATAATTCTGAGAAAAAGTCACAAATGCAAGATATAAACTCATAATTCTGAGAAAAAGTCACAAATGCAAGACATAAACTCATAATTCTGAGAAAAAGTCACAAATGCAAGACATAAACTCATAACTCAAGATATAAACTTGCAATTCAGAGAAAAAGTCACAAATGCAAGATATGAACTCATAACTCTGAGAAAAGTCACAAATGCAAGATATGAACTCATAATTCTGAGAAAAAGTCACAATTGCAAGACATAAACTCCTAATTCTGAGAAAAAAAGTCACAATTGCAAGATATAAACTTGCAATTCAGAGAAAAAGTCACAAATGCAAGATACTGTATGAACTCCTAATTCTGAGAAAAAAAGTCACAATTGCAAGATATAAACTTGCAATTCAGAGAAAAAAAATCACAATTGCAAGACATAAACTCGTAATTCTGAGAAAAAAGTCACAAATGCAAGATATAAACTAGCAATTGCCAAAAAAAATTATGAATATCTAGGGTGAGAGGGGTGAGAGGTGAAGCAAGAGGCGAAGAGGCGAAGCAAATGGAAGTCAAGTGAGATGGGAAAGTAGGAAATGACAACTCAAGCTGATTTATTGAAACTGGGATTGAAGCGGCAAGTGATTTCAATTTACAGAGTCCAAAACCGCACATCAAAAACAGGAAGAAAGACTAAACTGTGATCCTTTTTCCAGAACATTATCAAACAAGAGGTTAGCTGGTGAAGCAGTGGCATAGATGAAGTAGAGAGAATATAAAGGGTAAATGTGAATGAACAAGAAAGCTGATGAAGCAGAACCCTCTAGGTCACGACAGCAAAGTGCTTTTGTAAAATTCAACACCGCATACAAAAGCGTTGTGATTTGTCTTATTATGACACATACTGTTTTACTTCACAATAAAATGCCTTAAAAATCCTTCTTTTTTAAATACACCATTGTTGTCACTCTTCAACCAGCTCTTTTGTATTTCCCTGACACACTCTGCCTCTCTGCAGATTAATACTTAAAAAGAAACCCAAAAACACGCTAGTCCTTGAAATTCAGTAGTAGGTGTTGTCCAAAAGACATACGACTCCCCACAGACCTTCAGACATGGACATTAATTCCAAAACTCATCAGGCAGGAGGCCTTCAAGACGAGAGCTGGGCTTTATGAAGTCGTGGCACAACATTGTTGTGGCATCAATAAGTTATCGCCTCGTCCTCTGCAAGGAGTGGACACTGTCTGCGAGAGAGCGAATTTTAACAATCTGATAGGAAGGAAGCACAAAAGGGAGGGAGGGCCACCTGTGTCCCTATTTTTAGCCTCCATCTCTTTCTCACCGTTTTTCTCATGTACGTGCACTCTTCCTCCTCCTGTCTCAGCAGCACAGCATAAGTTTCCAGCTGAGCTGTTCCTTCCCTCATGTTTGTACACTTTAGAGGCACGCATACATAGTCACATAACCCACAATGCCTTTCACTTCTGTGACCAGGTGTTGACAGCTTTGCAGAGTTGGTGCTGTGCCAATCTTGACACTACTGCAATAAAAACTCCAGAATGGGAAGGTTGCATTATTCTAAAACAACAGTAGTTTAGTGTTACTTATATACTGTTATTGTTTATGCATATTTTGAATGTTTAACATTTTAAACTCAAACTTAAATTTTTAGATTTAGTTTTTTTCATCTAATGATAAATTTTGTTCTATTCCAGCTTTATTTCAATTACCAAAAACAAGTTTTTGTGGTTAACAAAGCAACAACTCTTCCAGACAGGGAGCATTATTCATCAGACAGTGTTGCTTGGGGTCATTTGGACGGGGCAGCGGATTTTCCTCCCTCGCGACTCATGCTAAAAAACAAGATCCAGCTCCATTTGCTTCAGTGGATAAGCCTATATCAGTGGGAATCAGAGGATAAACAATGAGCACTGGAACACTAGTGGAGGTACTCATTCAGCTCCGCGACAGTATTGACCTTTACACACTGATATAGAGCAGAGTGCACCAGACTCTAGCTGAGACAACGGGAAAGCGGGACAAGTGACATTTAGGGAAGAATATTGGGCCTAGTATGGGGTGGGATGGGGGGAGTGATTCACATTTGTCCCAGTTTGGCCTTCTTGGAGTTTAAGGAACATCAAGAGGGAAAAGTCTGGCTTGGTTACAAAACATAGTGAATTGCCTACATTGGAAATAATAGCTTTTAAATAATTGGTAAATTAAATAATAGCTAACAAATTGTACAAATAATTAAATACTGAACGCGTTTTTTACGTGTTTTTTCCCCCCATGTATTTTGCCAATTTTTTTCACCATTGCATAAATGAAATAGCCAAAATGTGCTTTTTACAGTTTTGTCTTGCTTTTCAAAAAAAAAATAATAATAATAATTACAAAACAACACTGAACATTTTTTACATTGTAGTAGATATTATAGCCTACCAACAAAGCACAGTTTAATTTAAAATTAATAAGTTAGTAAAATAATATTCTTTGGCCATTTTTAAGACCACCTTCTTGAATCAGGCATGTGTTTTTTAATGTACAAATAAATGCAGCCTTGCTGAGCAAAGGAGAATGTTATAATACGTGTATTAACAGAGCTGTTGTAATGATTGTTATCATTATCTTTGTCTTACTTTTTTATTTAATTTTACAGAGCAACAGTAAAATTACAATGCTAACATTTATAAATGTTGGCTTTTATTTTGGCGGAAACCCACAAGAAGATCTCGGTACTACCTTTTGCTGACAGCAGCAGATTTATGAATGATTCTCCTTACGCTGTTTCAGCGCAGATTTTCCTCACGCTTTGGACTTTGAACCCTGGCTAACAAGCTTGTGCAGTACTGTCAGAATTATTGCGTGTTTTAGACAACATAACGTTCTGTAGTTTATTTTCTAATGGTATAAGGCCATTTCACAGTAACCAACAATAACCACCCCTTTCTCTTTTAATCGAAGACATGCGATGCAGTTCTAAACAGTCTCTCGCTGTCGTTGCTTGTAATGATTTTTGCGTCTTTCTCGGACAGTTTTAAATGCTTCCACACTGCCGACATGTTTGCTGCATTAGTGCACGCCTCTAATTGTTCGGTATAATTTATTTGTATAATTTATTCAGATTTTCGACTCATTCTTCACTTATTATTTTTGCTATTTTCGGCCGAATAATTTCGATTGCCGAACATTCGGTTGCATCCCTAATAATAATAATATTAAATTTTAAATTTTACAATTTAATTTAAAATGTATGTACAAGTCATAGCATGTGTAACGGAGGCCAGCTAGTAGGAGCTGTGCAGGTAAACCTCACTCCCTGATCTCAAGAGACGCACTAGCGACTGACGCTAGGGGTTGCAGCCTTTTAGCCTCCTTGTTAGTGCGTCCGCCTCCTGTGCCGGAGACCCGGGTTCAAGAACAGCTCGGAGCGGGTGTGGTAGGACCCGGGTGTGAGGGGTTACATTGGTGCCGTGACCCGGACGGGAGTGAGGTTAAGGAGGGTGAGTGTAACGGAGGCCAGCTAGTAGGTGCTGTGCAGGTAAACCTCACTCCCCGATCTCAAGAGACGCACTAGCGACTGACGCTAGGGGTTTTAGTCATTTAGTCTTTTTGCGTCCGCCTCCTGTGCCGGAGACCCGGGTTCGAGACCCGCTCAGAGCAGGTCCAGTGGGAGCCGAGTGTGAGGGGTTACACATGACATATCGGAAGTTTTGGTGAGAAGTGACGAATGCGGAAGTGCAATGGAGAGGGCAAAACAAAACACCGATCATGAATTAGAAGTACAAATTGAGGATTTGCAAAGAAATATGACAGAGGATTTCCTTTCGCTGTAAACAAAACTTGATTCTTGAAATACTAGCATTTTCTCACTAGAGCTTACATTACGTCTGCGTCCCACGTCATCCGCTGGAACGCCACTCTCTCGTGATGAGCGTACGACAGTTAGCGGAAGCTAGAGATTATGGTTTATAAAGCTTTAAATATTGCACTTTATTTAGCTTCAAAATCTCAACAGCCATTCACTGCCATTATAAATCTCTTTGAAGAGCCAGGACATTTTTGTCTGAAAGTAGAAAGTTATATACACCTAGGATCAGTGTTGGGAAAAGATACTTTTAAAAGTAATGCATTACAATATTGTGTTACTTCCTAAAAAAGTAACTAATTACGTTACTTAGTTGCTTTTATGGAAAGTAAAGCGGTACGCTACTTTTCCGTTACTTTTCAGTCTAGGCAGGGTTTGCTTGTTTGTTAATATAAGTTCAATTTTTGGCAAATGAAAAAGCCCTTTTACACCAAAAGTGAAATGAATAAGCTTCAGGCTGCAGGAAAAGTAAATTCAATTCTGTACAGTAGAACGCATAAGAAGAAAGTTCCACACCATTCAGCAATAAAAAAATAAATAAATTAAGCACAAATGTTAGTTTATCTAATCATTTTTGCTTATTAGTATGAATGAATTGGATCATCGAAGGTCAGCAGCAAAGACACTGGTTAATAAAATGGGATTAAATACATAAAGGATATTTGTGTTAATATTATATTATATTGTATTATATTTAGGGCCGGGACTTTAACGCGTTAATTTAGATTAATTAATTACACAAAAATAAGGCGTTAAAATTTTTTAACGCATTTTAATCGCACTTAGTTTTGCACCGCGGAACGTTTCTCACTGGATGAGATTCGGCGGACCGATTATACTGGAGCACCAACTAGCGTTCAGACAAGCTACGTCCGTCCTAAATAGTATATGTCCCAAATCGTAGTATGTTTAAAAAAGTATTCCAAAGATTCCCGGATGGTCTACTACTTAACGATCAATGCACACTCTAACAGCTAATATTGCCCACAACACACTGCGCCGTGAACGAGGATTCGATTAGAACTACAAACACGCATAAAAAGTGTTAAAAAACTACAAACATGGA
This sequence comes from Garra rufa, assembly GCF_049309525.1. NCBI lineage: Eukaryota > Metazoa > Chordata > Actinopteri > Cypriniformes > Cyprinidae > Garra > Garra rufa. Next base: position 25,995,160 of record NC_133361.1, read on the forward strand.
GGATATGCGCGACCAACGGACAGGTAGAGAAAGGGGTTTGAGTGATAAATAATCAGTGTGTAACCTGATAAAAAATATTTTTTAAATGTTATCCGCGTTATATTCCATGTGCAGCAACATTTATAATGATAGGTTTGGTCATTAACGTTTAAATGCATAATTAAGCAAACACAAGAGCAGAGTTCTCGGCATGAAAGACTTGTTAAAGAACGTGCCTCTTAAGTTCTCTCTAATACGGTAGGAAATTAAATTAAACGAAATGTAGATAATGTTAACTGTGATGATTGACAAGGCAGTTTAAACAGTGACAGGATTCAGGTAACTAAGCAACAGAGTGTCAGTTAAAGAAGCAGTTAAGCAGTAAAGAAGCAAGTAGTATGTCCCAAAGCTTGCCTACTATTCTGCTACATACTCAAAAGTATGTACTTTTCTTCACAAAAAGAGTACATACTTATAGGGCATAGTATAAGTAGGCGAATTGGGACGCAGCAAAACAAACCACAGTGAACATGGACAAAAAAGCTGATGGGACCGCTTTGGTTGGCCCTGTGGATGGGAAATTTTGTTATAAAAAACGAATGGATGGAAGCGTCGATAAGAGCATGGTTGTGTGCAAGCTATGCAACAAGGAATTCGCATCTCACCGCAGGACATCGAGCCTATTGCTACACTTAATGGCAATATTGCACTGGTCTGTTGGACTTGGTTGAACAAAAATAAACAATATTTTGTTGCTTAAGCTTATGTATTCAGTCATTATTCAATGGTATACTAAAAATCCATATAAAAAACTTCTCACTGTTCTCAGGTCAAATATTTATATGCGATTAAAATGCGATTAATTTCGATTAATTAATTACAAAGCCTCTAATTAATTAGATTAAATTTTTTAATCGAGTCCCGGCCCTAATTATATTGTGATAAGATTAGGAACTACACTCCCATTCTGGCGTAATAGTCAAGGAAGTTTGCTTGCATAAAATGGCCGAAGCAGGCGCAGTAATATCACGCAGCACCTGAAATTAGTTCCCAATTAGTTCTAGGTAACTTCCAACGAGGAATGCTCCCTGTGCATGCAGTTGGTCACATTGTGCTGCGATGTGCTGCGTGATATTACTGGGCCTGCTTCGGGCATGTTACGGCTGCAAACTTCCTTGACTATTACGCCGGAATGGGAGTGTAGTTCCTAATCTTATCGGCCTAGAAAATTGCAGCTTTACATTTTTCCACTGGTCTTAGTACACAATATAACTACAGAAGAGTCAAGTTTTAAATAGGACAAATATCGAAACTCGTTGGTCATTTTTGAACGCGGTGCTATTGGTCTAATAGGATTAAATGATCTATGCTAAGCTATGCTAAAAGTGATATTGCCAGAACAGGAGAACGGCTGAATGGATTTCAAAACGGTAAAAATCAACTTATTAACTCAGAGGGGAGTTGGAGAATGAGCCAAAAAAAAAATGCAGTGTTCCTTTAAGTAATAAGTAATAAATAAGCAAATTGGTAATGCTCAGAATTTTTGATATTGGTGAAAAAATAGGCTAATTACAAGCTCTAGTGCAAACAATTGTGAGGTGAGTTTCCCATCCAGTGCTATTTGTATGATGCAGATTCGGTTATGCATTCAGTTAGCAATCATGTAGTAAGCTCCGCTCCATTTAACACATTTTATCATATTTGAACAGATTTCTCCTCACAATCAGTGCAGAACATATGAAAGGTGTACAGATTCCAGGAGAGCCTTATCATGGCCCATGCAGAAACACACACAAACACACACAAGTAAACAAAAAAACATCCTTTCATTAAACAGTCAATGCTGAATCGGTGGAAAAGTGCTGTGGTCTGTTCACTTGCCCGAGAGAAGAATTGATGCTGACAGCTGCCTTCTGTAAACTACTGAGTGAGTGAGACGACAAAACCCACCGAAAGAGAGAGAGAGAGCGATTTATTGCCAATTTGATATTGGGTGTTGAAGCGGCTCAGAGAAGGAAGACATTGAACCACGTGGTGATTCTGAGAAGGAATGTGTCTTCGTGAAGGGTGAATGAGGGTGGAGGGTAAACAGCAAGTGGCTTTTTTCATGGCATGCAAAGCACCGAACCACTAGTTTAGCACAGATGGCAACCCATAGTTCTCACAACCACAGTAATCAGCCGGGCTTGACGGGTGATGGGGAGCAAGCAATCTTAAATGCCCCTTCTCAGAAGCTTTACTTCTGGAGCTGCTCATATGTACTGGCTGTGAATGAATTCTGGTAACAAGGCATACAGTCACTGAATAGATATACACTGCCTTTCCGAAAGTATTCATACCCCTTCATTTTTTTCACATTTTTTTATGTTGCTGACTTACGTTAAACTACTTTAAATTACTTTTTTCCCCACATCAATCTACACTCCCTACTCCATAATGGCAAAGCAAAAAATAGGTTTTTAACATTTGTGCAAATTTATTAAAAATAAAAAAAGTGAAAAGATCCCGTTGCATAAGTATTCATACCCTTTTTGTAAAATTTACACTCCATACACCATAATAACGACAAAGTAAAAACCAGATATGCAAACTTTACAAATTTATTAAAAATAAAACACTGAAATTAGTACATTGCATAAGTTTTCAGTACATAGTTGAAGCACCTTTACAGCCTCAAGTCTTTTTGGGTATGATGTGACAAGCTTTGCACATCTGCATTTGGCAATTATCTGCCATTCTTTGCCTCACCTTTTCACCTCTCAAGCTCTGTCAGCTTGGATGACATTTTCTAGAGTCCTAGTTGTTCCAATCCTCTTCCATTATGGATAATGGAGGCTACATGCTTCTGTGAACCTTCAGTGCAGCAGATTTTTTTCTGAACTCTTCCCTAGATCATTGCCTTAACGCAAGTCTGTCACTGAGCTCTACAGGCAGTTATCTTGACCTCAGGACTTGGTTTTTGCTCTGATATGCATTTTCAGCTGTTAGACCTTTTCTGAGAGGTGTGTGCCTTTCTAAATCATACTCATTCTAATGAATTTGCCACAGTTTAACTCCACTCGAAGTGTAGTAACATCTAGAAGCAATATGAATTCTCCTGAGCTAAATTTCGAGTGTCCCAGAAAAGGGTATGAATACTTATGCAATGGGATCTTTTCAGTTTTTTATTTTTAATAAATTTGCACAAATGTTAAAAAAAATATATATATTTTTTGCTTTGCCATTATGGAGACGGAAGTGTGGATTGATGTGGGAAAAAAGTAATTTTAAGAAGTTTAACATAAGGCAGCAACATAACAAAATGTGAAAAAAAATGAAGAGGTATGAATAATTTCACAAGGCACTGTAGCGACTACTATGGAAGTCAATGCAACTATCCACTCTTTGGTTACCGACATTCTTCAAAATATCTAAACTTTTGTGTTCAGCAGCCATATTTGCCATGCTGCCTTATAATCTGGTAAAAGGTATCTTGAAAGATAATTATTTTTCTTATCGTCTGAAACTGACTTATCCAAAGCGCTTAAAGTTGAGGAATACAACAAGCGATTTACCATAAGATAGCAATAAACATGAGAAGTGCTCGTCATCATGTTGTTAACGTGGTTAGCAAGTTACCAGCATGATTCTAGCATGTTTTTAACATGGTTAGCATTTTACTAGCATACTAGAACGATTAGCATGTTACTAACATGTTGTTAACATGAATAGCAAGTTACTAGCATGATTAACAAGTTAGTAGCATGCTACTAACCAGCTACTAGCAGCTAAAGCCAGTCTGGTTGTCAGGCTGGTTTAAGCTTGGCTGGCCAAAACCACTTTAAAACCTGAGAGATCAGCCAAAGCCGCCAATCAGCTTAGGCTGGTTTTGGATGTTTTTTTCATTAGGGAGTTTTTAAGCTTTGCTATAGCAATATACAGCTTAAATACACCATAAGTCTCATTGATGTTTTGCCCTCAATGAAAGTCTATGAGATTTTTGGTGGTTTTGACTCTGGTTTATAAAAAACAAAAGTTGGATTAGTTAGAAAACATATAGTAGTCAGAACAGTCTTAAGGTCTAACCTGAGTTTGTTTGTTATAGCTTTAAAAGTCTAGGAGGAGATACACTTATTATAATTTATGAGGAGGTAGTCAGATGCTCACAAAAGAAATGAGTTTTCAGTTTGTGAGGGATTTGGCTGTCCGGATGGAGACTTTGTGTCGGGAACACATCTATGATGCCTTAAAATGTTGTTTGTGTGCTCACTAGTTTTTGTGATAGATCTTTGACCAGAACCCCAGCTTTGTTGGGTTGTCTTCATCCCTAGATAATTTATAATTAATTACTCAGAGTCATTTATTTTTAGTGCAGGGTATCTTTGCGGTGTCATTTTGTGCCTCCACAGAAACACTCATGAGAAGACTCATTTGTTTCTAAGTGTGTGCGCTCTAAGTCTGCGTCGAGACAAATTCAGGAAGGAGGCAGGCCATGTGTTTTTTTTGTAACCATTCCCTCTCAGGAACAACATGTGTGACACAGATAAGAAAACAACATCCAGACAAACAGACAAACACACACATACACACAATTACAAACAGATTTAAAACTGAAACTCACATTTATACCTCAACACAAACAAATGCACACTCATGGCAATAACAACCTGATCTCATGACGAAAATGTACCAGTGGGAAAAAGAACAAGCAAGACAAGAAATAAGTAAGTTTCGTAACATATTCAATATGAAATATCCACTGAGTGGCGTTTTATATGTGACATCAGTCACATCAGTTCTGACTTGAAATGTCCATTAAGTGGTGCTATAACTCTAACTGATAGTATGAACAAAAGCCAATGTGACATATAAAACGCAATTGCAAGCAGGCCATTTTAGCTTGATTTTCTATCTCCAATCTTTCGGCTCTTTCATTGTGAGTCATGTTTTTCACAGGATTTGTACCCAAGGATTCCACATTCCAAGTCTAATTCCATGTCCGCTGAGCTACGGAGTAAGCTTGTTACATTCGGAAAGCGAAACACATGGAGCTGTAATCATAACATTTTATCACCTCTAGCTGCAGTGATATGTACTTATTGGTAAATATTTTGAGTTTTCGTCATGAGATCATCTGGCCCAGGAAACATGCTTAAGCCAGTGGTGGACGAAGTACACAAATCAAGTACTTGAGTAAAAGTGCAGATATGTATAATACAATATTACTCCAGTAAAAGTAAAAGTACTCTTTTTTCAATTTTACTCAAGTGAAAGTACAAAAGTACTATTTTTTGGTGTACTTAAGTAAAAAAGTACTGATAGATTTATTTTGCAATTCTATATAGGCTACCTAATTTAATTTTATATTAGTATATATTTTTTATAATCCAACTCAAATGCCTTGGATTTTCCCAGAATAACCACCAGTGTTGTTTTTGACAACCATTTTAGATTTAGTCTTAGTCTTAGTCTTTTGGACTAAAATGCTTATTAGTTTTAGTCCAATTTTAGTCACTTCTATATGTGATAGTTTTAGTCTAGTTTTAGTCAACAAAAAGTCAAAAAGGTTTTAGTCTAGTTTTAGTCAAAAAAAGGGGAAAGTCTTTTAACAAATTATTGTAGGTCAGTAAGTATTTTGCTGTTGGGTAGTGTCACTTATAAGTTGTGAAAATAGCAGATCTATAGTTCAACACAATGTGAGCTTCCGGATCGACTATTTTCACCAATAATTACAATAATGAAGGAATGGTTTTAGACATAAAAGACATATTTGAAATACACCCATAGGTCCTCTCGCCGTTTGCGACCACCCATCATGGTTAATCGTCTGTCTGTCTGAGTGCCAACAATGTGACGTGTTGAGCACGTTGTGCGCTGCACACCAGGTGGTGGCCGTAACCAAACATGGATAGAATGCTAAAACGGCTTGCCATACTAGTATAGCAAAGAGTATTTAATGCTAATACGGCTTGCCATAGCGGCAGATACTTCTTAGGTTTTAATTGGCATGCACAATAAGCGGAAATGTCATGCATTTTAAACGTCTGACGGACCACCCACTAACATTTTCGTCTATTCTCGTCTCGTCAACGAAAACTCACACACGTCTCGTCATGTTTTAGTCATCAACGAGCCATTTTTACCTCGTCATCGTCTCGTTATCATCATGAAAAAAAGTGGCGTCAACGAAATTATTTCGTCATCGTCATCGTTGACGAAAACAACACTGATAACCACTAGCCTCTATGGAGTCAAGATATATTTTTTGTTGTTGATATGGACTACGTTGACGAGAGTCTTGTAATAATGTTCACTGTGACGCTTACACTGTGATGTACCTGAGAGAAAATTGATTTGACCATCTCATTTTCACCAGTTACTTTTTAAAGCTTGTTGTTTTGCAGAATGTCACAGTTATAAATGACATGAGAATTAGGCCTGAAGTTAGGAAGAACATTTTAAGGAAAATATAATTACATTTTCATAACATTTTTGTCTTCTCAAACATTGTCTGTGGTGTAAAAACACCCCTGGCCAAATGCTCCCAGAGGGCATCACTTCTGACTTTGACAATTACTGTAGTCACCATGTTCTGAACATCACATCCTTTCTTTTTGCCTCAGATGTAATCTGTCTAGGTGGTTGATTTATAAATATGGACTTCATATCTGAAAATTACCTCAAGCAAGATTGTTAGCTACACAGTTAGCATCAGCTAACAATATTTACTTATTTTCAGTATGGTTATGAATAAACATTCATATCTGTCTACTCAGCTAGTTGATCCAAACAATAACTGATACCTTTAATAAACAATATAAAAACAGACGTCACATAGGGCTAAATGCGTAGCATTTTAATAAAACTGTTAACGTTACAGCAGCGAGGAATATGAACATGCATGAGTTATTTTATTTAATCTGTGTTATTTTAATGTTTAGTTTTTTGACCTAAAACATTGAAACAATGATGTGTCTGCATTCAAGCATTTCAGTGGGCTTAAATATATCACGCTTTACAGCAGATTTAGTTCGCAAACAACTGACAGTTACATAATTAATCCTAAAATTTGACATTATAACTTACTTTTCGCAGCATCAGTCGCGCGCGCGCTCCCAGGACCTCCTAGCTCTAATTTGTGAATTCAGTTGACTGGAGACTCGCTCTTAAAATGGCTCATTTGAATCAGAGAGTTGTCGACTCGAGAACAGCTGCAGTTGGATCAGTCCAATTTGTGAATGAATCGTTTGGTGCGGTAAGCGAACCGATTTAAACGGTTCACTTAAAAAAATCAGTTTGTTCATAAATCAGACACCGCTTCTGCGTCTCATGTGATATATTATAAGGAGTAACGATAATGTAGTGAAGTAAAAAGTACGATCTTATGTTTTGGAATGTAGTGAAGTAACAGTAACAGTCACTCAAAATAAAACTACTCCGGTAAAGTACAGATACTTGAAAAATTTAAGTAGTAAATTTGAAGTAAAACTACTTTGTTACTGTCCACCACTGGCTTAAGCTATATACCATCACAAATGATGAAATACACATGTAATTTTCTTCCTGAAAAAAAAGATGGACATAATACAAGGAAACCCACTGCACAGATATGATTATCTAGCATTAAATAAGAACATAATATCTCTTCCTCTCAGCCTCAAGATCTCTCTCATTCAGCTGCCTGTTTACATGCTTTCCTGTGTAGTTCCTTATTTTAATGAATGACAGCTCTTCTCTCACGCACAACATGCATATATGTGACGCTGGACCACAAAAACAGTCATAAGGGTACATTTTTGAAATTGAGATTTATACATTATCTGAGAGTGCAAAAAAATCTAAATATCGAGAAAATCGCCTGAGAAAGTTTTCCAAATGAAGTCCTTAGCAATGCATATTACTAATCAAAAAATTACGTTTTAATATATTTACAGTAGGAAATTTACAAAATATCTTCATGGAACATGATCTTTACTTAATATCCTAATGTTTTTCGCCATTTAAGAAAAATCAATCATTCTGACCCATACAATGTATTGTTGGCTTGTATGTATTACATTGTAATTTAGTTTATTTTTCTTGTCTTTACCACCTGGCTACTGTTGTAAAATTTTGAGAGAATCGATAGAAAAAATAATAAAACTAATAAAACTAATAAAATAAAAAAGAATTGCAAGTGACCACATATTATGGAATCTGAGGGTGCAAAAAAATCTAAATATTGAGAAAATCGCCTGAGAAAGTTGTCCAAATGAAGTTCTTTGCAATGCATATTACTAATCATAAATTACGTTATGACTAGGGCTGTCAATCGATTAAATTTTTTTTAATCGCGATTAATCGCATGATTGTCATGAGTTAACTCGCGATTAATCGCACATTTTTATCTGTTCTAAATGTACCTTAAATTAATACTTTTTAAAGTTTTTAATACTCTAATCAACATTGGCATGGACAAACATGGATGCTTTAAGCAAATATGTGTTTATTATCAGTGAAACCATACTCGACATGAAGACTAACTTGTTTCAAATGTCATGGATGTTTTTCAAATAACTTGTTCATGTCTATTAGACACATGAAAAAAAGAACATAGAAACACCAGGTTCCCATTACTTCTCTTTCTTTGCACTGAGCAATTTACTTCCACAAGCTTGTTTATATTATTTGCCGGACAGGGCAGCTCACTTCTTCTGAACAAGCAAAATCTACATTTATTATTACATTTCTTTGCCTCTCGGTGCCCACATACTGTAATCTGATGCAGCCAAGTTCTCAACAAAACTGTTTCCATTGTTTTGATTAAGTATTTTTGTTATCAGACAACCAAAGTAATATGAAATAATAACTGAAAAAAAATCCTGCATTATGATCATGATTCAATCACTGAAAAGAATCATTTACCGGCATCTGGACATAAGTCACTCCCTGCATTATTATCGTTGTTTTTAACTTCCTGTTTGAATGCCTTCAGGATCCTTTGACTTTTTAGGAGTTTACCCATTTAAAGTTATGTGATTGCAAAAACCTGCTTCTTTTTTTAATTGTTTTTATTTTATTGTTTTGGTTATAATATACTGATTGGAGAGCCTGGTCTCATGAAAATGCGCACTAGCACGACTTTCTGTTTCTATTTGGCGTGCTATTAATAAGCTGAAATTAACTTTGGCGTGCATATGATATGCATGTGTTTGACGTGCATATAATACGCCGTTTTCGCGTGCATACTCGTATGTGGCTTTACGCATCAACTCCACAGCACCAATCCTAACGTACACCGACTCCGCTTGCATTCATTAAATATGCCAGAAGTGCCGGTACGCATGAAAAAGTGCAAGTACGCAAAAGGATAAAATACAGAAGTGCCTGCGTACCGGCCCACTTCAAGCACTGGAATGAACATAACATCTGTTTTAACTGAAAGCGCTGCTCCTCTGCCGCTCGCTGAACAGAGCAGACGCAGATATAAAGAGAGGGAGGTGCGCGCGCATTGGGAGACCTCGCGTTCGTTCAGTAAAACCGGAGAGACTATATTAGGTTTGTCCAATTATGTGTTTATGTATTGTTGCTAGACACTTTTCGCTAGGTTGGCAACACTGTGCATCCATTTCTTTAACTATGGGCTACGTAGTGGGTCAAACAGAAAATGCGCGCTGCGTTAATCGCGCGTTAATAAAATTAGTGCCGTTAAAATGAATTTGCGTTAACGCGCTATTAACGCGTTAATTTTGACAGCCCTAGTTATGACATACAGACCAAAAGTTTGGACACACCTTCTCAATCAGGTGTGTCTAAACTTTTGGTCTGTACTGTAGATACGAATTCAACTGAAAAAACTTGTGAAAAAATATCTTTCAGGTGGTCAAATAGCAAATAGCAAATAGTGGAGCTCTGCAGCCACCTACTGGTAAAAGTTATTTGTAGTTGTTGTTTTTTTACTTTTAAAACTGGATTTTCCAAAAGACGGGCAAAAATCTTACTCTAAACCATGTGAAATTATCCATGTTATCCCCATGAATTAAAGTTAGAAATGTGGGTCTTTTATAAAATGAATTTTACATAAAAAAAGCAGTTTTTGTATAAAAACCCATTTAAAAAAATATTTATTTATTAATTTATATATATTTAAAAAATATCACTTACCCACTGAACACTGCACAAATGTAGAGTAAAAACTTTAATAAACAGAAAAATATACAGTACAGACCAAAAGTTTGAACACACATTTGAATGATTTGAATGATGAATTTGAATGAGAAGGTGTGTCCAAACTTTTGGTCTGTACTGTATTTGCAGTAGGGAATTTACTAAATATCTTCATAAAACATAATCTTTGCTTAATATACTAATGATTTTTGGCATAAAAGAAAGAAAAATTGATAATTTTGACCCATACAATGTATTATTGGCTATTGCTACAAATATACCTGTGCTACTCAAGACTAGTATGTGGTCTAGGGTCACATATGCTCAGCACAGACTACAAGACTAAAGTTTGAATTGACTGTTTCTTCCAAAGTATTTGAACACATTTACTCTAACTAACCTCAACACCATTATTAAATTTTACACCTACAGCTATCATACAGTAGGTGTTTCATTTGTTCTTGTTCTGAAGGCTCTTCATAAACCTCCCCACATCCTCTTAAAGACATCAACACACTGAAATCGCGGCATTCACCCAGGCGAGGTCAAGATGAGGTGGTGCAATAAATACTGCATGAACTCATCTGTCAGTAAGAGGCAGTCGAGTGAATTCGACCGTAAGTGTGTGTTTGGGAAGGGAGAGACAGCACTATGTACAAAAATCCCATCTTCTTATTAAGACTGACAAGGTTGAAGAGTATATCCAAATGCAATGCATTGGGAATATTGCTCTCTTCTTTCATAATGGAAATTACTTAGAGGACTAAGACAAATCTTAACAAAAATGGAATCTGAGAAGAGTGTCTGGGCCAGATTAAAGTATTGTGGGACCCTTGTTGCTCCGCTCCAAGTGTTGTTGCTTGTCTAGCGCCTCAGAGGCTTGTGTTACTTGGCTTAAAGTTTGATTTATGAAATCTGCTCAGCACTGTCAGGAAACAATATTGGCGTAAGCCAGAAGGACAGAAAAGGCAGCATGCTTTCTTCCTGAACTACTGCTTAAGAGTGCTATCTATGTTTTTCTCCAGATTATATCTCATTTCTACTGCACATGAACTCCACAAAAGTCTAAAAGCAGATTTATGGTCTGATAGAAGAACTTCAAAAGAAGGTGATGGAGAATCTTTTTAAGCTCTGTGTCTATAGATATCCATCTATGTTCTGGTGCTTCAAAAATAAATAAATAAAACGCAAGATGCATCTGTACTCCAAAGAAAGTACAGATGTGCACTGTAAAAAAAAAAAAAAAACATTTACGGTAAAATACCGGCAGCTGTGGTTGCCAGAACTTTACCGTAAAAAAACGGTAGCGTTATTTTAGGCTTTACAGTGAAAAATTCACTGTAAAAAACATATTTCATTAACTGATATAATAATATACCAAGCCACTGAAATACTAATATCTGTTTTGCACCTTTGTAATACACTGCTAACCACCAAAAATAGGTGGTGATGAAAATGTCACATGATGAACCAAAGCCCATCACAAACAGCTTTTCCACAAGCTAAGAAGGGAAAAAGTTTATATATATATATATATATATATATATATATATATATATATATATATATATATATTTAAGCAATAAGGTACGAGAGGCCGTGCTGTATCATGAATAAATCACGGCTGAAGGGCGTTGTAAGGCACGACGCGAAGCACAATAAAAATATTAAAATCAAAAATATATATTAATTTATATATATTAAGTTGTACGTTTTCATAAAGTAAAATCATTAACTGCCTTCCGCTGTAAAAAGTAGTCCCTAACTGCTGCAGCTGTGTTTACGTTGCTAAGGGTGGTTGCTAAGGGGGTTCAATGATACACAAAACCGTTGAGTGAAGCGGTCATAGCAGTGCCGTATCATGAATACGACACAGCTGCTGACCAATCAGAATTGAGGAATGGAACTAACCGTTTTATAAATATATATATAAAATATGCACAGTGTCATTCAGACAGATACTAAACACCACAATGGTAACAACCATTATACTGAAATAATGCAATAAACATAAATGTAACATTAGATGTCAGATAAAACCTTAATGTACACATCTGATAAGAAATATTTTGCATTTAAAGAACAATATTATTTAAAGATCATACAATCCTCATCAATAGTGACATTACAACATATTTTAGGCTTAATATTACTTAATGTGCATTGTGCACAAGTACACTCTTAAAAAAGGTGCTTCACAGTGATGCCATAGAAGAACCATTTTTGGTTCCATAAAGAGCCATTCAGTCAAAGGTTCTTTAAAGAACCATCTCTTTCTTACCTTTTAATAATCTGAAGAACCTTCTTTGCCACAAATGCCTTTTGTGAAACATAAATGTTCTTCGGATGTTAAAGGTTCTTTATGGAACCATTTAGACAAAAAAGGTTCTTCTATGGCATCGTGAAGCACATTTAGTTTTAAGAGTGTAGTGCGGTAAACTAGGTTAAATTACAACTTGTTTATAATTTTTATATCGGTAAGTCTCAAGCGATATGTCAGTAAGCGTTAATTGACTTGAACTATACTTGTAAAATAAATACATTTCAAATGCATTACATTTTCTTTTTCACTTTCAAAAACCGTAATTTTAACAGTACTTCACTGTAACATGACATTAAATGTATTCATAGTTATGCACTGTATAACCAATTAACAGGTTTTTACTGTAGCATTTTTAAAGTCTTTTACTGGTAAAATCCATAGACTGTAAAAAATATGGACGTAGTATCCGTGACGTCACCCGTAGGATTCTGAAGCGCTAATTTGAAGCTCATACTGGGCGGGATTCGGCCGCGCCATCTTGGAATCGCGTCATCGCGCGTCACTCCCGGATAATCAAAAATGGGCAAAAAGGCGGGATGTGGGTGGAGCTGGTTGCTGAAACCACGCCCGCCTAGAGTGACAGTGGTGACAGCAGCGGCAATCCCCCTGTCACTCAAGTGGCCACGCCCTTAATTATGCTGAACTTTAAGGCTTAATATAACTTAAACCGATGAGTTATAAAAAAATTCACCCCCCTCACAGTTGACATGAAGGGCAAAACTAGCTATATAGACCAAAACCATTTTTTGAACCAGGCTTAGGGCTGGGCGATAAATCGAAAGCGATTCTAAGGCGCGTTTAGTGAATGAAGCCGGTACTTTGATTAGTAGTAAATCTCCATCACGTGCGTTCAGCTGCGTTCAGCTGGAGTGTTCAGAGGCGTAAATCACTGACAAGCTACGCCAAATCGCGCTAAAAATCGCATTCGATTCGATTCGATTTTGAGCGCGATTAGGCGTAGCTTGTCAGTGATTTACGTCTCTGAACACTCCAGCTGAACGCAGCTGAACGCACGTGATGGAGATTTACTACTAATCAAAGTACCGGCTTCATTCACTAAACGCGCCTTAGAATCGCTTTCGATTTATCGCCCAGCCCTAACCAGGCTGTAAACATACTTTTTTCTGCTGTAAAGTTGGGCATTTTAACATGGAGTGTCAATGGGATTGACTCCCTTTTGCAGCCAGCCTCAAGCGGCCAGTCGATGAATTGCAGTTTCAGTCACTTCCGTGTTGGTTTCACGAGGGAGACCGGAAGGTTGCCCCTTGGTAAAATCACACTCGTTTTTTTGTGGTTATGGCTGATAACCAGTAAATGTCTGATATTTACATTACAACATTTAGTCATTTAGCAGATGCTTTAATCCAAATATACAGTATGAATTTACTAAAATTATACCACCAGATCTTCAAATGGGACTCAATTACAGTTTTTCTTGTCTTGATTGCTTTGACATGGTTAAAGAAACTAGGATCCACTCATCACTATCTCAGCAGAGCAGAAGACACGTCTTGCAAATGAAATGTGTTAACCATTTCTCATTGGATTGACACATTTTCCCCACCCTTTTGCAAAACAGTTAACACAGATGTCATTCAAGCAGTCCAAACTCCATTGTTTTAGCTATGGTAACCAAACAGAAACCATCTATTCCTAACTATTAGAAACTACCTAGATCAGTATGAAATCACTGAAGCTCCTGTTTGACACTCCTTCACACAAATCTTCAATTAGCAATCAGTCTGCAGGCCTTATAAAAAAAGTGCCACATCTGTGTTGTTCTTTGCCAGCATGGATGGAGGAGAGCAAGAGGTAGAGGGGTCAGAGGAAGAGGAGTCCGTGTGCGAGGTGGATGTGTAGTTGGAAGGGCTCAAGTTTTAAATGAAATTCAGGCAACTGTTACTGATCACATTATCAATCATGGCTTTTCTCTTAGAGAGGCTGGACAAAGAGTCCAACCTATTCTAAACAGAAACACTGTTGCATCCATTGTCAGAATTTTTCGACAGGAGAACAGGTAATGTTGCTGTACAGTAGATACAGAAATATCTTCAGTGATATACTTTATGTAACTGTTTCCTCATTCCCATTACATGTATTCTTTATAGAATTCTCTGATGGTAGAGGGAAAATTTTAGTGCTGAGCAGGAGGCGGCCGTTGTAAACATGGTCGTGGCAAACAGTGCCATAAGGCTGCGTGAAATCAGGGAAGCAGTGATTGCTTATACTTTACTGTAATAGATTTTATTTTTATTTTCTTAATTTCTTATACTCCAATAGATTTTACTGTTTTTTGGTTTACATGTATTCTCTGTAGTATTTACAGTATTTCAGTTTTCAGACACGGTTTGAAAAAATTGAATGTCATGAAATCGAGAAAAAATGCATCAAAGCATTTCTTATTCTGGATCCAATTCTTTGCAAGAGGCAAATTTGACACAGCCTATAGAAAGACAACAAATGGCACTGGCAATAGGCTACAATGACAAGCAATGGTGCACTGATTTGCACTGGGTTCTGTATTTTGTATTTTGTTGTCCATTGTGTAATGATAGACTGAAAGAGCTCATATACTTGTTTGCAAGTGTTGTTTGAAGGCAAAATTTGCTTTTGTTGCATATTTTAAATGTTTTGGCCATTTGCAAACAAAATGTGTCATTTTGACCATGAGTGCCACTGTTTAGGCCTGTGTGTTAAGTGTTTTGAAAATGTAGAGTTTGAGTTGACGGCTGCATCAAAGCAATCAAGAAAAACTGTAAGGTCCTGGGGTACATTCAAAGCATTGGAAATTCAGCTTTCTCTTATTATGCTCCATGGTTTTTGAATGAATTTCAAAAAAAATATTTTTGGAAGCAATTCCTTTTTTCTATATTTTAAAAAACATACTAAAATGTGCATTGACTAATCCACGTAATTGTTTAAATTAATCTGTTTTGACCATTTACAATGTGTTTTGTGTTTGTGTGTTTTTTGTCAAATTTTGTTACGGCCTTCTTTGCCTTGACTTCCTGGAAGAAGAGATTGCTTATAATCTCAATGAGACCTTCCTAAAAAAAATAAAGGATCAATAAATAAATTTTAAAAAATCATTAACTTTTTAGATTTGCTAAATATTTTGGGATTTTCTCAATATTATGTTTAAAGTAGGGCCGGGACTCGATTAAAAAAATTAATCTAATTAATTAGAGGCTTTGTAATTAATTAATCGAAATTAATCGCATTTTAATCGCATATAAATATTTGACCTGAGAACAGTGAGAAGTAAGTTTTTTCATATGGATTTTTAGTATACCATTGAATAATGACTGAATACATAAACTTAAGCAACAAAATATTGTTTATTTTTGTTCAACCAAGTCCAACAGACCAGTGCAATATTGCCATTAACTGTAGCAATAGGATACAGTGTTTCCCCTAGGTTTCCATTCTTTTTTTCTCGGTACTTTACCCTACTTTGTGTAATAACGAAAACATTTATTTCAGTGAAAAAATAAACCCAAAACTCTCTATTTTAACATTTTGAACAATAGGGCTTTACAATCTTTTGCTTTTTTTTTTTTTTTTTAAGAAATTCTTGTGTTTTAATTTTTCTCATAATCAAATGAAAGCATAAACATTTATTTATTTTTAATCAAACGAAAAAATAAACCTTTTTAATTTTTGGCAAACAAACAGAGGTTTGCTTTTAAAATCAATAAATAATAATAATTTAACATTTAAATAATAATCGTAGTATTTTTTTCTACAATTAAGTGGTTAATCTTGTTGTTATATTTATTTTTTATCATATATATCGTTTTTTGTCAATTATTATTTAAATAGGAATATTGTTCTGTTTCATGTTAAACCGTACTTTTATTTTGACAGGTTGCCGTGAAGTTTCTGTGTGTAAAGTATGATATGATGCTAGTTTTCTCAAATGAAACGGTAAATGTGACACTGACAGTAGCAGTCTATCTGTTCATGTGAGATGCAAATGCAAAAAATTAACGGGAGCATCACGCGTGCAGTAAAAAAAAAAAAAAGGGCGTCTCTGCCATTCATACATACAGAGGCAAACGGGACATGCAGGATTCATATTAAAACGGTCTTTTTGCATTTCAGTTTTCACAGACACTAGTCCATATCGCGATTTGAATTAAGTGACAGACGAACTTTTGATTTATCAATCCAAAAATCGACGAATTTACGTGGCATTCCACGCTATAGTAAATTCGGTTTTTATGAATGGAGTCCGCGATCCAGTCCGTGTTTTCTTGGAGGAGACATTGTAAACGCGCCCCCCCCTAAGATAATGGTAGGGGAAACACTGGGATATTTAGAAATATAGTAGCCTACATTTCAGAAATTCAGGTACCCTATAGGTAGGTAGACCTTCTGTAAAAGCATTGAGGTGATACTTGAGGCTCGATGTGCTGCGGTGATATGCGCATTCCTTTGGTCGCTTTGGTCTGAACGCTAGTTGGTGCTCCAGTATAATCGGTCCGCTGAAACTCATCCAGTGAGAAACGTTCCGCAGTGCAAAATTAAGTGCGATTAAAATGCGTTAAAAAAATTTAACGCGTTAATTTTGTGTAATTAATTAATCTAAATTAACGCGTTAAAGTCCCGGCCCTAGTTTAAAGGTGTTATTTAATGATTCTTTTTTTAAGATAAATTTAAGTGATCTAAAGGAAATTAGCATGCACAATTAAATATTAAATATAAACTGATACTGATAATTAAATAAGTCAGATGATAACTGATGACACCAACATATTACATATCGCAACATTAAGCTTATTAACAAAATAAAATATTAACTGTAAATTACAACTGTTAGGATTATGTCTCTTCAGTTCTCTTCAGTTTGATTTAATTGGATTACAATGTTTTACTAACCTTTGAAGCTTAATTTTTTTTTATTTCTGAGACTTCAGAAGATTAACAAAAATCAGGTTTGGAAAGACATCAGTGTTAGTAAATGATGACAGCCTTTTTTATTTCTGGGTGAATTGGAAGGACTAACCCTTTAAAGTGTCATTAACCTAAACACATATATGTTAATATATATAGATATAGATATGAGATATATATCTAAAAAATGTGTTTTAGGGTTTCATGACCCTTTAAAGTCGACACAAAACCAAGTTACCATAGTTTTTTTCCCTGCCGTGACATATATCTGATTAAAACGGCTTTTGGAACACAAAAATGTAAAGTGGGACCCAATTTTGACCATCAGAAATTGACTGCATTGTTTAATCGTTGTCATTTGCTATTGCTGCGATTTCATGTGAGTGACAGGTCGTCCCGCCTCAGGCCAGTCAAAATGTCATCAGAGAAAAGATAAATAATAAAGGGGTCATGAATTTCCTGTTTTATTATTTTGTACTGTTCTCTGAGGTCCACTTAAATAATGTTATCAAGATTTTTACATCAGTAATAGGCTATTTTCTGTCCTGTTTTTAACCCCCTCATCAGAACGCTCTTTTTAAATAGACATGGCGGATTTTAGACTCAGAAGTAAATGCCCACTGTTATGATTGGCTAACAGTTGTATGTTTGACAGCTTACATTCCTTATAGATGGATGCTTCTGTGATTTAGATTAAAAATGCATAAATACTCACAACATTTCTGTCAGATTCAATATAGTTGCCCAGCATCATCTTTTAGTTTTAATGTTTCTGAAAATCCCGCTTTGAATTGCTTTGAACAAAAGACCAAGTTGTCACTGACACAGTCTGGAACTTCATTATAAGTGAAGTTCATCCACTCTTTTCTAATGCTGGAATCAGAAGGAAGGCAATGCAAAGCCTGTTTTTCCTGTTTTTGTTCTTCCGAGCCATCTTTATCATTTGGTTTCTGCATAGACCTGTGTTTGCCTCTCTTATTTACACTACATGAGTGAATCAGTGGGCGGAGCTAAACAGGCAGTGATGTAGAAGCAGGCGTTGATCGTTTTCTGCGGAGGCGGCGTTTAGCCACAATATTACATCATAAAGTGGCACATTCCAAAACATGTCCTTTTGGCAGACTGGCTTCAATATAAGCTGTTTTAATACTAACAAGACGGTTTTGAATTCTGAAACTTACTGGATGTTTTAAAGATAACAAGGGCAACAAGGGAATTTTTTTAAAATTATGTGCACAGATAAACTATAATGAATGAGGCAATATTCCATTAAAAAAATATAAACTGTCCATTTTGATTTTTGGTTACTGTTACAACCCTGCATTTCAAAAAGTGTGGAAAGAAGTACCTCATGTAGTACTTCAGAAACTGGTTGTAAATCTTGTGACGCTATGATTCTGAAGAGTCCTGAAATACAGGTTTAAGCTTTTGAAGTGCATTCTGATGACTCTCTGAACTTCAGCAATTCACCTTGATTCAATAAAATCTTGCATTTAGACACGACCCTGTCCAAGGTTCTGATTCTGAGCACAGGTACCAAAGCCAGTCACCTTCAGCAGCCATGTTACTGAAGTCCTGCACAGGTATTCCATCAGCAGAGCAACAGAAAATGTAGACTGTAGTCTAAAGAGTGTGCTTAAATGGCCTCCTGATGCACACAATTAATAGCTCTATCAACTCAGTATTGATCTGCAGACAAAAGCAGCATGTTCGGAACAGAGAACACTTAAACCTAAATATCATTAGATAAAAGAGAACAAAATATACAGATAAAACCACAGCATTCATTTCAAATAGCATCCATCTTAAAATGAAAAATTATGACTAAATGAGCAGCAGTTGAAGTCCTTGACCGCTTTGACTACACATTCTATATTAATGCACTTGCATATTTAAGTCGCTGAGTTGCATGGCAACCACAAACAGTCTAACGAACTGCATTAAATGCTGGAATCCATGACTTTGAATATTACAAACAGTAATATGTGACCCTGGACCACAAAACCAGTCTTGAGTAGTCAAAAATACATTGTATGGGTCAAAATTATGGACTTTTCTTTTATGCCAAAAGATGTTCCATGAAGATATTTTGTAAATTTCCTATCGCAAATATATCAAAACTTAATTTTTGATTAGTAATATGCATTGCTAAAAACTTCATTTGGACAACTTTAGGGTGCTTTTCTCATTATTTTGATTTTGTGCACCCTCAGATTTGCAAATAGTTGTATCTCGGCCAAATATTTTCCTATCCTAACAAACCATACATCAATGGAAAGCTTGCACCAAGTTGCACCAATGATAATTGCAAACAGTCTTAACAGTTTATACCAAAATTTTAAATTTCCTGAAAATATTCACACTCTCAGGCCATCCAGGATGTAGATTGTTTCTTCATCAGTGAATGGGTCCCATCAGAATAAGAGTTCAAACAGCTAATTAAAACATCACAATAATCCACAAGTAATCCACACGACTCCATCAGTCCATCAATTAACATCTTATGATGTGAAAGGCTGTGTTTGCAATAAACAAATCTATCATTAAAGCATTTTTAACTTCAAACTGTTGCTTCCTGCTAAAATGTAAGTCCTCTATTCAAAATACTGTTTTATTCAGTGAAAAGGTTGTCTTGTCTGAATCAGGGGAGCAATATGCACAGATCAAGCACCAAATACAAGTAAAAACAATCCAAAACAGTTCTGAACAAATATGTGGGTGGACATTTTGATGTGAGAGATGAACTTTTCACTTCAGGAAGTGTTTTCAAAAGTTAAAACGCTCTACAAACACGCAACTTTTCACTTCTTAAGACATTAAATGATAATGATTTGTGGATTAATTGTGGATTATTGTGATGTTTAATCAGCTGTGTGGACTCTCATTCTGACGGCACCCATTCACTGCAAAGGATCCATTGGTGAGCAAGTGATGTGATGCTAGATTTCTCCAAATCTGTTCCCATGAACAAAAAAACTCATCTACATCTTGAATGGCATGAGGATGAATACATTCTCAGCAGATCTCATTTGTATCTGAATTATTCCCTCTTTCGGTAATCATCTAAAAAAAGAAAAACTTCAAAGCGAATTTAAATCAGACGAAACAAAATCCTCATAAACTTACATAAAATTGTAGTAAACAGTCACAACCACAGGCAGGCCTTGAAGTATTGTGCAATCATCCCCTAACAGTGTCTGAGGATTGTGTTGTTGTGACCAGGGAGCAGTAAAGCCCAGTTCACAAACAGTTCCAGGCCAACCACATCCGTGATGCATGTGGCTTTATAGGACAAATGAATAGAGCCTGGCCTTGAGAGCCCTGCATGGTAAATAACCATCAGAATGCAGTATAGCTACAAACACTGACCAAAGCAAGAAGTCTCGCCCTAACAGACCACTTTTGAATGCTTTGATGTGGTTCCTGCCCAGTCATCCATAATCCATCCCAGCGCAAAAAAAAACACTAAAAAAAGGGATGGGTACAGTAAGGAATGTATAGGCACTGGTTCTGATTTCGATTCAACATTGCAATTATGGTCCTGTGCTGCTTTTTATTTAAAAAAAACACAATTTACTATGAAAAACTCAGCTGTGACTATCTAATTGTCATATGTAATTGGACTGTCAATTGAAATGATTCTACACTACCATTGCAATTTTTTTTCCTTTGCGCACAAAAAGTATTCTCGTAGCTTCATAAAAATGTTAAACCACTGATGTCACATTGACTATTTTAACTATGTCATAACTACATTTTAAGGCCTTGAACATGTCAGTTGTGTTGCTGTATGGAGAGTCAGAAAGTGCTTGAGTTTCATGAAAAATATCTTAATTTGTATTCCAAAGATTTGGAAAGTCATGAGGGTAAGTAATTAACAACAGCATTTTAATTTTTGGGTGAACTGTTCCTTTAAAAAATTCCTGAACACACAAAAAGATGGAACCAGTTTGATTTGATTCCGAACGCCATACATTACACTAATACAGTCCTAACCTTAAAACAGCACTTGACATTCGAACTGCTGTAATGTGATGAAGCAAACTGCCCTGTGCCATTATATTCCACATGACTTTGCCACGTCCTTGTGTATGTCCAAGATACTGAGGGTGGGAGACTGATTAGTCTCCTGTCACACGCCACCCCATTCATTGCCACTGAAACATTGATTCTCAATCCCATTACTTGGCCAGTCAGAGTAACAGATTGCTGCTGACTCCAGCCCGTTATAGGGCATGTATATCACCCGGGCAGCCTACAGTCAGTCACCCTAAATATGCCCTCTTAAAGTGAGAGAGAACCTTTACAGCCTTAGGAAATGTCCTTCCTGCACTACTGTACTCTCAAACCATGATGGATTGGTGTGAATCAAATATGGAAACTCATATTTTAATTTCATCTTTATTCTTGAAGGGATAGTTCTGTTATTAATTCTCAGAGCTTTCTGACCCTGCATAGACAGCAAGGCCTCTACTACGTTAGTTTATGAACAAAAAAGTAAGATTACGAGATTAAAGTCATAACATTTCAAAAATAAAGTCAAAATTATGAGAATAAAGTCAAAATATTACAAGAATAAAGTCAAAATATTTTGAGAACAAAATCGAAATTTTGAGAATACACTCAAAATATTATGAGAATAAATTAGAAATATTTAGAGAAAAAAGTCAAAATTACAAGAATTAAGTTGAAATATTTCGACAATAAATTCAAAATATTTTGAGAATAAATTCAAAATATTTCGAGAATAAATTCAAAATTACGAGACTACAGTCAAAATATTTTGAGTATAAAGTCAAAATTATGAGAATACAATTGAAATATTTTGAGAATTAAGTCTAAATCACAATATAAAGTCGAAATTACGAGAATAAATGTTGAAATATTTTGAGAATAAAGTCAAATATTTCGAGAATAAAGTTGAAATTACAAGAATAACGTACAAATATTAGAAGAACGCAGTCAAAATATTACGAGAATAAAGTCGAAATATTTCGAGAATAAAGTAAAAATTGCAAGAATAAAGTCCAAGTGTTTTATAACTTATATAAAGAGGAAAAACACATTTGAAATTTGTATTTTGTGAAAAAACTGACCGGATTTTACAGCCAAGCTGTCTTATATTAAAAGCAACAAAACACAAAATGATTGTGATTACCGGGTTGGCTGGCATTTTATTGTTATTTTAATCAAATACATTTTGCGGAGTAGGTAGTGGAATTTCCACAAAGAAAACAGTATAATTTAATGAAATGAATGTCTCACTGTAATCGAAAAGACGACTGATACGAATCCCACATATATTCAGAAAAATTCTGGTGGCCTGGCAAGTTGTAATTTTGACTTTATTCTCAACATTTTGACTTTATTCTGTAAACATTTAAACTCTGTTCACAAATTTTTTACTTTAAGCTTGTAATTTGAGGGGGGTTTTAACATTGGCACTTTGCACACAAAAAGTATTCTCGTAGCTTCATAAAATTACGGTTGAACCACTGATGTCACATGGACTATTTCATCAATGTCCTTACTACATTTCTGGGCCCTGATTGTGTCAGTTAAGTTGCTGTCTATGGAGGGTCAGAAAGCTCTTGGATTCATCGAAAATATCTTAATTTGTGTTCTGATGAACAAAAGTCTTAGGGGTTTGGAACGACATGAGGGTAAGTAATTAATGATGGAATTTTCATTTTTGGGTGAACTATCCCTTTAAAAATAAAGATTTGTTATTGACATCAATGGTTTCATGAAGAACCTTTAACATTCACTGCACAAAATATTCTTTGGATCATATAAATGGTCCTTTTAAGCACTGTCCACTGAAAGGTTCTATGGGGAACTAAAAATTCTTCTTCAATGCCAATAACCTCTTTTGCAGCCTTTTTAAAGAGTATTGAGTTTTATCAGATTTTCTGTTATTGAACACACACAAGAAATGAAGGAAGTTATGGTTAGCGGAAGTTCCCTCGGAAAGCAAGAATGCAAGAGTGCAATTGAATCAAGCACAGGACTGTGCACCGGTCAAGGCATCTTTTCAGCCATAATTCCTTGGTCGTGATTAGGATTGTCCGTGGCCCTCATATTGCTCAATCTGATTACAGCAGTGGGCGTTACATAATAGTTTGTTGCGGCTTCCCAATCAGCGAGCCATTCAAACGCTGATCTGCATGCGAAGGGCATATCAAGAGTGCCTGGTAAAAACACAGACAGTGAAAACCGAGAGCGATCGAGAAGGAAGCTGACCCCCTCCGCACCCCAGATTCAGAGGCAGCTGAACAGTAGCTGATTCATTAGTATGCTGCACATCACCTCGGCCAGGGATGCTTTCGGCTCTGTTCACAACACTACCTATTTCTTTCCTCACCTATATCACCTTTATTCATGCCGTCAGGCATTCTAATGTCTCAACACAGCCACTGATATGCGTTATGCATGCTGTATACGTTGCTCTTGATGAACGGTGTGAGCTGACTGCAGACATGCAGCCTCTTTAACCGGGCTGCAGGGCATGCATGAAGAGTGAGCTCGATGCCACAAGAGAGGGTGTGCACGTGAATCTCAGTGTCACAGGTCGGCCTCCAACCACAAAGCGCGGTCTGCCCTCACGGTCACTGAGTGAGACACCACAGGCTGCTGACTTCTCGAGGAAGTAAACAGCCGTGCTCAGATATGTCAAACACACAGACGTTATGCAACGGAACTGCCTTGGGAACACAGGACACACAAGAAGAGGAACACAACAGTTCTGGCTGACTAATGCCAAGTCAGCTCTGTTTGACTGCAAATGTGCAAAACACTCTCGCTCTGTAGTGCATAATGCATGCATGTGCGAATGCACACACATGCAGGATGTCTTTTGATAAATGCATTACTCACAAACAAATTCATAAATGTTTATAATATCTTTATACATTTATTTGCATCAAAATGTTTTGTCATGATTTGTATATGTAGCCTATAAAAAGCCATACAGGCAATAACATCTAAACACATTATTAACAACAAATACATTATAAAATGTTTTCACCAAAACATGTATGTAGCTGTTTCAACATGACCAATATAAAGTCTAAATTGTTTTATCTCATCGGTAGCATCTACATCAGTGCATATTTAATGAATAATAAACGGTTGCGGGTCAGAATATGTCATGTTTTCACTCACCTGGGTCGAAATGCGAACTGAAGGCAAAACTGGGATTAAATAAAACCGAGGACATGACCGCGACAAATACCGACGCTTTCATCCTCCTCATAAGGCTTCAGATTTTCTGCAGGACACAGCGATTGTACATTAAATAAAGCAAAAATAATCGCTTCATAAAAGAAAATTAGGCATGAGGGTGCTCCGATGCATCATGAAACACAGCGCGCTCGCCGCGTCATCTCTGCCTCACTTCAGATGCGTCGGATTAAGAAACAGATGCTGGGAAACATTTCCGCTCGTCTCTGTTCTGCGTTTAGCGCGTTTCAGTGTAAACAGCGCGATGATGTCTTCTCGTCCATCAGGCTGTTTACTGAAGGCTCCTCGGGGTAGACCACCTATCAGCGTCGCTTTTTCTCCATGTGCAGGCTATGCACCAAGATTTTGGTGTCTGGCAGCTGTCCAGTATCATTCCTGCAAATGTTTTGCTCTGCCTGCAGCTGTGCCCTTCGGACACGCAGTGTGTTTGATGTATACTCAGGGCTCCGGGCAGTTTATTTCGGCGTGTATGATGAAGTGTGTAGAGGAGGATTATTAATGCTGCAGCGGCACTGACAGACAGGAGTGCGCGCGCGAGCGAGCGCCGTCACACAGCAGCACTGTGACGGGTTTGGTCGAGGAAAAAAAAAAACAGTCGATGCTTAAAATCTGATATTACCATAAATTACTACCTTTCTGGGCCTTGAATGTAAAAGTTATGTTGCTGTCTATGCAGGGTCAGAAAGCTTTTGGATTTCATCAAAATTATTTTAATTTGTGTTCCGAAGATTAATGAAGGTCTTAGGGATTTGGAACAACATGAGGGTGAGTAATGACAAAATTGACCTTATGCACGGAGCATTCTTTAGAACTTCCGCATAAAGATAATCCAGCTCGTAAACTTCCGCTGAAGCTCATTTTATATGCTATTAGGTGGACACTCTTGAGACTGATCTAGTGCCTCGTTCTTATCAGAAACAGAGAAAAAAATATAATTGCAACATTATAAACAATGTTAGCGGCATGAACATTAAGTTTCATATTATTTAACAACATTTAATTTAAATGCGGAGCCTGGTAATCCGTACTCATATCTGCATAGTTGGTCATTTAAATGCTGACAGCTAAACACTAATCATAACGTGTTTAGGCTAACTTTAGCTAGCTAGCGATATTTCTCTTCCAGAACATCTTAATCGTATTGTTGATAATCACTAACTTGCCTTTATAGTCGTGAACACATTTTCTAAAATCTTGCAATATTTCAAAGCCTTTATTATTTTCTAACTCTACAGCTGTGAAATAAAATGTACTTCAAGGACTCACTTTTCATTCATAAAAAAGGCATCGGAAAAAAATGACTTTTCACGGAAAACAACGTCTATTTTTTTGGCTAAAATAATATGAAATTACCGATATAACCAATAGATGGCAGCAGAGGATTATTTATTATGCAGCTGCCTCTCCCTTTATTTTTCAAGACGTCTTGCTTTTCGATTTATTATATAATTACCAGTATAATAAATTAGTAATACCACCCTAAAGTATATAGTATAGCAAGTGCAGAAAGTCATTAAGCTCACACACAAACAGCCTATAGGGTGAATTATTTAAATACTAATATATAGTTCACCACAAATACGTTAAATATTTATGGTATAATAATTAAATAATGCACTCAATATGAATTGATAGGAATTTTAAATATTTAATAAAATTGAATAACTAGTTTAAGTTTTATCTTGAACTGTAAAATCTATTAAATAGCCTACATTTAACCAACACATACTTGTTACTGCTGTAGTTTTGTTACTCTGAATTTAGTTTGAATCATTTAAGCTCTTTTTTTTACATCAGCTTGTCATTTGTTTGGTCCAGTTATTACTGTCAATCATAGCAATGACTGCACATATTTAGCCGATTTACTTGCGATTTTTTTTAAACTGGCGTTTGTCATTTTTGAAACGGTATACATGGACGTTTGGTCCTCTTAGACAAACAACACTTTTCTTCGATTGTGAATGGATTATGTAGAGAAAACGAACAAAGTATGCTCACTTTAGGGCACAGTACAGTTGACCAGAAATGACTTAGCTGGCTTGTCTAAACAAGGAAGTATTTCGTGCATATGGTCAATTGTCATTTTTGGGTGAACCATCCCTTTAAAAATAAAGATTCTTTACTGACATCAATGGTTTCATGAAGAACCTTTAACATTCACTGCACAAAAGATAAACTGACATGTCTTTGAGGATGTACAACCACCATAGCCTTTGATAAACATAGGTAGCCAAAAAAAAAAAAACTATAACCATAAATTACACATATCGGTAATATTGACAGAACAAATTTCTTGGCAAAGCAGATACAATATGAATTTGTGTTTACGCTCATGAGAGATTTAAAGGTTTCTATCAACGCTACTGTATCTCACGCCAACTCGTTTTTTCAGTGTGAGTAATGTTGATTTCTTGAATGCACTGGCCATTCAGAGCTGCAAAGGTGACATATCATGAAAATCTCACTTTTTTCATGTTTAAAGGAACACTCCACTTTTTTTGGAAATAGGCTCATTCTCCAATTACCACCCTTTAATCTGCCCGTTTCCACCCACGGCGCTGTCATTTTGTTTTAGCAAGTGGCAACGGTGTACCAGCTCTATAACGTCCATGGCAAAAGTTCAAACAAAGCATGCTAACTGTTCTGTTGGCTGCACAGATGAACACAGAACACTATTTAGAGTCCCAGCCTCAGAGGAGACAAGAGAGCAGTGGATTTATTGATTTATTTAAAGGTGCAATGTGTAATATTTAAGAGGATCTCTAGACAGAAATGCAATATAGTATACATAACTATGTTTTCAGGGATGTATAAAGACCTTACTTAATGAACCATTATGTTTTTATTACCTTAGAATTATCAGTTTATATCTACATACACCGCGGGTCCCCTCACATGGAAGTCGCCGTATTGTTTCTACAGTAGCCCTAAACGGACAAACTGCTCTACAGACCGCATTTCATCACTGTTGTTCTAGCCGAAAAACACTGACACAATGATGAACAAGTAACTATAATATTCACAATAACATCGTTTTATTTAATTATTAAGTAAATATAATTACTTAATTTACGTTTTAAAAGAAACCTCATTACTCTTTGCTGTCTAAAACGACGACATCTTAATCCAGTGTGGGCCACCGTACCTTCTGTAAAGGGAGGGGTGAGCGGTGGACGGGAGCCGTTGGTTGCAATTCACAATCTCACCGCTAGATGCCGCAAAAATCTACACACTGCACCTTTAAGGTATATTACGCTGCTGCCACACAGATCTAATATAAACATGCGATTTCCTTCCCAGCAGTTTACCTTCACGGATATAATTGACTTTGTAACTCGTGTGTTTTTAACATAAACTTGTGTGTATTTGACAGTTTAAGCACAATAAGATTTGAAAGAAAGCTTTTTGAAACACTCTCGTACGTTTTCATTTATCTGGATACATTTAAAAACAACATTTTCATTTTAAAACCCTCTCCGTCTACACTAGCATTTTCAATCGTTTTCTAAAATGTTTTAATCCACACTGAAACATCTTGAAAGTTCAAATTTGCTTTACTGCGCATGCATAAATCCTCAAAAAAGCTCTGAGATGCAGCTGGAACAGACGTAATACATTTTCATTCAATTCTTCTGGCAGAATCATTTTATTTAGAAAAATATCTCACCATTCACTGATGCGTTCAGGTTGCACTCAATCCTGCATTTGAAAGCAGGCCGCATTGTAGAGATGCAAACAAATATTGCACAGCAAACAGAGTAACATAAAACATAAAATTACCTTGGAAATTCAGTGCTAGTTTGGACAACATTGTCTTGCCTCCTTTAAAGCTGCAGTAGAAAAGAGTACGTGTTTTTATTCCACTATATTGACTACGTTAGAGATAGTTATACTAGATTCACTGTTTAGATGCGCTCGAAACGTGTGTGCTGAGGACATCTACTGGTTGAAGTTGTGTAAATGCAACAGACAGTTACCGTTCACTGGTGTGGACACAAATTTAATTATCATTGTATTCATATTATTTTTATCGTTCTATGTGGTGAAGTATTTCAACTGAAACAGGAAAACGGGGCGGGACATATCGATTAGCCCCACCCCTTTTTAAAATTTATTTAGATATTTAGTTTTATTTAGATCTTCTTAGGCCAGAGCTGTTAAACTCGGTAAAGCTGCATTTGGCAGTTTATGATAGCCACAGAGTCCAGTAGATTACCCCTAGATTCAATATGAAACTCTCACTAAAACAAAACAGTGATCATAATCATGCTGAGGCTGTGCAGTGTTAAAGGAGAACTCCGGTGTGATTTTGACCTGAAGTGTATTGAATCATGATACCGAGTGTAAACGTGCCTTGCATATCTCATCTCGTCTTGTCCACTGCTGTCCGAAATCTGGGGTCAGTTAGCCGATGCTCACAACAGGTTGTCAATGAGAGTCAACAGGGCATCGAAGTAGCCATGTAAATAAATCACTGTTTTACGCCATTTACGAGGCACAAAGTAGCTCCACACTTCATTGGTAGACTTCCAAGGGCCCTGACATTTAAAACGAGACATTGAGAACTCAGAAAAAGCATCTTGAATCGCCGCCATCTTGAATTTAGTCACGATAAGTCGAGTGTCGAGCACGAAGGAAACTACAACCTGATAAGTTGATAACCAAATTCCTTGGTGCTCGACACTTGACTTATCGTGACTAAATTCAAGATGGCGGCGATCGGTCTGTTTCTGGTGGAAAATGTCTGTATAAATCTTCTTGTAAATAAACTACCGGTGCTTTTTCTGAGTTCTCAATGTCTCGTTTTAAATGTCAGGGCCCTTGGAAGTCTACCAATGAAGTGTGGAGCTACTTTGTGCCTCGTAAATGGCGTAAAACAGTGATTTATTTACATGGCTACTTCGATGCCCTGTTGACTCTCATTGACAACCTGTTGTGAGCATCGGCTAACTGACCCCAGATTTCGGACAGCAGTGGACAAGACGAGATGAGATATGCAAGGTACGTTTACACTCGGTATCATGATTCAGTACACTTTAGGTCAAAATCACACCGGAGTTCTCCTTTAAGTGTTTAATTTGCCGGCCTGCGCATATGATCCACTCCGTGCGATCGCATCTCTGGACCGGAGCCAAAATCCAGATTAGACTGTGCACGCTGCCACGGTTTGAGTGACAACGTGAAACCGGACCTCATTTTCCCAATCGAAAGCATATTTACACTGTCTGAATCGTTCCCTATTGCCTACACTGTGCACTACATGCCATTCACCATACAGGAAATACTAACACTCTAAACAAGTGACTGATCTCAGCTGCAGGGGTGAGACTTGTGAGACTTCTGACAGTATTTGATTAGACAGAAAGTTTGATGAGAAGCTTAAGTGCAGCGTGATGTCATCAAAGTTGTTGATCCATATTGGCGGAAATGAGAGACAGTAAGTTTTGAATGCTAATATCTTGTAAACTAAAATGTTGTCTTTGTTTTGAAGCTTAAGGCTAACATATTCATACTAAAAGCCAAAAAAAACTTTAATTTTGATTTCATATAGGGACTTTATTGTCCCACCGAAGTCAGCTGATGTTGATATTTTGTTGTTTTTAGGTTGTGTAACCAAAATCTAATGTTAAGTCAACGTCCAACTGACGTCAAATACTGAGGTCAACCCAATTTTAATTTTCAACCAAAATGCGACATCTGTCCAATGTTGGGGTCCAACATCAACTTGACGTTATATGGACGTCCAATGCCTGCAGGGATAGATATCTATTGGTATAATATGTGTCACATGACTAAACATAAGTCATCTTTTTCAAAAGTCTCTGTTTTCACAGGCCACACTACAATGTGAAAATGTCAAAAACCCTGTCTCAGTGTGGACAGAAGACCAAAACGGAGAGAAAAAGGTGCGTTTTCAGACAAAGCCTAAAGTGGATAAATCTGAAACCGCAATTTTCACGTTGTAGTATGTGGGCTGTCTCTAAAGTCACAGGTTTAGTCATGTGACACATTTTGTACCAATAGATATTAATGTTTATACTGTTATTGCACCTGTTATGTGCTAGTATTCACTTTCACACTGTTGCTCACTGTTTTCCCTTTTTTACATAGAATAATGTATCTGGAGAAAGCTAATCATTAGCATAGCCATTCATCTCAAAGGCAACTGCCGAGTTACACAACCTGCATGCTGACATCTTTGCTTTATTCAAGCGACTGACTCTGGAAAATGACATCCTGACCATGCTGATAAACAGGGGCTAAAGCTAACCAGCCGAAACATGACCCCAGGATATTTTTTATGCTCTTATTCATATTTGTGAAAGGAAAAAACGATACTCTATGGGATTTGTCTTTTTAATAAACATTAGTCAATGAAAGGTTGAAGGATGTGAAGTGCATACAGAAATGTCTAGGGTCATACAGTGCCCCCATCAGGCTACAGCAAGTAAAGCAAGATAAAAAATGAAGGCCCGCCTACTGTGAGTGCCAATTCATATATCATCTCAGAATTACTTTCCGTAGCTACTATAGCATAAGCATTCATATGCTTCATATGCAGCAAAAATGTAACCGCCAAACTGCTTGGAGTGGTGATGTGGCACAACAGCTTTAATGGACAAATAACCTTGAGAACAACACACCTGCATTGTACGGTGACGCATTGCTGCCACACACTTATTTTTTTCCCCACTCAGTTATGTCGTTATAACGAGATCTTTTCTCGTAAAAACGACATCTTTTCTCGTTAAAACGACATCTTTTCTCGTTAAAACGACATCTTTTCTCGTAAAAACGAGATCTTTTCTCGTTAAAACTACATCTTTTCTCGTAAAAACGAGATCTTTTCTCGTTAAAACGACATCTTTTCTCGTTAAAACGACATAATTTTCTCGTTAAAACGACATAATTTTCTCGTTAAAACGACATCTTTTCTCGTAAAAACGAGATCTTTTCTCGTTAAAACAACATCTTTTCTCGTAAAAACGAGATCTTTTCTCGTTAAAACGACATCTTTTCTCGTTAAAACGAGATCTTTTCTCGTTAAAACGACATAATTTTCTCGTTAAAACGACATCTTTTCTCGTAAAAACGAGATCTTTTCTCGTTAAAACGACATCTTTTCTCGTTAAAACGAGATCTTTTCTCGTTAAAACGACATAATTTTCTCGTTAAAACGACATATTTTTCTCGTAATAACGACATATTATGTCATACGATCTGATGTTCCAGTTATAGACATGTAAGGGAGCTAAGCGTTTGTCTGCGCTGCCTTCGCCAGTCCTGACCTAAAGGAGGATGCACGCTGCTGGAGTTATAGCCTATAGAAATACACTGTTTAAATAACTTTAATGTAATTGTTTCAATTGTAGCAGCATGTTCATTAGGATTAATCTCCATACTAATCTGCCCTCAGACCCAGAGGATTTAAGATGATCAGATCAAAACTGTTATTTCTGACTCTGAGCTTGGAATATTATTTGGATGAAAGTTTGATTTTACAGAAAATTTAAATAGTATCAGAAATAAATAAAAGAAAAATGACACACGGTTTGATCGTGTTACGATGATGATGATTTCGTTCTGTTTAAAAAATGAAAATAAATAAATACAGCCAGATTTTATTTCATGAAAAGAGTGCTTATGCTTTAATATTTGTGCGTGAGCGGCCCGGAAAAGCCACTTTTCGACTCAGCCTGTCTTTACGGTCTGAACCATCATGCAGAATAAATGTTCGTCTGATGTACCGCTCTGCAAATTAGTCACAACAACGTTTCTTTGCAAGTCTCATTTATAAAGTGCAACACTGCACTTCTCGGGTCGGCGGCAGCGTGATCCCTTACTTTGTGATTACAGAGGAAAGAAATATAAATGTCTGCTTTATTTTATGAACTTCCACGATAACAACAAAACGTTACAAATTGCCTTTGTAAAAATACAGGGTGCGCTCTCGCAATTTACTATGTCTCTCTATGCAGCTTGAAAGGTCTACTTCAATAAAAGAATCGGAAACAAAATTGTGTTTATTTAATTCGTATTATACCAACAAGAGGTAATGTACAGTCTTTCCCGTGTGAGTTCATTATCTGTAACCTACCATTGTGCTTACAGCCAGAGACTGCGCAGCATATTTCCACAGTAGCCTATAATCCAGATGAAAAACCGGATTCGTGGCTTGATTCAGCTAAAGATAAAATTTAATAATACATAATAAATAATGTGTAATTTGTATATAATCATACTAAGTATCAAGGCCGCACAGGCATGTTAAATTAATATTCAAGCAATAAGCTCATGTGTTTTACCCACGAACAAAAATACGAAGAATCAAGCTTTTCGTTTTTCCATTTCTCAAACAAAATGAAATAATAATAATAATAGGCTACTCAAATTGTTATTATGCTTATTATTGTTATTATTATTTTTTTTTTATTACAAAATCTTATTTAAGATAATCAAAACTATTAATTCTGAATAGTTGACTTTTTGATTGATTTAACAGCAAATCGAAATACGAGCAGAAATAAATAAATAGAATTCATAATAAGAAAAATATAATAATAGGCCTAATAATAATAATAATAATAGCTTATTATTATTATAATTATTATTATTACTATTATTATTATTATTATTATTATTATTATTTCGTTATGTTTGAGAAACAGAAAAACGAAATTAAGCTAGATTTGTTTGTATTTTTTTTATTTGTATTTATTCTGCATGATGCGATAGACAGTAAAGACAGGTTGAGTTGAAAAGTGGCTTTTCATTGCCGCCCACATATAATTATTAAAGCATAAGCTCTCTTTTTACCCACGGACAAAAATACTAAAACTGATTTTTTTTTTCATTGATTTTGTCCATTTTTTAAACAGAACGAAATTATTTATCATAATACAATCAAACCGTTTGTCATTTCTATTTCATTTCAAAATCAAACTTTCATCCAAATAATATTCCAAGCTCAGAGTCGATTATTCAGAAATAACAGTTTTGATCTGATCATCTTAAATCCTCTGGGTCTGAGGGCAGATTGGAGATTAATCCTTATAAACACGTTACAATTGAAACCATTACATTAAAATTATTAAAACAGTGTATTTCTATATATAGCTAGTGTATTCTAACTCCAGCAGCGTGCATCCTCCTTTATGTCAGGACTGTGGCAAAGGCAGCGCGGACAAACGCTTAGCTCCCTCACATAACATAATCATATCATCTATAACAGGAACATCAGATCGTTTTTATGACATATTATGTCGTTATTACGAGAAAAATATGTCGTTTTAACGAGAAAATTATGTCGTTTTTACGAGAAAAGATGTCGTTTTAACGAGAAAAGATGTCGTTTTTACGAGAAAAGATGTCGTTTTAACGAGAAAAGATGTCGTTTTTACGAGAAAAGATCTCGTTATAACGACATAGCTGAGTGGGGAAAAAAATAAGTGTGTGGCAGCAATGCGTCACCGTAGCATTGGACTGAAAGGTAAGATTTACAAATCCCTTCTCTTATCTAAACAGTGGATACTCACAGCCATTTTAATCCAGTAAATTTATACAGGTTATACTCATTAATCAGTTTAACCATTATAATGTTAAGGGTTATAGCATGTAAAGAATAAAAATTAACTTTCTATTAAATGTAAATGTATAATTGATTACTCATCTGATCAAATTAATCAAAAGTTACATTTGTTTTGTTCTTTAAAGATGTTGCCTGTTTGATATATACCTTTTTGTTAGGTAAGAGCAGTTTTGAAGTAATTTGGTAATCTGTTGTCTTGTACCATTCGTAGCGTGAGAATGGGTTATGGTTATAGGCGTACAGTAATTTACAGGTGGGACAGGTGCGCGGATATATATATATATATATATATATATATATATATATATATATATATATATACAATAGCTTTTTTTTTTAAATACAAATAAAACCACAAACTTAAACCTGATGAGGAAATTCTCACTACCAGTTGAATTTAAAAACTGGCAGTCCTGTTTAACAGGTGTTACGAGATTCCCAGTTTCTAAGAATTTCTGTTACAGTCGGCGGAGCATACATGAATATTCTGGAGTTTCAAAGACATGGAACTGAGAATTTTAGTACCTCAACAGGTTTATTGGAATGTTTCACAAAAGGTATTTTCAGTGTTGCACAAACTTGCCTAAGCTACATTTGTTCAACATGTCATAACAGTTTGTAATGCTTCTATTACTAGGCTACAGTCTTCAGTGACTGAATGACTACATGCATTTATTGTGCAAAGTTATGATAAAGCATAGCAAATTTCAGCCAGTCATATACAGTGCCTTGCAAAAGTATTCATACCCCTTAATTTTTTTTCACATTTGGTTTTGTTGCAGCAGTATGTTAAACTGCTTTAAATTAGTTTTCCCCACATCAATTTACACTCCATACACCATAATAATGACAAAGCAAAAACCATACAAATTTATTAAAAAATACAACACTGAAATAAGTACATTGCATAAGTATTCAGTACATAGTTGAAGCACCTTTACAGCCTCAAGCTTTGCACATCTGCATTTGGCAATTATCTGCCATTCTTTGTCTCACCTTTTCACCTCTCAAGCTCTGTCAGCTTGGATGGGGGCTGGCAGACATTTTCTAGAGTCCTAGTTGTTCCAATCGTCTTCCATTATGGATAATGCTTCTGTGAACCTTCAATGCAGCAGATTTTTTTCTGAACTCTTCCCTAGATCATTGCCTTAACACAAGTCTGTCACTGAGCTCTACAGGCAGTTATCTTGACCTCAGGACTTGGTTTTTGCTCTGATATGTATTTTAAGCTGTAAGACCCTTTCTGAGAGGTGTGTGCCTTTCTAAATCATACTCATTCTAATGAATCTGCCGCAGTTGAACTCCACTCGAAGTGTAGTAAGTGTGGTCTAGAAGCAATATGAATGCTCCTGAGCTAAATTTCGAGTGTCCCAGGGTTCAGGTATGAATACTTATGCAACGGGATCTTTTCAGTTTTTTATTTCTAATAAATTTGCATAGTTGTTACAAACCTGTTTTGTGCTTTGTCATTGTGGTGTGTGAGATGTAGATTGATGTGGGAAAAAAAAGTAATTTAAAGAAGATTAACATAATCCTGCAACAAAACAAAATGTAAAAAAAATAAAGGGGTATGAATACTTTTGCATAGCACTGTAACACTGATTTGAATGTAGTAAAGTTGCGATGCTTTAAAACTGTTATTAGTTGTTATCATTTGAGTACAGCAACTGAAATAATCTTGTATCTGTGGACCAATCATTTTCCTATCGTCTATCCTAGTGTGATTGTTCTTAAACTATTTGGCTTATTTTTACAGGAACAGGATTCTAAGACCACACAAAGGCATGAAATTGTTCTTTTAATGCATAAGTAAAATTTTGGATTAAACTGTATGGCAAAAGTGTTACTGTAAATGAGAAAGAAAATACTTCACTGCATTATATTGAATGTAATAACTGTTTTCTATTTGAACATATTTTAAAATGTAATTTATTCCTGTGATCAAAATAAAATTTTCAGCATCATTACTCCAGTCTTCAATGTCACACGATCCTTCAGAAATCATTCTAATATGCTGATTTGCTGTTCAAGAAACATTTTTTGTTATTATTATTATCAATATTTAAAACAGTTAAATTAAAACAGAGTATACTTTTTTTTTAAAGATTATTTGATGAATAGAAAAATCCAAAGATCAGCATTTATCTGAAATAAAAAGCTTTTTAACATTATACACTATATCATTCAAAACTTTGTTGTCCTTTGGAAAGAAAGATTTATTTTCAGATAAATTCTGTTCAAATCACAGGAATAAATTACATTTTACAATACATTCAAATAGAAAATGTCTCAGGTTACGTATGTAACCCTGAAGGGAACGAGACGCTGCGTCGAAATGCTTTGGGAACGCCCCAGGCGTGACCACGCTCTGAATCACGTGTGTAATCCGTCCGAAAGAATCATGTGACATCACAGGCTAGATGACGTCACCGACCAGGAAGCTTAAAAGCACGGACGGTGAGAACAGCACTAGCTTTCGAATGAAGCAAGCACTGAAGGGATGCCGGAAGTATGGCCTCGAGACGCAGCGTCTTGTTCCCTTCAGGGAACTAGGGTTACATACGTAACCTGAGACGTTCCCTTACAGGTCACTTACGCTGCGTCGAAACGCTTTGGGAACGAGAATGCCCACGCCGCCATACTGAGGGTGTCCCTGCCGGATTAGGGCGAGAGAACGAAGGAGCCGGGAGAGGCTCTGAAACCTAGGCCATAGAACCTAGCGAAGGTTAGGGGCGTGGACCAACCTGCAGCGTTACATATCTCCTCCATGGAAATTCCCGAGAAGAAAGCTTCGAGGCAGATCATGAATGGGTAGAGTGAACCTTGGCTCCCAGGGTGGGGGGAGACCAGAGGACTCAAAGGCTACCGAGATGGCATCCAAAATCCACCGGCTTATGGAAGGCTAGCAGGATTGCCTCTCCTAGGAGGGCCGAAACAGACCAAAAGTTGGTCAGCCTTCCTCCATAGAGTAGTTCTGTGGATGTATGCGCCCAGTGCTCACTCATGTGCTCATGTGAAGCAGATTTCCCCTCGGGAAAACCGCTTGGTCTTGAGCTACCACTGTAGGGGTCTCATGTACAGCAGGCCAAAAGATATCACGTTGGACGCAGCTGTCATCAAACCCAGCAGTTTGTAGAACTGCTGTACAGTTAGTGACCAGCCTTATCTTACTTCTCATGACTGTGATGAGGACCGAGCCGACACAAGCAGGAGACATATGTGCCTGCACTGTGGTCAAATCCCACACCACGCCCAGATAAGTGTTTCTCTATAATGGAGAAAGCACACTTTCCTGGCGTTTAGTCCTAACCCCAGCTCTTTCATGTGTGACAGATCAACATCTCAATGCTGAACTGCCACTTGCTCGAAATGAGCTAAGATCAACCGAATGTTGACATAGTTGAGTATGCGGATGCCCCGGAGTCACAGAGGAGCCAGAACTGCATCCACACACTTCATGAAAGTGCGGGGTGAGAGTGTAAGACAAAAGGAAGAACCCGAATTTGGTAGGCTCTATGAGAGCAAACCTCAGGAACTTCCTGTGTTGAGGAACAATGAAGAACCGGCTGTATAACCCGGGATCTCACTGTGAGGAGGGACAACCTCGATGGCCTCTTTACCCAGGAGAAAGTTTACTTCCTGTTCCATAACCAGAGCCTGCTCAGGATCCACCAAAGTGGGAAGACCCCACTGAAGAGGGGAGCCGAATTGAATGCGGTAGCCCCTCTCTTCAGTGTGGAGGACCCATGAGACACATTTGGCAGAAGTTTCCATGCTGCCAAAGAGTCTACTAGGGGGATCAGTCTCTCGAGACTGACCTCTGCTGTTAGAGGAACGGCTAGCTCGGGGTCCTGAAGCGGAGACCAGCAGGAAAGCACCCAGCTAGCTGTTCAGGGGACCTCGATGGAGGTCGCGAGCCTCCCAGCACTGCTACGATTTCGGGCGGTAACTGAGAGATATGCTCGCTGGGGACCACTGCGCCCTGAAGCACCTGGTGGTGGCAGGGTTGGCAAAGCGGTTCCCTAAGGACACTGAGGAGAGACGGGCACCGTATGAAGAGGTGTTAACCGCTCTTAACACCTCTTCATGCCATCTGTACGGTGGCCGACAGAGGCCAACGCGCTGCAAACAAGAAAACACATGCAAACAGAAAAAACGACAACAAATTAAGAAAACATCTTCATCCGTTTGACAACACAGGCGCTGCAAATCCTCGCAACGCAAACACAAATACGGAAACACGCTGCAAATTCTCACAACACAACCAAACTCAGTAACGTGCTGCGAACACACGAAGGCGCTGCAAACTAACAAACGCGCTGCATATAACACGGTCCACAACGGAAATGTTTCAGGGGGACCTCAAAAAGTGACGAACTCATCTGGGACCTGATTATTTATATCACTATATTACCTGATTATTTATATCACTATCACCTTTAAATGATACTATACTATCACTAAAAGGTGATAGTTCACCGATAACACCTCTGCTCTGACCAACAGCCACTGAACAAATAATCAGTCCATATTACTACCCTCCAGTAGTAATATGGACTCTTTTCCATATTAGTCATTATTCTGTTTTGACTAGTCATAATTCCATTTCCAGATATCTATCCTGAAATTTTGACTCGTCATAATTGCAATCAAGATATCTACAATGTTATTGTGACTAGTCGTAATATACATGAGAGATATCTATAATGCTTTTATGACTAGTCATATTCTTCCATTAACTTCCATTGGAAAATATTTTCAGATATCTACAAATGAGTTTTGACTAGTAGAAATTGTAATTAAAGATAGGCTATCTATAAATGAATTTTCACTAGGCAGAACTGTTATCGCAAGCCGTTTTAGCATTTAAACCTTTGTTCAGACTATCCATAAATATATTTAAAGATAGGACAAATTGTATTTTGACGAGTGATAATTATAATTTGACTAGTCTGAATGACAATTAGAGATATCTGCAAATATAATTGCACTAGTAAGAAATCGGATTTGAGATATCTGTAAACATATTTTGACTAGTCAAAACTCAATTTAAGATATCTGTAATGGTGTTATAGATATCTTTAAAAGACGCGTGCGTCATATATCCGCAAAGGTAATTAGAGATATCTCTAATTCCGTTTTGACTAGTCCCAAATATATTTGAAGATATCTGCATTGTATTTGCTCCTAGTCGAATCTCCTGTTGCGTGACGTGAAACTACATTTCCTCAGCACCGCCCACAGTCAGTGTTGCCAGATTGGGCGGGTTTCCGTCCAATTGGGCTTCTTTTGATCGGCTTGGACCGGAGAATAAGGCATTGGGCGGGTAGACAAAATTTGGGCTGCTTTAAAAAAAATTAAAAGCCCAATCAGCTGCTTTTTACTTCGCTTTTATCATTAGTCATGTTATTTTAATATGTTCGAGCTCAAAGTATCTCAGTAATATAATGTGTACTGCAGTCATCAACTCATTTTTGCTTAACGCAACCCTAACTGGTTTAGTTTAACAGAGACCTGTCAATCAATTTACGTCTTTTACGTTAGTGAGATGTGATGACTTGTGAGTAACGGGGTTTTGGCGCTATAACGGGCAAGATTTTGAATATGCAGCTCATTTATTCATTTTAAGTAATTGCGATGGCAAAGTGGCCTATAAGTTGCACGATAAAAAGTCTAAGTGACTCAAATCTCACATCGTGGATTATACGTGGTGAGAGATGAATAAAAGACTTATAAATATAATTGTAACTGAAATTAGAAAACAATTAAATGAACAGTTAATAAAAAACAAAACTGAATATGGGAATGATGAGTCAGAAGATCTTTTACACCGTCCAGACTACTCTGGTGAACTTGGCATTGGCTGCTGGACTAAACAACAAGTTTATGTTCTGCATATGTTGCATTATGTTCTGAAATGTGTACTTCATGAAATACGTGCTCTGTCTGAAGATAAGGCACAAGACAAGGTTTAGCACATTATTGTTGGTAATTGTTCTTATTATTTTATTTTTTCTGTTCGATTATCATACAGTATACATCAATGAATAATGCATTTTTGGCTGTCCTGGGTGTGTGCATGAACGTAAATGCCAGCTACATTGCATTTGTTTCTAATCACTTTATTGTGCACTTTTTGCAAAGGGAATTAGCATATTTTTACTGTGGACATTGAAAATGATGCATGTGTTTTTCCAAGGGTTAAAGTCATCGGTTAATTGACCTTATGCACGGAATACTTCCTTGTTTAGTCAAGCCAGCTAAGTCATTTCCGGTCAACTGTACTGTACCGTAATATGAGCGTACTTTGGTCGTTTTCTCTACATAATACATTCACAATCGAAGAAAAGTGTTGTTTATCTAAGAGGACTAAACGTCCATGTATACCGTTTCAAGAATGACAAATGCCAGTTTAAAAAAATTCGCGAGTAAATCGGCTAAATATGCGCGAGTCATTGCTATGATTGACAGTAATAACCGGACAAACATCTGACAAGCTTCAGATTAAATACAGAGTAACAAAACTACAGCAGTAACAGCAGTGTTGGTTAAATGTAGGCTATTTATTAGATTTTACAGTTCAAGATAAAACTTAAAAGATAAAAAGATTACTAAAAAGATTACATTTTTAAAAGATTCAATTTTATAAAGTATTTCAAATTCCTATCGATTCTTATTGAGTGCATTATTTAATTATTATCCCATAAATATTTATTATATTTGTAGTGAACTATATTAGTATTTATTCCATGGAATGTCTGGATACTGGATTCTGATTGGCTGGCAGGTGTGCAGTAAACCCGTTTAATGCACAGGTAGTTCCAAGTCAGTTTAATCACCGTTCTATATTAATGCGCTGCTTTAATTGATGCGCGCAAAAGCACAGAGAGAGAGAGAGAGAGAGAGAGGTCGGAGATCGCATTGTGCTGCGCACATGATACATAAACTTCTTGTCAGCGTTTGCCTGCGATCCTTATTAAAATAGCATAGATACTAGATCGCTACATTATATTCCTCAGCAATGGGGTGGTAAAACTGCTGTTTTTGAATGAATTGTTGTTTGTAGAGAGAGACGCACAGCATGCAGGCAGGTAACTTTACGCACACACACAACCGTCATCTCTCTTGCCTTCACACTCTCTTGGTCATCGATAATCTACTGAAACAAATGCTATATTTCATTCAAATAAATGTGATTTTACCGGACTATTTAATCTCTGAGTTTGATTTGAAGCGGCCAGAATGCTAGAGCTGCGTGTCATAACTGACGAAAATAACCGTCTTTTTTATCCATTCAGTCAAATTTTGCGCTGCAAATATCAATCCTAGTTTTAATTTGTCTATAACCATGGATCGCGGTCTTTAATTTGTCTATAACCATCGAAGCGGAGGCAACCGTTAGCCTCCACGTCGTGCATTTAAAATCCTTTAACGCACGGCAAACCGTTGATTATCCCTTACTTAAATAATTCACCCTTATAGGCTGTTTGTGTGTGAGCTTAATGACTTTCTGCACTTGCTATACTAAATACTTAAGGGCGGTAAAAGTAATACAATTTATTATACTAGTAATTTTATAATAAATCGAAAAGCAAGACGTCTTGAAAATAGAGGGAGTTTGAAAGGCAGCTGCATAATAAATAATCCTCTGCTGCCATCTATTGGTTATATGCGGTAATTCCATATTATTTTAGCCAAAAAAAGATGTTTTCTGTGAAAAGTCATTTTTTTCCGATGCGGTTTTTATGAATGAAAAGTGAGTCCTTGAAGTACATTTTATTTCACAGCTGTAGAGTTAGAAAATAATAAATGATTTTAAAAATGTGTTCATGACTATGCAGGCAAGTTAGTGATTATCAAAAATATGATTAAGATGTCCTTGAAGAGAAATATCGCTAGCTAGCTAACGTTAGCATAAACACATTATGATGGTGTTTAGCTGTCAGCATTTAAATGTACAACTATGCAGATAGGGAGAGTACGGGATTGCCAGGCTCCGCATTTAAATTATTTAGCTATTTAAATTATGTTGTTAAATAAAATGAAACTTAATGTTCATGCCGCTAACATTGTTTATAATGTTGCAATTATATTTTTTCTCAGTTTCTGATAAGAACGAGGCAGTAGATGAGTCTCACGAGTGTCCACCTAATATATAACACGTATAAAATGAGCTTCAGCTGAAGTGTACGAGCT
This sequence comes from Garra rufa, assembly GCF_049309525.1. Lineage (NCBI taxonomy): Eukaryota > Metazoa > Chordata > Actinopteri > Cypriniformes > Cyprinidae > Garra > Garra rufa. The sequence continues at coordinate 26,037,510 of NC_133361.1, forward strand.
GGCTTATCTTTATGCGGAAGTTCTAAAGAACGCTCCGTGCATAAGGTCAATTTCCACTTTGAAAAGATTTTTGGACATTGTAAGCATATTTTCGGACTGTTTTGATCCATATTCCTGTGAAATTGATTTATCTTTATTTTATTTTGTCATTATTCTTTTTTTAAAGAGATAAAAATGGTCCTTATCAACCTTGACATGGCAATACAATTCTATCACATTATTTTGGTGAGCTTTTGGGCTGGAAATCGTCAACCCAATCTGGCAACACTGCTTAAAGATTAAGGCGGGGCTTAGCAAAGGGGTGGTTTGAGTACACAATTGAGATATCTATAAAATAAAATTTTTTTTTTGAGGTCCAAGGTCACAAATGTAGAATTCGTCTCTTTGCGGTCATCTTAACCATCGAATTCCAAAAACTATTGAAAAAAATTGTAATAAATGAGAATAAATCCATGGAATTCATTCTCTGCTGCTGTTTTTCAATGTTGGTAAATTTGCCACTTAATTTTGAGTTCAAATATGTTGTTTTTACACATTCATCTGACAATAAATGTGGCACACCCAGTTTTTCTAATGCATATCCAAAATTACATCTTTTTGTTTCCTTCAAAAATAGCTCTTAAGAACATCTATGTTTATTGTCGACTCCTAACTAAAATTTACGCCCATGCATGCCTGCAGCTGAGGATGCGGTAAAGGTGGTTTTATGTTGCATTAATTCATACGTAATCACATAATAGTCATGCTTCATGCTGTATCTTGTCCAGATCACATTTAAAAAGCATAATATCAAAGTTAATAATAATATTTTTCGAACATGTAATTGTTGTAGGCATCTGAAGTGGAAAAAGTTCTCACAACGATTCCCACTTGGGCACGTTAGGGACTGTCTCAAAAGTGCAAAATCAACAATAAAATATATGCATTATTCCATAAAAACGTAATGCTTTTTACATGTGTAGTCTATGTTAGCAAATAGATTAAGAAAAAAAAAATACTTTTATATAATTATATACATATTTATATAATTATAAATATGTAAGTAATCTGAATGTCCTAATGAAACAAATGTTAACGTTGTTATTGTTTTATCTCAGAGCTCAAATCACCTACAATGTAGCTATTTATAAAAACATGACATACATGGAACATATAATACGTAAATTATGTTGCTGCCTTATGTTAAACTACTTTAAATTACTTTTTTTTCCCCACATCAATCTACACTCCCTACTCCATAATGGCAAAGCAAAAAAAAAATTGTTTTTTAACATTTGTGCAAATGTATTAAAAATAAAAAAAACTGAAAAGATCCCGTTGCATAAGTATTCATACCCTTTTCTGGGACACTCGAAATGTAGCTCAGGAGCATTCATATTGCTTCTAGATGTTACTACACTTCGAGTGGAGTTAAACTGTGGCAAATTCTTTTGAATGAGTATGATTTAGAAAGGCACACACCTCAGAAAAGGTCTAACAGCTTAAAATGCATATCAGAGCAAAAACCAAGTCCTGAGGTCAAGATAACTGCCTGTAGAGCTCAGTGACAGACTTGCGTTAAGGCAATGATCTAGGGAAGAGTTCAGAAAAAAATCTGCTGCATTGAAGGTTCACAGAAGCATGTAGCCTCCATTATCCACAATGGAAGACGATTGGAACAACTAGGACTCGAGAAAATGTCTGCCAGCCCCCATCCAAGCTGACAGAGCTTGAGAGGTGAAAAGGTGAGGCAAAGAATGGAAGATAATTGCCAAATGCAGATGTGCAAAGCTTGTCACATCATACCCAAAAAGACTTGAGGCTGTAAAAGTGCTTCAACTATGTACTGAATACTTATGCAATGTACTTATTTCAGTGTTTTATTTTTAATAAATTTGTAAAAATTTGCATATCTGGTTTTTGCTTTGTCATTATTATGGTTTATACTACAGGGCCGTTGAATGCTTGAATCTGATTGGCTGATGAACGTTCTAGAGGTGTGCATTATATTCAGGGATACGCACGGCGAACGTAGTTCCAGGCAGCTTTAGACCGCAGTGCATGTCTATATCACTTCGCCATACGATTTCAGTTATTTCAAAGGTCCTTACAGCCCAAAACAGCAAAATAACTAAAACCCACAATAACACTGGCCAAGCTAATAAATACAGTAAACATCAGGATAAAAACGACAGATTATTTCCATGTTTTTTTCCACATTATATTACGTTTTATTATGTACGGAAAGCACAAACTCTTTTTCTCTCGCCCTCTTCTCACTCACCTCACAGACGCACACACATAATGTTAGTTTGCACTCGCGTTAGCATTCGCGCTAATGTTATTAGCGCTGCTCTGACGATTACCAACTTAAAAACGACATGACAGCTCCCATCCGCGAGGAAACAACGGCGTGGTCTTGAAGAAAATGAACTTACAGTTTAACTGTTAGTAGAGACGATGCTTCCAGTCACCCTTGAGAGACACAGACATGAGAGAGGTAACTTAAAGTCATACACTTAGTTTCTCTCCCTCACTCTTTTCGTCTGTCTGCTTGTCTGTCGGTCTGTCTAAACTTCATTATTAACGGCATTATTTTGCTATTAACAGCCCAAGCGTCGTTACTAGTTCTAAAATGACGTTTTGGAACTAGCAACGAAGCTGTTGAATGAGCTGCGTAAGAAATTAATCCTACTCACAATAGCGTTTTAAGGATAAAAACGGGACGAATGTCTTGAAATATATAATTTGATCGATGTCTTGAGGTGTGGTAACTGTAGTATAAGCGGAATAATTGACTTCGGGCCGTAGAATTCTTAGAAAATAATGCACACCCGAGGTGGTGATGCGGTCACGACGCGACGTAGAATTCTACGAAAATAATGCACACCCGAGGTGGAACGGCCACTCCGTCGTCGTCAATTATTCCTTACATATGGAGTGTAAATTGATGTGGGGGAAAACTAATTTAAAGCAGTTTAACATTATGCTGCAACAAAACAAAATGTGACAAAAATGAAGGGGTATGAATACTTTTGCAAGGCACTATATATGACCAGCACCTGTATTTTTTAATTCTTTTTATGCACTTTTGAAACAGTCCCTTAATTTGCTCTGTGAATGTCTAATCAATTTCCAACATAAAACCAACTTAACTGCACCTAAATACGTTGACTGATTGTGCATACGCTCTATTGTTTTGACAAAACAAGGGTGGATACTCAAAATCACTGCTATGTTGCTCTCGCCTACAGTTAATGGAAACCACTGGTCATCGCTGTGCATATTAGTCTCTGCTGGGTCAAGCTGTGTTCCCCAACAGAACCATGTTAAGTAAGTTTACATGTTGTTTTTACTTCATTACGCATAAGTTGTTTAACTGTTTTTTAATTGTTGTTTAATAAGCTACACAGCAGCTTATTAGTATCATGATCATCATTTCAATTCTCGCTGATGCTTCGAAAACTATTTTTCTCACAGTTTTGACCAAAATGAAACAAATTTTCCAATCTCAAACTTAATTGAACCAATGCTTTACAAAATTATTTAATCTTCCAAACTACGTTGGTGACATCTGCTGGACTAAACCATGTAAATGCAATGACAAAACAACCTAAAGCAGTACAGTAGCGCATGTTAGACACCAATTGCAAAATGTTTTAATGAAAGTAAAACGTATTAAAACTTCTACAAACCAATACCATTAAATACAAATACGATGTTTACTTTGAGTATTTGAATACAGAGATTGAATATATAATCTTTTCTGATTCTATGACACTCGTTAAAATAATCTTATTTTTTCTTTCTCCACAGGCCATATTAAAACAATACTTCATCCCAGATATGTGCTTCTTGTATTCTCTGTTGGACTAAACATGGTTTTCATAAAAGAATTCTTACAGCCACATTTTAACATATTACCAATAGTCAGAACTTTCACAGCATCTGAAGACAAGCCTCTGGAAAACAGCACTATCCTGTTTTTATGGTTTTGGCCATTTGGAAGAAAATTCGACCTAAATTCCTGCAGCTCCACATTTAATATAGACGGTTGTTACTTAACTGCAGATAAAGAGCTCTACAGCAAGGCTGATGGAGTGCTGATAAATCACAGAGATATTAAAAGCGACCTGTCAAATTTACCCACAAAACCACGGCCATTCTTTCAGAAATGGATATGGATGCACCTTGAGTCTCCACAAAACACGAGACGACTCGACGGTCTGGAGAACCTGTTTAATGTGACACTGAATTACCGACGAGATGCTGATATCGTCCTCCGTGAACAATTTATGATTAAAACCGAAGATACCGAGGATAAGTTATTTCCACAAGTTCTGGACAAAAAGTTAGTTTGCTGGGTTGTGAGCAACTGGAATGAGCAGTTTGAAAGGGTGAAATACTATAACGAGTTTAAAAAACACATCAACATTTCAGCCTTTGGGCGTCATTTTGGAAAAGCGGTAAATGACGCACAATACAAGGAAATATTAACCACATGTAAATTCTATCTGTCATTTGAGAACACAGCCGCTCACTATGACTACATGACAGAAAAGCTATTCAATCCCCTCACGCTCGGATCGGTGCCAGTGGCTCTTGGAGCTCAACGATACATATACGAGAGGTTTGTGCCAAAAGATGCTTTCATCCATGTGAAGGATTTCTCCAGCCCTCAGAAACTTGCTGAACACCTGCTGTCACTGGATAAGAATGTGGAAGAATACAAAAAGTATTTTCAGTGGCGAAAAAACTTCGAAGTCAAGCTTGTTAACTATCCTGAAGAGCATGCGTGCCGTGCCTGTCAATATATACGAACAAAGAAAGACTACCAGGTTTTTAGAAACCTTAACAAGTGGTACTGGGATGCCATCAAAGATGAGACCTAAAGGTCAAGGGTGTCTTTTTATGACTTTATTGCTAAACACTGGATAACACAGTTGCTCTAAATGCTCAGGACCTTTTGTATAAACTAAATGCTGGAATACAAACAATTTAAAATCTGAAAAGATTTTACAGATTGTACTATTGGGAAAGGTTATCAGACTTCAAAGCTGGATGACAAAGCCATTTAAAATTCATACACTTAATGTTAAGAGTACAGTGCATTATAATAGTATAAATCTATATGTCATTTGGAGACTAAATGTGTTATAAAGTCTTCTCAGAATATCAGTTATGCTTGATATCCTCCAAATGGATTAAATTATAGTTTGAAAGTAAAAGAAACTGGAATCTGCGTCCACCATACGCCTGTGAAGTCTCAAAATTGGTTCAGCCAAGTAGCAACTACTCTTCCAGACTGCAAATCGTGTCAAAATCTGTGCAAAAGTTGCGTAGTGTATTCCAGCCTTTGTACAGGTATGTGCCAAAAAAAAAAATGAATATCGAGGGAAAGTCCATTTATTTCATTACTTTGTTTAAAATAGTGAAACTTGTGTCATTGTGAAATAAGTGAAATATTTCAAGCCTTTATTTGTTTCAATTTTGATGATTATGGATTAAAGACAAAAAACAACCAAATACAGTATTTCACAAAATTAGAATATTTCATGTGACCAATCTTAAGGATCTTAAACACATGTTGGCCTTCTGGAAAGTGTGTTAATGTACTGTATTATGTCCTCAGTACTTTGTTGGGCCTTCTTTTGCATTAATTACAGCATCAAGGCGGCGTGGCATGGAGGCGATCAGCCTTTGACACAGCTGAGGTGTTATGGTAGCCCAATTTGCTTTGATATTGGCCTACAGCTTGCAGTCTGCATTTCAGGGTCCCTGTTCCCTCATCTTCCTTTTGACAATACCCCATAGATTTTCAATGGGGTTTAAGTCAGGCGAGATTGCCGGCCAATCAAGTACAGTTATTCCCTGGCTATTAAACCAGGTACTGGTAGTTTTGGCTTTGTGGGCAGGTGCCAAATCCTGCTGGAAAATAAAATCATCATCTCCAAAAAGCTTGTGGGCAGCAGGAAGCATGAAGTGCTCTAAAATTTCCTGGTAGACAGCTGCGTTGACTGTGGACTTGATAAAAGACAATGGACCCACACCAGCAGATGACATGGCTCCCCAAACCATCACTGACTGTGGAAACTTCACACTGGACTTTAAGCAGCTTGACTTTTGTGCCTCGGTCTTCCTCCAGACTCTGGGACCTTGATTTCCAAATGAAAAACAATTTTTTTTTGCCACTGCTGCAGAAGTAGGCCTACATTATAAGAGGAAAAAACATTCATTGTTTTTATTATTGACAAAGAACAGTTATGATCTGAAAGCTCAGGGCATGGTTTTATTGTTACTTATTATTTACAAAAGATTTTTATATGCGTTATTATACACCTTTATTTGTAAGATTTAATATGAACTATTTGTACTATTACAGTTGTAATAAATGATTGACAGCCAAAAATAAAAAATAAAAACATTATCCCATTGTCTGTTTTCTCAATAAAGTAGAAAATAAGAGGAGAATGCCATTTATTTACTAGCAGTTGAGTGTCTGTAGGAGGTGCTGTTACCAAGTGTGTGTGACTGAAACTGTATGTATTTTTAAACTTTACACACAATGACAATTTGCTGACATAGGTTAACTATGGAGAATTTCCTCATCTAGGCCTCAACAGAGGATGGATAAGGTCAATAACCTAAAAGAAAACAGGAAGTCATAGATCACACGAATAAAATCATAGAAAAACCATACAAGACCTGTTAACTGTGCTAATGTACTTAGTTGTAATAAATCAAGCATCACTATAACTATTTCTCATGCATTTGCAACAAATGTATTATAAAGTAAAAAACTGGCCTGCAATGTATATTTAAGCTGTCGACATGAATTTCTAAAATCCTGCATCTTGTTCAGAAAAGTAATTCTAATACTTTAATAATTTACCCTTACAAATTTGACCTTGTGGATTATTCATTTTATAGTCAAGTACCACTCACTTTCTTCATATAATAAAAAGTGATTAGCTACTGTTGTTGTTTACATCAGTTATTATGAAAATAAAGCTTAGATGATGAAATGATCAAATTATCAAAAAGAAGTGTTACTGCAGTGAGTTTGTCATGCACTTATCTGCTTTCATACATCACACCTACACACATAGGCTTTGCATGAAAGCTGAAGATTTCTACTGGTCTTGTGGTTTGTGGCGGAAGAAGTGGCTGTTGGGTGGTTCCTGGTTCAAATTAAACGCTCAAGATGACAGAAGATATGAAAAGCACACAAGGAGCTGCTATGAAAGAGGAAGGACAGCACAAAGACACACGGTCTACTGCTTATTAAGTTTTTAAATATTTGTTACACTGAGGATGAGGTGTTCAGAGAGATTTGCAGGCCCATGAATTTGAAGTTTTGTGTTGTCTTGGTCTTGTCACAGTGACGTTTTGCAGTGCAGTCATGAATCAGCAGGATGTAAAACACTGGACTCTAAAAGGAACACAATCAACAATGCCAGCAATTTTCCCAAGCTTTTGCATTCACAGCAGGTGAACTGGAGGTTTTGGTGGGAAGTTTAGGCTTAAATTCTTAATTTTGCCATATAAATCGACCAAAATATGCACATCTACTGTCCCTCCATATTAAATGCTATTGACTGTTTGCTGCAGAGTTGCCTGGTTATAATTGACTCAGGGATAAAACCTGGGTTGACAGAAAAAGTTGGACCCAAGAAAAATCTATGGACCCAAATTAACCCAGACTGAACTTGTTTAGTTTTTCAACTCCAAACCTACTCTGAAAGTAAGTGTTTGCTCAACTAGATTTATGCCACAGGCCACAGATTAATGACTAGATTGAAACATGAAGAAAACCAAAGAGAAAGATCAAGGCAACCAAGAGTAACAGCCAAGAACCACACAAACAGGACACTGTATGAAGTTGGTGAACTAAACTAGAGACATGTAATGATGATGATAAATAACCTAACAACAGGAAGAAACACAGGAAATCTACATATTGAAGAGACTGAACATAACACAAACCAAGAGCTTTTCTCAGAAATATATGTATTTTCACATATACACTGACATCAATGTTGTCTAAGTAATTTTCCTAAGTACAATTCCTGTTTCACATGTGCATAGTAATTACAATGACTAAGTAATAACTAAGTACTAACCCTTAACCTACTCCTAAACTTAAGCTTAACTCATGTAGTCATCTTAAATTATCAGTCATTTCTTATGTATATGCACATACTGTGAAATAAAGTGCAACCAAATTAACAATTCTTCTTGTAAAAACCCTACTAACACTATAAGCGAGCTTGCAAAATGTGTCAAAAAATGCAGTCAGCCAAAGCAGGGGGCTGGACTGCACTGGCAAAACTCTTTAAGGAACTTCAAGCTTTTTCAGAGTCAGTGGGAGAGGCACATGACCTGGTCTGACAGCAAGCAAGGCATTATATTTACCACTCTTGATAAAGTGATCTTTGACTCTGTGATAGTGCTGAAGATATTTGGAGACAGTCAACGTTTGAAGACTCTCAAGAACCTTCTTGTATGGAATTGCTCAGGATCAATACATAAGCTGTTTTCTTTCTTTATTTTTCTAATTGCAAGTCTTTGACCATGAGGCGCATGTGTCTGCTGAGTCTGGGTGAGTCACACTTCAGATTTTTCAGGATTGAAGGTAGGGACAGATGTTTGTGGTACACTCAAACTGTTAAAAAGAGAAACAGTAAATGGGAATGAGAGGAAACAGCCACGGATTAGAATATCTTGAAAAAAGTAAATGTCATACAGGTTTGGATAAGAGTGAGTAAAATATTCCAGAACTGGCCTTTTTTTGGATGATTTGTAATTTGACTTATGTTTGATCAGTCATATAGTATTGGCAGGGACGCCACATGTTTAGAGTCTGGGAAAATGGATAGTTGAGTATGTATATTAAATGCATAGTTATTAAATATAAGTTGTAGTTTGCTGTTAATTTGTCATGAAAAATTAGTGGAAAGTAAATTCACTGAATTATTCTTTATATATTTTTAGCCATTTTAGCCATTATGGGGAATAAATCAAATATATTTTGGCTCTATGACACGCATGATAGCAAACTAGTCAATGGTGAAGGTGGTGGATTTACAATCCTCTCCTCTTATATTATTTAACGAATAGTGAATTATAATTTTCAGATGTATGACTTGAAATAACAACTGATTAACTTCACCTTTGATTGATTCTATCAGCATATTGGTCTATTTTTGGGGTTGGTTTGTGCTGCCCAACAATGGCACCATCATTTCAAACACAGTTTATATACAGCAATGTCCAAAATTCTGAGGCCACTATTATAAATGCTTCTGTTTTGTTTTTTGAAGTACATGCAAACATTTTCATTACATACTTCAAATCTGAAAAGTCTAAATGACTAGGTCTTTCTGAATGTCTTTGACATTTGATAATTCCTAAAACTATTTGCACAGTTGCAAGTTTTTTTATTTAAAAAAAAATCTCTGATTATTAATGTGGTCTCAGACTTTTGGGCCTCACTATATGTGCATCAAACTACACCAAAAACACTAAACCTGCAGTAACAGACTCTTTATTTTCTGTTTACAGGTCTTTTGTTAGCTCTGACCGAGAACATTCTGATGCAAACATGCAGATATGGATATCGTAAAATAAGAAGAATGTGTGTAGGTATGAATAAAAATCCTAACATATATGACACATTCACACATTTCTTATAAACGACATAATAATATTCATACTGGCCCTATAAAGAAAGGAATGATCATGCTTTGTTGATCTTGTTGAAACAGCACTCATAATTGTAAAATAAACGTCAAGAAAAGGTGCTGTGGTAATTCATACTTTTTCTTTCGTTGCTATAGATGAAAATTAATGTGAGTCTGAACCATCTATTTGTGGAGAAAATGCAAATTGCTTCAACACTGATGGCAGCTACTACTGTCAATGTCATGAAGGATTCACACCAACTCATAATTTCACAGAAGCGGATTCAATTGAATGCATAGGTAAAGAGAGCTTGATATGATGAATCTCATATGATCTCTGTGCAGCAGAGAAAACATCTTAATCTGTTCATCTCATTTTAGACGTCAATGAATGTGTGGATGGCAGCATTGATTGTGGTTCTAATGCAGAATGTGTCAATTCTGAAGGGGGTTATTATTGCACATGTGAAACTGGCTACATTTCCAGCAATGGAAAAGACTCATTCACCCCAGGACAAGGAGTTCAGTGTATTGGTAAGAAAGTATTAAAGGGATAATTCACCCAAAAATTCTGTCATCATTCACCCACCAGTTCTTTTCTTCTGTTAAACATAAAAGAAGACATTTTTTAAAGAATAAAAATTACTGTGAAAGTCAGTGAGGACCTGAAATTGTTTGGTTACCCGCATTCTTCAAAATATTTAATTTTGTCTTCAGCAGAAGAAAGAAATTCATATAGGTTATTAATATTATTTCTTTTTTTTGTGATATTGCTTGCAGTCTAATGTTAGAGTTTTCAGTTTTTTGTTTATCTGTCCATGAATTACAGACAAAGATGAATGCGAGGAGGATCCCAGTATTTGTGGAAAAAATGCAAGATGTCATAACACTGCTGGCGGTTTCTACTGCAGCTGTGATGCAGGATTCAGACTAAAGTCAGGAGAAACTAACTTCACTGATTTACATGAATCTTGTGAAAGTAGGTCCTTTAAAACTGTTCACATTTTGACATTTTTTAAACAATCTAAGATCCCTCTCCAAAATGCTGTTTTGATGTTGTTGAAGGTGAGTGTGAGATTGATAAATCTATCTGTGGAGGAGGAGTCTGCAAAAACAGCAAAGATGGACGTGAATGTCTGTGCAACTCAGGATTCACCAACTACGGTCACAAACAAATGAAATGCACAGGTTATAGAGTCCTCTGTTCAAAATTAACTTGGGTTCCTAAATATATCTCATATTGCATGCTTTCCCATAACACACAATGGTTGCCTTTGTTTGCTCAGTACAAGACAATTGTGGCTAGTGTGAGTACTCTTTAAGGTGTGATCACATGATCACAGCCATACTTTTTGATATGGCTGATATTAATGTTAGTTTTGTTTTTCAGAGCTTAAGTGTGACACTTTATTAAGTGAGAGCAAAGCATCCCAGGTACTGCATAACTAGAAAACTGATACAGAATATTTAAGTCATTCATAATGACCAGAATGCTGATCTCTCTTTTCTCTGTTGTCTTTAGGCATCACCAAAGCTTACAAAACTCATCTCTTTGGTGACCAACAGCTGTCTGGTACTGAGTCAGAGTGGGTCTGTCCGGATTAATACACACGTGGTTGGAGAAAACCTTTTGAAGGTGACTTTTTTGATATCACTTTTTATTGCAAAAATAAAACATTTAGGCTGTGTGCATGCAACAAGTGAGACGGGGCAGAGAGCCGCTCCTCTCCCACCGCTCCAGGCTGCGTCCCATTTGTCACAGTATACATAGCAAAGCTTAAAAACTAGCTTAAGACATGTTAGCAATATGTTAAATGATGCTAGCAATCACTTTTTTAAACATATAGTATGCTAAAGTAGCTCTGCTTCACAAGAGTGAGCTAAACTGAAAGCGATATAGTCTTGCAGATGTAGAGCTCAAATGGTTGCTTTAAACATCATCTTGATCCACAAATCTCTCTCATTTTACCCACAACAATATAGTCCCTTCTGAATGATCTAGATGATCTGCTTCATGATGGTGATAAAAATGTAGTCTCAGCATTGCTTAGGATTGTGGTTTTCATGCTAAAACTGATTGGGCATCTGCTGTCTGCAGACCGGATCAGGAAAACAAGTGCTAAAACTGGTAAGAAATAGGTTTACACTAAACATTACACTTTAGTAGCACTAGTACCATATTCAGTAACATCTGCTTTAATTAATCTAATTACATGTATAATGTGTTTTTGCCCTGTAGATGTGGAGCTGTTAGTAAAGAGGGGCAGTTCTCCACCTGAGGGTCATCTCTTGATGAATATCAGTGGAGCACAACTGGCCTCCAACTGGGACACAGCAACAGGAAAAACATACCTGGGTACACACTCTTGTAAACAGAACATTAAAAAGCGGTCCTGTTTTTTTTTTTTTTTTTTTTTTTTTTTTTTTTTTGTAGAGTATAAAATGATTTTTACTGTCTTTGTGCATCAACCAGGCTTTACGACTGCAGCTCTCCTCAGCTACAAAGGTCTGGAGGAATCACTCAACTGCTGCTTTAATCGTTTAGAAACAGAGCAAAAGAAAACTTTCAAAATCAATTCAAAAGTTGTAACTGCCACTTTTGGTAACTATGAGACAACCAATCTAAAGACACCAGTAAATCTCACGTTTTCTCACTTGGAGGTATAAAGCTATTAGTTCTCATGTACCACATGTAATGTTACACACCAATATTATGATGTACTGTCAGTATCAGTTGACATTTCTGCATGTCCATTTCCCTCCAGAGAAAGAATGAGAAACATATCTGTGTGTTTTGGGATCCTGAACTGGAAGGGGGCGCTTGGTCAAAACATGGCTGCAGTACAGTGAGATCCAGTGCAGATCGGACCGTCTGCTCCTGTTATAAGCTCGGCAGTTTTGCTGTGCTGACGGCTCTCCGTGACACTGAGGCCTCTATGCTTAACTTTTGTCTGCATGGCAGCCAATCTTGAGCTCATCATAGAAGTAAAAATTCTAAGCCAAAAGACTATTTTTCACCACAAGTTTCTTTTGTTAAATAATAAAAATTAGAGGCATGTTTTTTGCTTTTTTTTTAGTACTGACCTGAATAAGATATTTTACATAAACGATGTTTACATATAGTCCACAAGAGAATATAAAAGTTGAATTTATAAAAATGATCCTGTTCAAAAGTTTACATATGCTTGATCCTTAATACTGTGTTGTTACCTGAATGGTCCACGGCTGATTTTTTTTCTTAGTGATATTTCATGAGTCCATTGTTTGTCCTGAACAGTTAAACTGCCCGCTGTTCTTTAGAAAAATCCTTCAGGTCACACAAATTCTTTGGTTTTTCAACATTTTTGTGTATTTGAACCCTTTCCAACAATGACTGTATGATTTTGAGATCCATCTTTGCACACTGAGGACAACTGAGTGACTCATAGGTTTACTCACTGATGCTCCAGAAAGAAAAAAATATGCATTAAGAGCCTGGGGGTGAAAACTTTTTGAATTTGAAAATCAGGGTAAATTTAACTTATTTTGTCAACTGGGAAACATGTAAGTATCTTTTGTAGCTTCTGAAAGAAAAAATGTACACAACTTCATTCTGTTCAGAAGTTTACACCCCTGGTTCTTAATGCATAGTTATTCCCTCTGAAGCATCAGTGAGTGTTTGTCTGCAATAGTTGCATATGAGTCCCTCAGTTTTCCTCAGTGTGAAAAGATGGATCTCAAAATCATACATTCATTTGCTGAAAGGATTTTTCTGAAGAACTAATATTTTTTTTTACTATTATTTTCTCTTGTGGATTATATCTTTTATGTGAAATTTCTTATTCAGGTCAGTAAATAAAAAATAACATGCATTTTGTATGATCCCTTTTATTTTGGTAAAATAACATTTTGCAGATTCTGCAAGGTGTATGTAAACTTTTGACCAACTGTAATCATTTATATTAATTTAAGCCATTTATATACTCATTAATTGATTTATTTACTGATTAGTCGTTAATATTATATTATAGTTTTCATATTATTTTTCCACAGCTTTTTAGTATGACTATGAGTTCAAAAGTTATTTGTCTTAGTGAGTAAGAGATAAGGATTGTCTTCATTTTAAGTTTTTAACGTCGCAGTTGTTGTGAAGTAATTTTCTATTGCTTTTGCTTGTTGTATAATAACTCTTGTCAGATTTGTGTTTGTTATATGAAGTCTGAGCACTGAAACAAATGCAACTAAGATTATTCTATAAACTCTGCTTCTTTTTATCATCATCACTTTGTCTCCTGCTTCTGCTCTTCACTGGCTTTACTCAGCCAACTTTTTGGCTGATAGAAGACTGTAATACAGTTTTGGGTGCCAGGAAAGACTTGCTGTTAGCAGGTTTTAGGTATTAAACAATTTTGTTGACTAGTTTTTCTGTTACCAGACAAAATGGATATTTTCTGACAGGATCTGGCATCCGATCTGATATTTCTGGCGTGGAGGCATAATCTTACAATACATGAAGAGTAGCAGCAAATCTACAGAATATGTACAGACATAAAACACTATAAAATGTCAAATTAATTTTAACATAGTACACTGGGCCATATTTTACAGAACTTTCTTAAAGTTTAATGATGTGAAGCTCTTACTTAATTTAACTTTCTATCGTATAGGTTTTGCATAATAATAACGCGCTTAAATGGCCAAATGTATGTATAATAGTTATAAAAGTTCACAGATGAAATTGAACACAGATCAAATTAAATAAATATTTTTTACCAGGTGAAATGTTGATTATTAGCAACTCAAACCCCTTATCTAAACCTCTCTAACGATTAAACGATTGTAAATTACATAAAAAAAGAAATGTAAAGGAATTATAAGTTGATCAATAACTACAAGCCAACCCTTGTATCAACGTAGTTAATAAAACAATAAACTGAATTAACTATTTTCTCAAGAAAGTAGAAAATAAGAGCAGAATGAAAAAATCTAGTGATCGTAGTTACTGTTGTTGTTTACATCCGTAATTATGAAAACAAAGCCTACTTAGATAAGGGATGAACTAATCAATACATCAAAATGAAGTGTTACTGCAGTGAGTTTGTCATGCACTCATCTGCTTTCCGACATCACACACAAGCTTCGCAACAAAAGCTGAAGATTTCTACTGGTTTTGTGGTTTGTGGTGAAAGGTGTGGTTCCTCATTAAAATTAAACGCTAAGCAGATGAAAGTAGAGGTTAAAAAAAAGTACACAAGAAGCTGCTAAGAAAGAGTAAGAACACAACACAGTCTGGTTATTAAGTTTTTAAATATTTGTTGCATTGAGGAGGAGGGGTTCAGAGAGATGTATATGTTGTCTCAATTTCTTGGTGGATAATGGTTAATGTGGGGCTTTGATGTGTCTGAAGTCCACAGTCATTTCTTTGGTCTTGTTGGCATTCAGGGAGAGATGGTTGGAATCGCAGCACACTATGAGTTGGTTTACTTCATGCTTTCTTTTCATTATTGTTCATGAGCCACACAACTGTTCTGTCATCTGCAAACTGTACAATGTCATCACATTGATGTTTTGCAGTGCAGTCATGAATCAGCAGGATGTAAAACACTGGACTCTACACAGCCCTGCGTTGGACCAGTGCGTTTTTTAAGTAGCGTAAATTACAAGAAATATGGTGTAACGAGATTTCAATCCATTTTATTTTAGCCTTTAAAATGAGCACCATCAGCAATGTTCTGCCAGCAATTTTCCCAAGCTTTTGCATTCACAGCAGATTTTTTTGGGTAGTGTTGCCTGGTTCTGTGCACGCACAAGTACTAATTGATTCAGGGTTCAAACCTGGGTTGACAGAAAAAGTTGATTTAAAAAAGCATCTATGGACCCAAATTAACCTGGACTGAACTTGTTTGGTTTTGTCAACTCCAAACCTACTCTGAAAGTAAGTGTTTGCTTAACTAGATTTATGCCACAGGCCACAGAAGAACTCGACTGAAACATGAAGAAATCCAAAGAGAAAGTTCAAGGCCAGCTACAACAGCGTAACAGCCAAGAACCACTTAAACAACGGGCTATTTATATGTATGAAACTGATTAACTAAACTAGAAACATGTAATGATCATGATAATTAACCTAATCTTCGCAGTTTGTACTTAAATATGATCAAAATTCGTATTATATTTCAATTTAAAATTTATAATTTTAGCTGGTGTGAAAAACGGCTTTTGGCTTCTCTCCTTTGCATCAAGCAAAATATATTCTATTCACAATTTTAAAAAGTAATCTATTAATCTTTCTTATGTATATGCACATACCGTAAAATAAGTGCAACCAAATGACCTTTTTTTTTTGTAAAAACCCTACTAACATTATAAGTGAAATTGCAAGATGTGTAAAAAAAACGCAATCAGTCAAAGCAGGGGGCTGGACTGCACTGACAAAACTCATTTAGGTACTTCAAGCTTTTTCAGCATCAGAGTCAGCGGGAGAGACACAAGACCTAGTCTGAGAGCAAGACTGAGAAAAGGAGGCATTCAAATGAAAACAGTCACAATATTTACCATTTTTTTTCTAGATGAAGTGATCTGTGACTATTAGCCTTGCAGATAGTACTGAAGTGTTTGACCATGAGGCGCATGTGTCTGCTGAGTCTGGGTGAGTCACTTTTCAGATTTTTTCAGGATTGAATATAGGGACTGATGTTTGCAGGTACACTCAAACTGTTCAAAAAGAGAAACAGTAAATGGGAATAAGAGAAAACTGCCACAGATAGGAATATCTGAATTAAAAAAAAAAACATACATGGCATACAGGTTTGGATGAGGGTGAGAAACCGATTACAAAATTGTCATTATTGGATGATTTTGTAACTGCCTTATTATGTTTGATCAATTATATGTGACCCTGGACTTCAAAATCAGTCAGAAGGGTCAATTTTTGTACAACTGTAATTTTAATAATAATTTAAAAAAAAATAATAAATAAGCTTTCCATTTAAGTATTGTTTGTTAGGGTAGGACAATATTTGGCAAAAATACAACTATTTGAAAATCTAGAATCTGAGGGTGCAAAAAAAATTGCCTTTAAAGTTGCCCAAATGAAGTTCTTCTTAGCAATTAATTAATTATTAATTAAAAATTAAGTATTGATATATTTACGGTAGGAAATTTACAAAATATCTTCATGGAACATGATCTTGACTTAATATCCTGATTTTGGCACAAAAGAAAAATCAATAATTTTGACCCAAACAATGTATTTTTTGTTATTGCTACAAATATACCCCTGCTACTTAAGACTGGTTTTGTGGGGCAGATTCACATATAGTATTGGCAGGGACTCTACATATATACACTGGTGTGAAAAAGTGTTGGCCCTCTTAATGATTTTAATTTTTTTTGCATGTTTGTCACACTTTAATGTTTCAGATCATCAAACAAATTTAAATAGCAATCAAAGATAACACACGTAAACACAACATGCAGTTTTCAAATGAAGTGTTTTTTTATGAGGGGGGGGGGGGGGAACCCAAACCCACATGGCCCTGTGTGAAAAAGTGTTTACCCTCATGGAACATGGAACAGTGGAAATGACTTGAAAAGTCAGACTGAATCTTTCTGAATGTCTTTGAAAATTCTTAAACCTATCTGCATATTTGCAAGTTTGCAAAATCCCAGATTATCAATGTGGTCTCAGACCTTTGAGACCTCACTATATGTGCATCAAACTACACCAATGCACTAAACCCGCAACAGACTCTTCATTTTCTTTTTATAGTCCTTTTATTAGCACTGATAGACAACATCCTGATGCAAACACCCTGTGGAATTGGATATAATAAAAAGAAAAGAAAGTGTGTAGGTATGAATAAAAATGTTAACATGATACATTCACACATTTCTCAGAAAATCTATTTTCATACTGGCCCCACACAAAATGTTAATAATAATCAAGTTTTGTTTATTTTGTTGTATATTTTTGAATAGCTGGAAATTCTACTGCAGATATAAGACACATTTATGAAATAGCACTCATTCATGAATTGTAAAAAAAAAAAAAAAAATTGTAAAAAAAAAAAAAAAGGGCTGTGGTTGAATGATACTTTTGCTGTCAATGCTATAGATGAAGATGAGTGTGATTCTAATCCGTCCATTTGTGGAAATAATGCAAATTGCTCCAACACTATTGGCAACTACTACTGTCAATGTCATCAAGGATTCACACCAACTCATAATTTCACACAAATGGATTCAACTGAATGCAAAGGTAAGGAGAGCTTGATATGATGAATCTCATATGATCTCTGTGCAGCAGAGAAAACATCTTAATCTGTTCATCTCATTTTAGACGTCAATGAATGTGTGGATGGCAGCATTGATTGTGGTTCTAATGCAGAATGTGTCCATTCTGAAGGAGACTATTATTGCACATGTGAAAATGGCTACATTTCCAGCAACGGAAAAGACTCATTCACCCCAGGACAAGGAGTTCAGTGTATTGGTGAGAAAATGGTTGAGCCACTGGCTTCCATAGTACAGGGGGGAAATAATTACTGTGAAAGTCAGTGAGGACCTGAAATTGTTTGGTTACCCACATTCTTCAAAATATTTTCTTTTGTGTTCAGCAGAAGAAAAAAAATCATATACTTTTGGAAATACATAGGGATAAGAAAATTATTATTATTTAATTTTTTGTGACAAAGTTTTTTGTTTATTATCTGTCCTTAAATTCCAGACAAAGATGAATGCGACAATCCCAGTTTTTGCGGAAAAATGTCATAACACTCCTGGCAGTTTCTACTGCATTTGTGAACAGGATTCATTATTTTTCACTGTAATATTATTGTTTTTTGTTTAATGAGCTGTTGTGCAAACACTCTCAATCTGTGTTGCTGGTCTGAATATCAGATGTGATCACATCATCACAGCCATACTTTTTGATATGGCTGATATTAATGATAGTTTTGTTTTTCAGAGCTTAAGTGTGACACTTTATTAAGTGAGAGCAAAGCATCCCAGGTACTGCATAACTAGAAAACTGATACAGAATATTTAAGTCATTCATAATGTTGTCTCTGTTGTCTTTAGGCATCACCAAAGCTTACAAAACTCATCTCTTTGATGACCACCAGCTGTCTGGTACTGAGTCAGAGTGGGTCTGTCCAAAATAAAACAGTGGTTGGCGAAAAACAAGTGAGACAGGGCCTGGAGCGGTGGAAGAGGAGCGGCTCTTTGTCTTGTCCCGTTTGTCACAGTATACATAGCAAAGCCTGAAAACTAGCCTAAGTCATGTTAGCAATATGTTAAAAGATGCTAGCAATAACTCTTATAAACATATAGTATGCTAAAGTAGCTCTGCTTCACAAGAGTGAGCTAAATTGAAAGCGTTATAGTCTTGCAGATGTAGAGCTCAAATAGTTGCTTTAAACATCATCTTGATCCACAAATCTCTCTCATTTTACCCACAACAATATAGTCCCTTCTGAATGATCTAGATGATCTGCTTCATGGCGGCTTCATCGGTGATAAATATATAGTCTCAGCGTTGCTTAGGATTGTGGTTTTCATACTAAAACTGATTGGACATCTGCTGTCTGCAGGCCGGATCAGGAAAACAAGTGCTAAAACTGGTAAGAAATAGGTTTACACTAAACATTACACTTTAGTAGCACTAGTACCATATTCAGTAACATCTGCTTTAATTAATCTAATTACATGTATAATGTGTTTTTGCCCTGTAGATGTGGAGCTGTTAGTAAAGAGGGGCAGTTCTCCACCTGAGGGTCATCTCTTGATGAATATCAGTGGAGCACAACTGGCCTCCAACTGGGACACAGCAACAGGAAAAACATACCTGGGTACACACTCTTGTAAACAGAACATTAAAAAGCGGTCCTGTTTTTTTTTTAATTGTAGAGTATAAAATGATTTTTACTGTCTTTGTGCATCAACCAGGCTTTACGACTGCAGCTCTCCTCAGCTACAAAGGTCTGGAGGAATCACTCAACTGCTGCTTTAATCGTTTAGAAACAGAGCAAAAGAAAACTTTCAAAATCAATTCAAAAGTTGTAACTGCCACTTTTAGTAACTATGAGACAACCAATCTAAAGACACCAGTAAATCTCACGTTTTCTCACTTGGAGGTATAAAGCTATTAGTTCTCATGTACCACATGTAATGTTACACACCAATATTATGATGTACTACAGTATCAGTTGACATTTCTGCATGTATATTTCCCTCCAGAGAAAGAATGAGAAACATATCTGTGTGTTTTGGGATCCTGAACTGGAAGGGGGCGCTTGGTCAAAACATGGCTGCAGTACAGTGAGATCCAGTGCAGATCGGACCGTCTGCTCCTGTTATAAACTCGGCAGTTTTGCTGTGCTGACGGCTCTCCGTGACACTGAGGCCTCTATGCTTAACTTTTGTCTGCATGGCAGCCAATCTTGAGCTTGACAATTTACCCTGATCTTCAGATTCAAAAAGTTTTTATCCCCAGCTCTTAATGCATTGTGTTTTCCTCTGAAGCATCAGCGGATGTTTAAAGCTTCTGTAATAGTTGCATGTGATGTGAGTCCCTCAGTTGTCCTCAGTGTGAAAAGATGGATCTCAAAATCATACAGTCATTGTTGCAAAGAGTTCAACTACATAAAGAATTTGTGTGACCTGAAGGATTTTTCTGAACAGCAGGCAGTATAACTGTTCAAGACAAACAAGGGACTCATGAACAACTATCAGTAAAAATAAATAAATAAAGAAATTCAGGTAACAACACAGTATTAAGAATCAATAAGTGTATGCAAACTTTTGAATATGGTAATTTTTATAAAAATTTGTTGTGAAATATCTTATTCAGGTCAGTACTAAATAAAAAAAAAAAATCCCTCTTATTTTGGTCAAATCATTAACATTTCGCAGATTCTGTATGTTAACTTTTGACCTCAACTGTAATCATTTATAATAATCATTTAAGCCGTTTATATACTCATTTCATTTCACAATATTATTGTTTTGTATATTATTTTTCCATTGCTGTTTAGTCTTATGATATGGTTTCAAGGGCTATAGATAAGGATTGTGTTCATTTCAGGGTTTCTAACATCACAGTTGTGAATTTTCTATTGCTATTACTTTTGATATAATAACACTTGTTGGATTTGTGTTAATCAGACAAAGTCTGAGCATTGAAACATCATCATTACTTCGTCTCCTTCAAAGGCTTTACTCGGTCAACTGTTGGCTGATTGAAGATTGTTAATATAGTTTTGGGTACCAGGCAAGACTTGCTGTTAACAGGTTTTGGGTATTAGACAATTTTGCTGACTAGTTGTTCTGTTACCAGACAAAATGAATATTTTCTGACAGGATCTGGCATCAAATCTGGCATGGAGATTTGATCTAACAATACATAAAGAGTAGCGGCAGTGGAATACGATTGATTCACATCATAGGAAAACAGAAAATGTAGCCTACTGATAATTTTCTGCGAGGGCATCATCTGTTAAGTTTACAGACACATCCTTTAAGCATAAAACACTATAAAATGCAGAATTCATTTTAACATAATACACTGGGCCATATTTTTCAAGAATTTTCTTAGAGTTTAGTGATATGAAGGTCGTCAATGGCAATAAGTTTGGCAGCTATCTTCAGAGCTTTGCTCATATATTTTGCATAATAATACATTTAAAGGTTAATGGCCAAACGGATGTTTATAAAAAGCTGTCACAGATGAAATTTAACACATATAACATTAAGTAAATATTTTTACCAGGTTAAATGTTGATTATTAATAACTCAAACGTTAAACGTCTTACCTCTAAACTCTCTCGCGCAGATCTGCCATGTTTGTAGTTTTTCTTAACGCTTAATTGTAGTTCTGAACCGAATCTTTCGCTAAAGCGCAACGACTTATGGGCAATTTTAGCCACTAGAGTGTGCACAGATCCACATCTTAAGGACTTCCTGAAATAACGGATCACCCGGGGACTTTTGGCATACTCTTTTCGAAAACTGTGCTTTGGGACACACTGTTTTGGATAGATCTCACATAGCTACTTTATTTAGGGTGGACAGTATGAAGAGGAAGTTCTCTAGTAGTTGTAGAACTCCAGTAAGTAGGCTGTCAAGGCTATTTTATTTACTTTAAACATCGGCTGAAGTCATTCTTTTCTATTACTATTGCAGTTATTAATAAATTAATCATGATAAAAAAAAATATGATCAACCGATGTATTTTCCTTGAGTCCGCTGTTAGCAATTGCTATACTTGTTCTGTAGCTTGTTTAATTCCGTAGTTTGTTGGATAGTAAGTAACCCATTACAACTAACCTAGAGATAAGCCTAATGTGTTAACTAATATTACGCTAATATTAGAGAGCTAGCGTTGTGTTGTGTTTTGTGGCTACGACGTCCTCTGACATCCCAGACGAAACCCAAAATACTAAAACGAACGTAAGATAATTTTTCAGTGCACCAAAACGCCACAAAATCCCCATAATCATCCCTGTAATAAGGACGTAAAATACATTGCCTGATTGTAAGTACGGTTGGTTTAACAAAAACAAGAGTGGATTTGTGTTGCCCACTTCCTTTTTATGGCGAGAGTTAACAAATAGGGTAAAAAAAAAAAAAACTACTAGTTATCACCTTACTTGGCCAGTTAATTGATTACATTGGTAACTGCAAACATTTTTTGTATTACAAGTTTTCTGAAATGTTAGGTTAAAGTATAAAAATTAGTCATTATTTAATGAAATATGTGCGAATTTGCATACATTTCTAGTACAAAAATCTAAACACTGGATGAAGTCAGTTTCCAAATTCTTGTTTCTTTTTTTTTTTTTTGACATATTAGAGTCAAATGTTTTACAAAGGGGATTTTAGATATCCCATATCCATAATTTAAAAAAAAATGGAAAAAAGACAGAAAACAAAGTTTTTTTTTTTTTTTTTACCATTTGGGTGGAATAAAATCAAGCAAATTATATATGAACAAATCCCTCTGCAAAAACCTTCAGAATATAGACAGGAATAAAAATGTAAAGTTTGGTGTGTGTAAGTGTTACTGAAGTGGAGATGTATGGCTCAGTGTAGGCGTAAAAAAAAAAATTTTTAGAAGACGGCTTTTAAAAATATGGACTGTAATTGAAATCTATTGACACAAATAGATAAAGTGCTATAAAAGAAACAGTTAACAGTGTCTTTTGGGTGTTTTCTTTCCACTAGTCTGAAAAAGCACTCAAAATTGACAGGTGCATGAAAAAAAAACTGTTTTTGCCTGCAGTGTCTCCCCTTAACTTTGTTAATCTCGCTCACAGCTCATGGAAACCACTGGTCTTCATTGTGCACATTAGTCTCTGCTGGGTCAAGCTGTGTTCCCCAACAGAACCATGTCAAGTAAGTTTTCATGTTACTTTTACTTTATCATGCATTCACTGTTGGAAAGCTTTCACTTGAAGAATTAAGCACAATCATCAACATTATTCTATTCGCCTAAATCAGAGCAGATCCGGCTGAACCAGACGTTATTAGTCATTAGTGTTTTGAGCAGTATTTAATAGTTGGAAATTATACAGCTGTTGAGTAACTACATGACAGCTTATAATATTATAAACATGTGTCTTCTGGAAAACAACAGCACAGCGTAATTTACTGTCTCACAGTTTTAACAAACCAAATTTATGTTAATAATGCATTTCGATTAACAAAAATGTATGTATAACGATCTTGTGGGAAACATGTTCTGTAGCTTCTGAATGCGAGTACTAAATAAAAGGTCTTTAAACAAAATAAGAACACTTTTCACTGAACATCCAGTTTTCAGCCCCACTCACATGTAGGCAATATATATGTGAGAGAGAGAGAAAAAAGCTTATTCAGGGCAGTACTAAATAAAAAAACTATATTAAAATTCAATTCCTTAAACTACTTTTTAAGTAAACCTATAACCTTTCTAAAAAGAACATACGTGTTGTAACTTATGTTCTATAAATAACTATATGTAAACATTCATGGAATGCGTCACTAAATCCCAGTAAACTGAACGAAACTCGCGTATTTTGCTGATTATTGTCTTGTTTTGGGCTGTACTAATTGGTCGGACAGGGAAAAACATTTGGAGTATCATAGACTGCCAAAAGTTATAACAAGTCAAGAAGAAGAGTGCAAACTGTCTGAGGAACAAAAGTTCTCATCAAGTTCTCATTTGTTCTCATCATTTCTGGTCAGGTAGGCCTAAGTACGGTGTACATTTTAGGACATCCTCAGACCTCAGTCATACAACGAAAAGGTGTCATGACTCAGATTAAAAGGCATCAGACAAAAAGGCATCAGACTGAACAGACTCAGATTAAAAGGCATGAGACAATTCTGGGAAAATGTTGGTTCATTTATTAATAATATCCAGTAAGATGTATCGATTACTTTCAAAGGCAGTATTTTAGGACATTGTGATTCTGACTCTACTAAAAGCAATGTTTGTTTCGTTATAAACATTTTTTTTTCTTTGTAAATTTTATATTCACAAATGTAAATTCACCAGAGTATAGATCTTTTTCCTGAGTAAACGATGAGCGCCGCCATTACGAATTCTAACGTCAGATTGAATGCTTTTCTGTTCCGGTTTCCATAGGAACCCATTCAAATAGCGTCCATCTGTTTTTAATGTAGCTACCTTCCGCTGCTTCGTGTCATCTACACACTCATTAAAGTGAGGCACTGACAAATGACGGTCATTGCGACATTGCCAAGTGATGGCGCTATGGAGCCATGTGCTTTTTAAAAACATTTTAATAGGTTTAACATTAGTTTATTAGCTCGGAATATACCCTAATTTGACTAGAAACAATGCAGACCGGAAATGCAAAGCATTCTTTCAGTTAAGAGTCGGACTTACTTCCGTGTTCAGGAAAAAGGTCTATACAGAGGAGAAAATTGTGTTTATGTTTAAAAAGTTTATAATATTGCAACTAGCTAGCTTGTATGTTGCCAAATAGTACTAAAGTTACCCTTATGAAAAATAACCATGGTTTTACTACAAATAAAACTGTGGTTATACAAATAGTAATCAATACATCAAAAAAAAAAAACATGTTTCCACACTTTCACTATAGTAAAACCATGGTTAATTTTCGTAAGATTAACTTCGTCCTGAGTCCGTTTCACCTGATGTCTGTTTGTCTAATGTCTTTTAATCTGAGTCAGTTTAGTCTGATGCTTTTTAGTCTGAAGTATTTTAATCTGAGTCTGTTTCGTCCTGTGTCAAATTGTACGAGACCTGACACCTGACGTTGTGTTCTTAGGATGTCCTAAAATGTACACTGTACCTAGGTGAAATATTAGGCTAATATCTTAATTAATACTGCTTGTATGTATCTTTAACACTTTTAACTTTAGTTTGTCAAAATATTACGCCATTTCCTGCTTACTAATTCCTTCTCTATATTTAGCAGCTTCAATACGTTTTTTTCCATGGTTAAAACAGCAGAAATTAGCAGAACAACGTATTCAATAGTACATTAACTGTGCAATTCATTATTTACAACTGAGTATCGATAATGAAACACTGATGAGAGATTGGAGCTTTCCAATGCTTTGCAAAATGATTCACTCTTCCAGACTACGCTGGTGACACCTGCTGGTTTAAATGCACCAACCAAACAACCTAAACATGTGCAGCAAAACATGTTAGAAACAAATTGCAAATGTTTTCTATATATAAGTATCATCTATAAAAAACATCTGCATTAAATATGAAGTGTATGTATCATTTACTGTGCTTAGTTTGATCATACTGTAAAGTTAATTTAAAAAAAAGGAAGTTGTGTCCATTGCTATATCTAATCCTTTAAAAGTAACCTAATTTTTCTTTCTCCACAGGTACAACAATACTTCATCCCAGATATTTGCTTCTTATATTCTCTGTTGGACTGAACATATTTTTAATATGTGAATTCTTACACCTCCATTGTAACCAGTTACCAATAGTCAGAACTTTTAAAGCATCCGAAGACAAGCCTCTGGAAAACAGCACTATCCTGCTTATATGGGTTTGGCCATTTGGAAGAAAATTCGACCTAAATTCCTGCAGTTCCAAATTTAATATAGACGGTTGTTACTTAACTGCAGATAAAGAGCTCTACAGCAAGGCTGATGGAGTGCTGATAAATCACAGAGATATTAAAAGCGACCTGTCAAATTTACCCACAAAACCACGGCCATTCTTTCAGAAATGGATATGGATGCACTTTGAGTCTCCACAAAACACGAGACGACTCGACGGTCTGGAGAACCTGTTTAATGTGACACTGAATTACCGACGGGATGCTGATATCGTCCTCCGTGAACAAATTATGATTAAAACTGAAGATACCGAGGATAAGATATTTCCACAAGTTCTGGACAAAAAGGACAAGTTAGTCTGCTGGGTTGTGAGCAACTGGAATGAGCAGTTTGAAAGGGTGAAATATTATAACGAGCTTAAAAAACACATCAACATTTCAGCCTTCGGGCGTCATTTTGGAAAAGCAGTAAATAACGCACAATACAAAGACATATTAGCCACATGTAAATTCTATCTGTCATTTGAGAACACAGCCGCTCACTATGACTACATGACAGAAAAGCTATTCAATCCCCTCACGCTCGGATCAGTGCCAGTGGCTCTTGGAGCTCCACGATACATATACGAGAGGTTTGTGCCGAAGGATGCTTTCATCCATGTGAAGGATTTCTCCAGCCCTCAGAAACTTGCTGAACACCTGCTGTCACTGGATAAGAATATGGAGGAATACAAAAAGTATTTTCAGTGGCGAAAAAACTTTGAAGTCAAGCTTGTTAACTATCCCGAAGAGCATGCGTGCCGTGCCTGTCAATATATACGAACAAAGAAAGACTACCAGGTTTTTAGAAACCTTAACAAGTGGTACTGGGATGCCATCAAAGATGAGACCTGAAGGTCAATGGTGTCTTTTCATGCCTGTACTGCTTTGCTATTGCTAAACACTGGATGACACAGCTGCTCTAAATGCGCAGCACCTTTAATTTTGTATAAATTAAAGCCTGGAATACACTACACGACTTTTACAATCTGAACAGACCAGTGGGAAAGGTTATGCATCAACACCTCGGATGTGCATTATTTTCTAAGAATTCAACAGACCAAAGTCAGTTATTCCGCTTATACTACAGTTACCACACCTCGATGCATCGATCAGATGATGTATTTCAAATAATTAATCTGGTTTTTGTCCTTAAACGCTAATTGGAATCAGATGTTTGATATCCTCCAAAATAGATAAAATTATAGTTTGAAGCTAAAAGAAACTGGAATCTGTGTCCATCATACACCTACGAAATCTTTTAACTCCAACTGCCCAGAATCTGTAGACTCAAAACTGGTTCTGACTTTCAGCAACTATCTACTTGTCCAGACTGTAAATCGTGGCAAAATCTGTGAAAAAGTTGTGTCGTGTATTCCAACCTTTATATAATGTTATAATTAAGCACAGTGCTTTTAAAAAGTTTATTGTCGTAAAGTACAACTTTAAATTGCTTTTGCTAATGCCAAAAAAAGGTTATGATCTGTCTGATCAGAAAGCTCAGGGCATCTGGCTTTGTTGTTACTTTTTTTTTTTTTACAAAAGATTTGTATATGCTTTATTATACACCTTTATTTTGATATTACAGTTGTAATAAATAATTGTCTATTATTTGCACTTAAAACATTCATTATTGAATCATATCTCACTAAAGTTGTTACTGCATGAACTCCCATTACAAAAATAAAATAAAACTTTTCTTAACTTATTTATAGCAGACAAAAAAAACTGTCATCCTAATGCCTATTGTAATATTTTTCCATTTTATCTAGAGATCAAATGACTGCATTTGTCAAGGTCAACCATTCAGGTCTGTTAACATACGGTATTGATTACTGATAGTACAGCATTTACACCATCAACAAACAGCCAACAGTGTAGCATAATATTTGTGTATATTGACAAAGAATATAAGTTTTTAGATATTTGTTATGTTGCATATAATATATTAATACTGAAATAAGTATAGTTTTTAAGACTAAGTTTTGTTCAGCTATTATTGGTAGACATTTTTCTTACCATACTCATATAAATCCTTTGTAAAGGCAGGTGACCAAGAGTTCCCGTTTTAATTTAAATCAACTCACTCGAGGATCATTTCAAGTTCATTTTGATTCAGATTAATAATTAATAAGCCTATTTCAACCTATTTTGGCCAGGTGTGAACATGATAGATGGGTAATTTATCATGCTCAACATTCTGCTTCTTAACTTTTTCATACTCTCTTGAAAAATGTTTCTTCTATGGCATTGCTGTGAAAAACCTTTTAAAGCAGTTTTTAAGAGTGTAGATGTGAGGGGCTTAAACCACTTGTGGGAAAAGATAAAAGGAGTCCCTCTTAATGGAGGTTGCCTTCTTCAGATGCACACCTTGTAATATGAGGATGGATGTTTTGCACCAGTGAAAAACTGCCATGACTTCACTACACTCTTAAAAATAAAGGAGCTTTAAAAGGGACTTCAAGCGATGCCATAGAAGAACCATTTTTGGTTCCACAAAGAACCATTTCATAATCAAAGGTTCTTTAAAGAACCATTTCATAATCTGAAGAACCTTCTTTTGCACAAAGAACCTTTTGCGAAACAGACATGTTCTTCAGATGTTAAAGGTTCTTTATGGAACCATTTAGACAAAAAGGTTATTTTATGGCATCGTGAAGCACCTTTATTTTTAAATGTGTAGCCACTGCAAAACTTTCCTGTCAGATGCTGAGCAGTTTCCATAGTAGATGGTGATACAGCTGGTTAGTACACTCTAAATAATGCAGAGGTTTTCAAACCCTGGGTCATGACCCTTAGGTGCGTTTTATGTTGAACATGAGCAAGCCAAAGTCAAAAAGTTGCATTTATAATTTTTTTCACAAGAAAAACAGGCCTCAAGACCAAGACCCCTTCAAATGAAGCAGCCAAAAACCAGCTCTGGTGCAAACAGCAGAGATCCTCAGAAAAGATAGTGAAGGTGATGCATGCAAACATCTTAGCAGGACTTCTTGCCCAGCAAAGAATAAGCAGAAATCCAGAGATAATTTTTTGAAGTTTGGGCTTGTCTACTGTTCGGATGCAGTCCATACGGCAATATTAATGTGCATAATATGCAATGGAAAGTTGACAAATGTACATTATGCAAAACAAGCATTTCATTAATACTACCTTTTATATCTACCTAAATGTGTTGAAACCTGTTTCTTAATTTAACCAAAAAATAGATGAAAGAAATACATAAGTTGAATGCTTGAATGCGTGTTGCCCTGTCGTCCTGTGAACCTGGTAGAGACCAGATTATGCAAAATTGTACTTATATGTGACCCTGGACCACAAAACCAGTCTTAAGTCGCTGGGATATATTTGTAGCAATAGCCAAAAATACATTGTATGGGTCAAAATTATTGATTTTTCTTTTATGTCAAAAATCATTAGGAAATTAAGTAAAGATCATGTTCCATGAAGATTTTTTGTAAAATTCCTACTGTAAACCTATCAAAATGTAATTTTTGATTAGTAATATGCATTGCTAAGAACTTAATTTGGACAACTTTAAAGGTGTTTTTCTCAGTATTTTGATTTTTTGCACCCTTAGATTTCAGATTTTCAAATAGATGTATCTCGACCAAATATTGTCCTATCCTAACAAACCATACATCAACAGAAAGCTTATTTATTGAGATTTCATATGATGTATATATCTCAGTTTTGTAAAATTTAACCTTATGACTGGTTTTGTGGTCCAGGGTCACATATATGACTTGATTGGAATGATATGTCAGAGAGTCTGGCATTATAGTTTAATTGTTAGGGTTTTTTTACAAAAGATTTTGGGGAAACATATATACACACACACTTTCCATTTACCTTAACTTGATTGCTTAATTTGGTGTTGCGTAAGTATTTGATTGTTGCTTAAGTATTTTTACACTTAATTATAAACGTATCATATCTCACAGTATCTGTTGCCTAACCTGTCATCACATGAATTTCCAGTATTTCAGAACACAAGTTATAACACCCCCCAAAAAACAGCATCTTTTGGACACTATCTAATAATAATCTACACTGCAAAAAATGCTTTTTTAGCTTAGATTTTTTGTCTTGTTTCCAGCCAAAATATCTAAAAATTCTTACATCAAGAAGGATTTTCTAGATGAGTAAAAATTATTTTCTTGTTTTCAGAAAAAAAAGTCAAAATTAAGTACATTTTTGCTTGAAACAAGCAAAATTATCTGCCAATGGGGTAAGAAAAATAATCTTGTTTTCTGTTTGAAATAAGATTTTTTTTCTTACCCCATTGGCAGATTTTTTGGCTTGTTCTAAGCAAAAACTCACTTAATTT
The DNA here is from genome assembly GCF_049309525.1 of Garra rufa. Classification (NCBI taxonomy): domain Eukaryota; kingdom Metazoa; phylum Chordata; class Actinopteri; order Cypriniformes; family Cyprinidae; genus Garra; species Garra rufa. The sequence continues at coordinate 26,067,575 of NC_133361.1, forward strand.
TGACTTGTTTTTTCTGAAAACAAGAAAATAATTTTTATTTATCTAGAAAATCCTTCCTGATTCAAGAATTTTTAGATATTTTGGCTGGAATCAAGACAAAAAATCTAAGCTAGAAAAGCATTTTTTGCAGTGTAGTTCCCTTTTCTCTATCGTTTAAACAAAGGGTTTTCATCCTTTTTTAAATTGATTTTTAATTTTTTTGTAATTGTTGTTCAGCCATTCAACTCAAAAGTTCTTTCTTTAATAAGCGTTAATAACTCACAAAGTAAACCGTCACAGATATCGTAATCTTTGCTCAACAATTTTCATTACATTACTTGAAATATGAAAAGTCAAACTGACTAAGTCTTTCTGAATGTCTATGGTTCGACCTATGATAATTCCTATAACTATCTGCATATCTGCAGGTTTTCATTAAAAAATTACCAGATTACTTTTGGACCACAAACACATTAAACCTACAGTAACAGACTCTTTATTTTCTTATTACAGGTCTTTACTAGTACTGACAGAGAACATCCTGATGCAAACAATCTGTGGACATGGATATAAGACACAAAGAAGAAAATGCAGGTCTGATGTCAGGGCCTGCAGGATTTAACTAAAGTTTTACATTTCAACTTATAAATGTAATCAAGTTAGTTTGATATTGTTGTATATTATTGAATTACTCAAAATTCAACTACAGTTAGGACACATTTAGAAAAACTGCTGTGGTTAGTCAAACTTTTGCTGTCATTGCTACAGATGACAATTAGTGTCTGATTCAGTCTGATCCATCCATTTGTGGAAAAATGCAATGTGTTTCAACACTAATGGCAGCTACTACTCTCTCATTTCAGACACTGATGAATGTTTGGATGGCAGCACTGATTGTGGTTCTAATATAATGAAGGAGGTTATGTGAAACTGGCTACATTTCCAACTATGAAAAGATAACTTTATTCCAAGAAAAGGAGTTCAGTGTATTGGTAAGAAATTATTAAGTCCCAGGCGTATTTTATCTTCAGTAGCACATGACATTTGTGCATGTGTTGTTGTATGTATTGTTGTTTATGTATGTTTTTTCTACTTTTAAATTCCCCTTTTGCCTGACTGTGATGTATAGTGCTTCTTACCTGTAGATGGCGCTCTGGTGTCTTATATCGTGGTCCTTATTCTGTATAAGAGAAGAGAAACAAAAGAGTTAGAGTAAAAACAACACATGATGTGTCTAAACAGATAAGCAAAAGAAAATATTACAACTGCTACCCTGCTCCTAATCAGCTTCTGGATTCCCTTCCAGTTGCATTTGGCAAATAGTGTGTGTGCAGAGTACACTTGACTATAATGATAGAAAAGCTGTCCAATTATGGAGATATTTTTTATGCAAGCAAAAAAGTTTGAAAGCAAAATGAAATACATTGTGATTACAAAAATGATTGCAAATAAAAGTTGTTGGGGTTTTGTGTGTGTGTGTGTGTGCAGTTTGGACAGTTTTAGTTAAATAGTTTGGCCACACCCACCCACCTTTGGTTATTACATTCAGCAATACTGAAAAAAAATATCTCAGGAAATGATCATATTTTTTCTTCTCAGGTTTCTATAGAACTGCACTGAGCATAAACGTCATTTTGGCTTGTTTGTGAAATGTAAACTTTCCCCTGGCGTACTCTACAGTAGAAATTCATCTCAAAATAAAATATAAAAAAAAAAAAAAAACACTGCATTAATTTTAAACATTTTTTTTATATTTGTAGTAATAATCAAAAATACATTGTATGGGTCAAAAAGATTGATTGTTCTTTTATGCAAAAAAATAATAATAATTTGGATATTAAGTAATGATCATGTTCCATGGAGTTTTTTTTTTTTTTTTTTTTTTGTAAATGTCCTAACAAAATATATCAAAATTTAATTTGTGATTATTAATATGCATTGCTAAGAACTGAAACTGTTAACTAAAGTAAGTAACTTATGAACCTTGTTGTGAAGTGTTACCAATATATTATTTTATATATATTTTACAGATTTCCTATCATAAATACCGGAAAATGTCATTTTTGATTAGTAATATGCATTGCTAAGAACTTAATTTGGATAAATTTAAAGTCAATTTTCTCAATATTTTTTTTTTTTTTTGCACCTTCAGATTACATATTTTCAAATAGTTGTATTTAAGCCAAATGTTGTCATATCCTAACAAACCATCTTTCAATGGAAACCTTATTTATTCATTATTTCATATGATGTATACATCTCAATTTCGAAAAATGTATGACTAGTTTTGTGGTCCAGGGTGTCGCACACACACACACACACACACACACACACACACACACACACACAGAGAGAGAGAGAGAGAAATGAAAGAGAGGCTTTTTGTATGGGCTTGTGAAGGTAGATGGAATTAAATTTGAAGTGAAACTAAATTAGTTGACTATGGAAACTTTCTCCTTTTTTAGGCCTCCACAGAAGATGAACAAAAGGTCAATAACCTGGAAGAAAACAGGAAGGAGTTCAGAGTAAACAGCAAATTCAGAAACCATACAGGACCTATTAACTGTGCTTATGCTTCTAATAAGTCAAACATCATAACTATTACTCAAACTTAGGGATTTCAACAAAATATAAAAATGTTAAACTTTGGCCTAATAATAATGATATCTTAAATCAGGTATCTTATTGAGAAGAGGTGTGCTAATACCACTTTATTTAATTGCACTTCCAACCTTATTAACACTCTAGAAATGACCAAGAATGACAGAGCAACCACCTACACAGAGTGTGAAGCCGTGACACACACACCATGTTGGTTTTGTGGTTTGTGGGGGAAGAGGTGACTGCTGGGTAGTTCCTGGTTAAAATTAAACCCTATATAAGCACTCAAGATGAAAGCAGAGATGAAAAGCACAAGAGCAGCTTCTAAGATAGAGGAAGGACGGCACAATGAGAGAACACAGTGTACTGGTTACTGATACTACAGCATTTACACATAGAATGATAAATAAGACCCAAATTTAAGACCCTATGTTGGAAAAATTACAAAGGAGAATATCCACCTTTTTCTTCCTGTAAGAGTGGGCGAGGACATTTGTAAATTTTATGGGTCTGGCTACTGGTCTCATCCATGTCCAGCTAATTTTAGCTGTACAAACAGCTTCTTTTGCTGCTTGATATTACAAATTGGTGTGTCTTACCATGTTATTTTAATGTATCATCTTAATTATGAACAAACAGACTTGTATTGCAAACAGTTTTATGGTTTACTGCACGTTTTTTTCCTTACAGCGGCTAAAAAAACTGAAAGTCTCACCCATAGGCTTACTTCTGTGCTGAAGAATAAGGTGGATAGAAAAAGTGACACTATATTGTATGGTAGTCATGAACACTGAATATACTTGTTTCTTATGATACATCTTGTGGCTTTCTGCACATCTGCAATCACATGTGCTATTATTTGTTTGTGTTCTCTAATGCATGGAGTATTTCCCAAGTGTGGGGTTTTATAAATACATGTGCACCAGAATCCCTTTTCTGTCTGGTGTCAACAAACATCTTGGGAATAAGCAATTTCTCAGCACTCATTCTCTTGCTGTCAGCGGCGTGTACAACAAGAGCAGAATAAGAGGAACAGCTGTGGGTTTCAGTAGTAAAAGATAAACCTTGGTAGGAAACCCTGACCAGGCAATAGAGTTTGGGGTCAGTAAGGGTTTTTAAATACTTTTATATTGTTACCAAAAAAAAAGTCTATTTCAAATCAGTGCTGTTCTTTTGAACTTTCTATTCATTAAAGAATCTTGAAAACAAAAATATTAGGCAACTTTTGAACAGTAGTGAATACTGTTGTGTTTGATTAAATCACACGGACACCGGGAGTAACATCAACTTATTGTCTCTTTTTACTTAGCTCTCTACTTCAGACCTCAGTAAACGAACACATCCATTCGTCAGGCATGACCGAATGCTTTTTGCACAATCGAACACGATGCATCACTGAACATTAACTTAATGCGTTATCAAATAACACTTGTGAGAGAACACAACAAATACATTGGCTTCGTAGCAACCTGATCTCATGACGAAAGCGTACCTTTGGAAGCTTTTTTGTAAGACACGAAATATCTAGTGCCATGTACATTTCGTGACATATTTGGTGTCAGATTTCCATTGAGTGGCGCTAAAAGAGTGTTTGGTTTTTTCCCCAGAACAGATGAATGTACATATGGTTTTATGTGATGTTGGTTTTGTATGTGTCACCGCAGTTCTGACTCGTAATGTCTATTGAATGGTGCTTAATGCTCCGTGAGGTTCTAAAATAACATATGTGCACTACACCTAAACCTACCTGATAGTATGAACAAAAGCGTATGTGACGTAAAAAAACGCTATTACAAGCATGCCGTTTTAGCTTGTTTTTTAATCTCTTATCTTTCAGCTCTTTCATCATGAGTCATGTTTTTCATAGGATTTGTACCCAAGGATTCCACATTCTAAGTCCAATTCTGTGCCGGCTGAGATACCTAGCAAGCTTGTTATGTCCGGAAATTGGAACATATGGAGCTGTAATCATAACTGTGTACGAAACGACCCTTTAGTGTTAATTTCTGTTGGAAAAGGCAGTGATACGTATTTTGCGTCTTACTGAGTGGTATGTATTTTGTGTCTTGCGAAAAAGTTCCCACAGGTACATTTTCATCATGAGATCAAGGTAGCATTTGGACACTTCAGTAGGGCTGAAAATGGGGGGGGGGGGAGTCTGGGGAGTGAATTTCTAGGGGAAATGGCATTTCAGTTCCAAAATGTTAGGTTTATTTAAAAGTGAATGTGACTTCTCCATTTCATCCATTTAAAAAACTATGAAAGCATTCCCAGTTCTGCATATAAACGTAGCGCAATGTAGACTAAAAACATAGCAGAATATTAGTGTCTATGGTTCGCTGCGATCATATTTTGCGATTGGCCATAATACCTGCAGACTGCAGCCAATAGAAATGCTTCTCTATAGGTGCACGTCCTGCTCCTCACAGCACAGATCGTGAAAGCAGACTGCGGTTTTGTAATTCATTATAACAAAGTGTAGAGACGATGTCTTACATTTTGATGACTTACATTTTAGGAACACTGTTGTCTGATTGTGCTCTATTTCGTCAAGAAAATAGTTCCAATATCTAGTCTTTGACACAGCGCTGTTTTGTTTATGAATTAATCTAAGTTTTTGAATCGACTGAATTAATTTTTCAGTCATAAAGACTTTGACTTGCTGCCACCTACTGGCCGTTTCAGTTTAATTTTTTAAATATAAATTGGTTCATTTAAATCGTTTTATATTTCTATATTCAAAACTTTATATTTAAAACATTAATATCATAACATTGTTGATGTGAAATGCATTAATGCCACCTCTGAATCTTGTCAAAAAATCACCAAAAAAAAAATCACTTTAAAATCTCTGAATGTAATGGCATGAAGTCCAAAAGATGCTGAAGCTTTTCTTGGAAATAACTTTACTTTTTGGGGGCATTTTTAAAAACATTTTTAGTGGATTCTTTAAAGTCAGTGTCCTGGTATAATTTAATATAGCAAGTGACAAAATAATGAATTCATAGATCTGTAAATATGACATTAGTATCCAAATTGTGAGGCACTGTCCATTATGTTTCTGTTATTTTCTGTGTTTCTGTTGGATCCACAGAGCTACAGACACATGCTTACAGTACATGGGAGACATGACAATATTGTGCGTACAGAGCCTGCTGTATGTGCACACTGTTGTCATGTCTCCCATTTGGACTTTTTTTGTTCTGTTCCTGTTTCTAGTCCTTTTATAGTTCTTGTAGTTTCCCTCATTTATCCCTGATCTTTTGCTCCTGTTACCCCATCTGCATTTAAAGAGATAATTCACTCAAAAATGTAAAAATTCTGTCATTAATTATGTAGTTTCAAACATGTAAGACCTTAATTCACCTAAAAACACCCTTGTGAACGTGCAACGTTCAGAGAAGAAATTGTTAAACGAAGTTGTTGGGGTTTTTTTTTCTGTACACAAAAAGTATTGTAATAGCTTCATAAAATTATGGTTAAACCACTGATGTCACATGGACTATTTTAACAATGTCCTTACTACCTTTCAAGGCCTTGAATTTAGTAGTTGCATTGTTGTCTATAGGGTCAGAAAGCTCTTGGATTTAATCAAAAATTTCTTAATTTGTGGTGAGTAATTAATTACATAATTTTCATTTTTGGGTGAACTAACCCTTTAAGTACCCGTGTTTGCAGTTGTTTTAACATATGTTGGGAGTTTAACCATTATTTACATCCTAACAGAAATTATAAAAACAAAGAGTTTCCATTATGTAACACAATGAGAGAGAGATGTTGGTTTATTTTGAAATGTTTGACAGACCTGTTCCATCTGTTGTAATTTCCTGTTCATATCCTGTTCTGCCCATGTACTGTTAGCTGGTGTCTGCCATGATAAAGCTGCAGAGAAAGCAGAACTGAATGAATGGTTTAATAGAAATTTAACTAAACCTTTCTGTATTCATATCAATCATAGAACCAGAAAAAAACAATCCATCAACAAAGCAGCACAATGTTTAAATGAAATAACATTTTAGATGTCTTTCAAATGACTAGATTTGAAGAAAATGAAAACAATGTGCTGTCACTATGCTGTGGGTGTTGTGGGCAGATTTTAACAAAGTGCTATCGTTGCTAAGCTGTTCTGAGTAGGCAATAGGGAAACTGGTGGTTAGGGTTTTTTTTAGGTATTTGCCTTAAAAAAAAAAAAAGGTGTTATGTGCACTTATAGCGTGCTTAATATCACAACTGTATTAATGCAATAAAAAACATTTAAGTCTACTTATAAAGAGAGAACACATTTACTTAAAGGAGAAGTTCACTTTCAGAACAAGAATTTACAGATAATTTACTCACCCCCTTGTCATCCAAGATGTTCATGTCTTTCTTTCTTCAGTCATGAAGAAATGGTGTTTTTTGAGGAAAACATTTCAGGATTTCTCTCCATATAATGGACTTGTATGGTGCCCCCGAGTTTGAACTTCCAAAATGCAGCTTCAAAGGGCTCTAAATGATTCCAGCCGAAGAAAAAATGGGTCTTATCTAACAAAATGATGGGTTATTTTCTATTTAAAAAATTACAATTTATTTATATACTTTTTAACTCAAATGCTTGTCTTATCTAGCTCGGCAAGACGGGCGTTTGAGATTAAAAAGTATATAAGTTGTAAATGCTTTTAGAAAATAACCAATCGTTTCGCTAGATAAGACACTTCTTCCTCGGCTAGTCCATTATATGGGGAGAAATCCTGAAATGTTTTCCTCAAAAAACACCATTTCTTCATGACTGAAGAAAGAAAGACATGAAGATCTTGGATGACAAGGGGGTGAGTACATTATCTGTAAATTCTTGTTCTGAAAGTGAACTACCCCTTTAAGTAAACTTTTAAAAACTGTAAAAATGTCAAAAGTTGTACTTAAAATACATTTCAACTTTCGTTATCCTTTAAAGTCATAGGGCCAGATTTACTAAACAGGGCAAATTAAAGGGATGGTTCACCCAAAAAGGAAAATTCTGTCATTAATTACTGACCCTCATGTCATTCCAAACCTGTAAGACCTTCGATCATCTTTGGAACAGAAATTACGATATTTTTGATCAAATCCGAGAGCTTGCTGACCCTGCATTTACAGCAATGCAACTGACACATTCAAGGCCCAGAAAAGTAGTAAGGACACTGATAAAATAGTCCATGTGTCATCTGTTGTTCAACCGTAATGTTATAAAGCTATGAGAATACTCTTTGTGCACAAAGAAAACAAAAATAGTAACTTAATTTAAAAAATCACGACATTTTTTTAGAACCAAAAGGGTTTGCATTGATGCAAGCTGTTATTGTGCTCAAGTCACGTTAAAATGATCATAATTGCAAGCTGTCTGGACAAGAAAGACAAAAGAAGACGCCACCAATACAAATGGACAGACATAAACAATCACTTCAGGCATCACAGATTTGGTCTGTTTGGGAAAAACTCTTGAAGGACGGAAGCCTCTTCTGAAAAAAAGGTCAATAATAAATCAACAGAACTCATGACAAAGGCTTTTTGGGAAAAAAGAAGAAGAACTGCAGCAGTCTAATTCCTAAGTTGTTGTGTTGTATACATGCTTGATGTATTTAACCTATTGCATACAAAACCCTGCCCCCCTTAGTTATTGTTGCTACAACCAACAAGCCATGGTGCACTCACTTGACACATGTTCTCACACAGTAAAAAATAGACTGCAGAGCAAAGAGGACACTGACAACGCGCCAACAAAGCAAGAAAGATCAAGTTACTTTTAGTATGAAACTTCAAACAATAAATACGGGTGGTTTTGCGGTGTGACAGATTGCTATAGCGCCTCAGTTTAAGCAGCATGTGAACCAATCATCTCTTTCTTCTCACTAGTCATAGCACAAAATAAGCATGAATGAACATCAGCAGGTATCTTGTTTCAACTAATGTCAATACACAGCATTTTCAAGTTTAATCCACTGAAGTTAATCCACTCTCTTGTCTGGTTTGTTTGTCAGACCAAATGGCAGATTCAACATTATGATTGGTCAGATCACCTGTCAATCAAACTCCCAGCGAAGGGTCAATTGACATTTCTATGAGTAGAAAAAGTGCTAACCACTTACAAGAATCACGTAATCAGCAGTGTAAAAGTAACTAATTAAATACTCTACACGTGTTGGGTTTGGATTACGTCAACTAAATGAGAGTATTCATTCAGGAAGAATATTTCAAAACGAAGAATTTCCAAACAATTTTAAAAACTATTAACTATTATTCATAGCACAAACAAATATTTGATAAATTATTGTTTGGTTTAACTAAGTCTAGGATAGGTACTGAAGAAAAAAAGGCAAGAGACCAACTCTCTTCGAAACTTTTCAATAGTTTGCTTCCTGAGCAATTGTCTCGCACTGAGGTGTCATAATGTATCATAGCACTTATCTACTTTTTGAACTGAGAGTGTGACCACTGTCCAACCTGGAGTAGGTTTTGTAACAGAGTTCTCATTTATTTTTGAGTAGCGATACAATCTCTCTCATGTTGACAGCGACATCAGTTTTAAAATATGATGTAAGACGAAAGCCATTTTTCTTCCACAATGCTTGTGAAGCTGTATTTTCAAAGAATCAATCAACAGGTCACAGCAACAGCAGAACTGCACAAATGGGTGTCATTGTTGAGAAGTCTGGGAAATTAGCCTACTTGTTGACTTGTTGTCCCATTTGCCAATCCAGCCCAGAGGAATTCAGCTAGAAGACATTGTTTGAGCAAATTTAACTTTGGACAAAGTCAGCGCAATAACATTAAATCTGTCATGCGAACATTCCCATAGGAACCTCTGCATATGAATACAGGCTAAAGGTTACTGCATCATTTTTAGGAAGGAACGCTGGAGTATTGTTAACTTAAAACAATACTAAAAACATGTACACGACCAGTCAAAAGTTTTTGAACAGTAAGATTTTTAATGTTTTTTAAAGAAGTCATCTTCTCTGCTCACCAAGCCTGTATTTTTTTGATCCAGAGTACAGCAAAAGCAGTAATATTGTGAAATGTTTTACTATTTAAAATAACTGATTTCTATTTAAATATATTTTAAAATGTAATTTATTCCTGTGATTTCGAAGCTAAATTTTCAGCATCCTCAGAAATCATTCTAATATGCTGATTTTCTGTTCAAGAAACATTTGTTTATTTTTATTATCTACATTTAAACCAGTTGAGGAATTTTTTCAGGGTTCTTTGATACATAGAAAGATCCAAAGATCAGCATTTATCTGAAATAAAAAGTTTTGTTACATTATACACTATGCAAAAAGTTTTTTTTTTTATTTAGCAGGGATGCTTCAAATTTATCAAAAGTGACGTTTTTGATGTTACAAAATATTTCTATTTCAAATAAATGCTGTTTTTCTGAACTTCCTATTCATCAAAGAAACCTGAAAAAATTCTACTACAATAATAAGTGTTTTTGAGCAGCAAATTAGCATATTAGAATGATTTCTGAAGGATCATGTGACTGGAGTTATGATGCTGAAAATAAGCTTTGAAATCACAGTAATAAATTATATTTTCAAATAGAAAAATGTATTTTAAATTGTAAAAAAAAATTCTAAATGTTATTGTTTTTGCTGTACTTTGTATGAAATAAATGCAGGCTTGGTGAGCAGAAGAGACTTTTTTGTGTTTTAAACCGCATGGGTGATAAACGCCAACACTGAAAGAAGAAGAACACTCTTAAAGAACATCTCCATGACACCTTCATGACAGCACATAAACAGGAAGTCACACGTACAAATGCACACATGCATCCTAAGTGTTAACTAGCATAGAGTACTCTGGGTTACATAATTAACATTATATCTAATAAATGCTGCAAAAGCATAAATGAGTCATATTTTCTGACCCTGCAATTAATTTCTAAAATGCTACAATAATAAACCTTTATTTCTTATACAACTTTACCCGAATGCTTAATGTGTAACATTGACAATATTAATAATTGAAATGTGTTCAGTTAAACACACTGTGGGAAAAAAAAACAAGAGATAAAGAATGTATGTATTTAATGCTTATTGAAATAGAAAAGATTCTGTGAACAGATTAACATCGAAGAAATTCTAAGAGTTACTTAACACTATACTGACATCATTTTAAATTTTTTCTACATCAGTTTGCAACTTTTTTTTTCCACTCCCTCCCCCTAAGTGTCAACCAGAGCAAGGGGCTGGACTGCACTGACAAAACTCTTTCTGGCACTTACTCAGCGTTAGAGTCACACAAGATCTAGTCTGAGAGCAATACTGAGAAAAGGAGGCATTTAGATATAAAACTTCACTTTTATGCTTTTTTCTTTCTTTCTGGATGCTAAGGGAAAAGTGAGACTCTACATAGAAACCAAACACCCTTGGAGAGGAGCCTGAAGACAAACATCCAAAAACTTGTATGGAATCGCTCTGGATCAAACCATAAGCTGTTTTCGTTATTTATTTCTCATTTTGCAAGTCTCTCTTCACTCTTTGACCATGAGGCACGCATATCTGCTAAGTCTGGGTGAGTCATGCCTTTAGATCTTTTCAGGAATAAAGTTTCCACTCATGAATGTAGAGACAGATGTTACTGTTTGGTTTCGCTAACTGAAACGTTGCCCTGACAACAACTGCGTAATTCGTGCAGTTTCAGAAATAGAGGAACAGTAAATGGGCATGAAAGGAAACTGCCACAGATAGGAAAATCTAAAGTAGTTTTTGTCTGAAGCAGGGCCTATGAGATCTAGTAATCTGGAAAGCACCAGCTGAATGTGACTGATGAATGGAGAAGAAACACAACATCTAATTGTCTTTTCAGAGGGTTTTGCTCCTGCTATCAACGTCTTAAGACATTCTGTTTAAGGGCAAATCCAGCAATATACAGTAACATCTGTTTATATATGAAAAAAACCCTTGTTGACAGAGTCTAAACATCAGAGTCTATATGCACAAATGCGTTTAGATGTGACAAAAAAGCATGCACTAAAAATATAAAAAAAAAATGCTTTAAAAACTTTAAGAAAGACCTCACATTGGTATTTGAACCACCAAATGTTGACATCTGTGCTTTCAGTATAGTAAAAACCATTGGTAAAAACTTTTTTTTTTTCATGGTAAGGTTGACATTGGCATGGAATTACCCTTAAGTGTTTGAGAAACAACTGGGAAATGAAATAAAAAAGTATCAGAAGATCTAGTTATTAGTAAGTGGTTTTGGGGAAGATGCTGTTGTGAAACCAGAGGTGATTACTATAGATGCAACTGTGAACCTCATGAACCTTCAAAGACACTGTAATAGTGAAGTAGTAAAATCACAGCACGCTTTGTAAGTTCATGTGATATTGTGGGAAAATGATCGAGTTAGTTAAAAAATGTGAAATTTGTAATCGTTTACTCATTGTCATTCCATTTCTCACTTGTTTCGAGTCAAAATATCTTAAAATTCTTAAATCAAAAAGTATTTTCTAGACGAGTAAAAACTATTTTCTTGTTTTCAGAAAAAAAAACCAAGTGAAAATTAAGTGAGTTTTTGCTTAGAAGCAAGTCAAATAATCTGCCAAATGGATAATCATAAAAATCTTATTTCAAACAGAAAACACGATTATTTTGCTTGTTGAATATTTTTTTGTTTCGAGCAAAAATGTGCTTAATGTTGACTTGTTTTTTTCTGAAAACAAGACAATAATTTTTACTTGTCTTGGCTCAAAACAAGAAAAGCATTTTTTTGCAGTGAAATCTTTGTAAAATGTAAAAAAAAAAGTATGTTCCACACCAAAAAGTCAGTCACACTTTATTTTAAGGTTCAATTATTACTATTAACAAACTATTACCTACGGCTTTTCCCTCAATAAACTCTTAATTTGCTGCTTAATAATAGTTAGTAAGGTAGTTGTTAAGTTCAGGTTTCGGATAGAATTAGAGATGTAGAATATGATCATGCACAATAGGTGCTTTATAAGTACCAATAAACAGCCAATATTTTAATAATAGGCATGCTAATAAGAAACTAGTTAATAGTGTGAATTGTTCCCTATAAGTTACCTTATTTTTAAAACAGCAAAATCACAACACATTTGGTGAATGTATGTGATATTGTAAGAAAATTACAAGTTAAACTTGTTTAGCCTAAAGAGTTGATCATTTACAGTGTATTTATTCTTGTTACCAACCTTTATGGCTTTATTTCTTCTGGGGAGCACAAAACAAGATATTTTGAAAAATGTGGTAGCTAAGCCATTTTAAGAACTACATTTAGAACATTTGTATGTTCCACGCAAGAAAGAAAGTCATACAGGTTTAAAACAACATGGCAGATTTTTCATTTTAAAACTTGAAGTTACATGGCTTTGACTTTGACAATGGAAAACCATTGTCGGAAACTGAATCAGGACAGGAAATCCAAGGTGTTTTCATCTGTCCACAGCTGAGAGGCCCAGGCTAATGGGTTTGTGACATCAAACCGAGAAAAAACTATGACCAACGAAACAACATTTTATATAAACTTAACTGTTAGATTGAAAAGAAATAGAACCAAATCATACAAATATTGTTCGCCTGGTGCTTAGTTACAAAGTAATAAGCGAGTCCACGCCTTAGGTTACGGCTGAGTCACCAATATGGTTGTAAAAAGTGTTACAGCACTTTTGAACAGTCTTCTAGCTGACCCAGCCTGTGGTCAGAGCATGTGACAGTGTGTTGATCTGTATGCTGGTTTTGAAAGTTAAATCTGTTAGCCACAGTACTGTGCAGCACCCCACCCATAGCCCTCGAGCAGTGTACTTCCTAACTGGCCATCATCTCAATGCGACTGTCATGAACAATGAGTGGAAATAGAATTAGCTGCATCTAATTATTCTTTTCTTTGATTCCAGGGTATCAATGTGGTCTTAGACTTTCAGACAGACCTCACTATATGTGTGTCAAACTACACTAAAGACACTAAACATTCAGTAACAGACTATTTTCTGCTTACAGGTCTTCTGTTAACTCTGACAGAGAACATCCTGATGAACAACTGCAAACCTGGATACAAGAAACAAAACAGAGAATGTGTAGGTAGGAATAAAAAAGCTAACATATACAATCACACATTTCTTAGAAATTCCATTGTTTTGTTTTGATAGCTCTGATGTCAAGGCTTAATAAGACTTTAATGGGATTGTACATGCCAACATTTACACTGGCCTCACACTTGCACATTAATAATAATAAACTGAAGATAGGATACATTTAAGAAACAGTGCTCAATGAATTGTAAAAAAACAATCAAGAAAAATTGCTGTGGTTATTCAATCTTTTTCTTTCGTTGCTATAGATGAAGATGAGTGTGATTCTAATCCATCCATTTGTGGAAATAGAGCAAATTGCTTCAACACTGATGGCAGCTACTACTGTCAATGTCATAAGGGATTCACACCAACTCACAATTTCACACAAGGAGATTCGATTAAATGCATAGGTATGGAGAGCTTGATATGATGAATCTCATATGATCTCTGTGCAGCAGAGAAAACACCTGAATCTCTGTTCATCTCATTTCAGACTTCAATGAATGTGTGTACGGCAGTGTTGATTGTGGTTCTAATGCAGAATGTGTAAATTCTGTGGGGGGTTATAAGTGCACATGCATTGCTGGCTACATTTCCAGCAATGGAACAGAGATATTTTATCCAGGACAAGGAGTTCAGTGTAATGGTATGAAATTATTTAAGCCTAGACTGTTTTTGGCCATATGTTTGCTTGCTGTCTAATGTGAGATTTTCACATGGCAAGTTTTTGTTCACTATCTGTCCCTAAATTACAGACAGAGATGAATGCGAGGTGGATCCCAGTATTTGTGGAAAACATGCAACATGTCATAACACTCCCGGCAGTTCCAACTGCAGCTGTGATGCAGGATTCAGACTAAAGTCAGGAGAAACTAAATTCACTGATTTATATGAATCTTGTGAGAGTAGGTCCTTTAAAACTGTTCACATTTTGACATTTTTAAACAATGTAAGATCCCTCTCCAAAATGCTGTTTTGATGTTGTTGAAGGTGTGTGTGAGCTTGATAAATCTATCTGTGGAGGAGGAGTCTGCAAAAACAGCAAAGACGGACATGAATGTGAGTGCAACTCAGGATTCACCAACTACGGTCACAAACAAATGAAATGCACAGGTAAGCATTCCCTGTTGAATGTTCATTTTGGTTCCTAAATATCTCTTATATTTTATGCTTTAATAAAATTCATAGCACACAACAGTTGGCTGTGTTTGCATCACTAATGCACTATCACTATTATGTCTGAGAAAAACAGACTAAGTAAACTGCAATATTGTATCTAATAAGTTAGTTTATTACAAAGGAAAAAGTCATGATCTGCACAGATTAAAGCACTATTTCTACCTGATTAAACCTCTGAAACTAAATTTGTCGGTATAAATGAATGCATTTAGGTCGATTCAGTGATTTTAAATAACATTGTTGACTTTTTAGCATTTTTTTCTAATGTGATATTGACTATGTTTTATTTTTCAGAGCTTAGGTGCGACACATTATTAAGTGAGAGCGATGCATCCCGGGTACTGCATAACTTTTGTTAGATTACTGATACAGATTTCAAAGTTGTTCATAATGACTCAGATTGCTGATCTCTTTTCGGTGTGTTTTCTGTGTAGGCACCACCAGAACTCGTCTCTTTGATGACTAACAGCTGTTTGGGACTGAGTGGGTCTGTCAGCAAGGAGCCTTTAAAACAAGGAGAGGGAGAAAGACATTTGGAGGTGATAAATCAGTTTTATTGCAAAAACACAATAGTTTGGCTATGTATATCCTATGTATATTTATGTCAATTTAAAGCATATTTTAAAATACTTTAATAATTTTTATACAATTATCTTTGCAGATGATTAATAATTCATATTAATTAAATAAAAGAACCACTTAAGTGTACTTAAAGACAGTACAATTTTATGACTAAAAACTGCACTTTAAATACATGCCATACAAGTAATAGACATTATAATTAAAGTATATTTTAGTTTACTTTAAGTTCAACTAACAAGCTAAAATGAGTGCTTCTTCTTAAACATCATCTTGATCCACAAATCTCTCTAATTTTATCCACGTGTATATAGGCATTTCTGCGTGCTCTAGATGATCTGCTTTCATCTGAATTTGGAGGTGATAATGCTAAAGTCTCAGCAATGTTTAGTATTGTGGAAAGCATGCTAAAACTGATAGGACCTCTGCTGTCAGAAAGCCAGACCAGGAGATCTAACTCTAAAACGGGTAAGAAACAGGTGTATAATCGACACCAAAATATTCCACATCAATATCTGCTTTATTGAATTTATTCTTACATTTGCAATGTGCATGTCGCCTTTCAGATTTGGAGATGTTGGTAGAGAGGGGCAGTTCTCCACCTGAGGGTCATTTCATGATGAATACCAGCGGTGCACTTTTTACCTCCCACTGGGACACAGCAACAGGAAATAATCACCTTGGTATACATTCCTAATTTCATTACAGAGTAAATAAAAAAGTGACCTGGACAGTGTAAAATGATTTCTACTGTCTTTGTGCATCAACCAGGCTTTACAACTGCAGCTCTCCTCAGCTACAAAGGTCTGGAGAAATCACTCAACAGATATTTTAACAATTTAGAGAAAAAGGAAAAGCAAACTTTCAAGATCAATTCACAAGTTGTAACCGCCACTGTTAGTAACAAAGAGACAGCCGAGCTAAACAAACCAGTAAAAGTCACGTTTTCTCACTTGAAGGTATGAAACAATTTGCTCTCAGTGTACCACATATAATATGTTACATCAATGTGATTGAATCAAATTATATTTCTACATGTACATTTCTCTCCAGGAAACGAATGAGGAGCATATCTGTGTGTTTTGGGATCATAATCTGGAAGGAGGCGCGTGGTCAACACATGGCTGCACTAAAGTGAACTCCAGTGCCGATCAGACCGTCTGCTCCTGTACTCACCTCAGCAGCTTTGCTGTGCTGTTGGCTCTCTACGACATTGGGGTCTGTATTTTTAACTTTTGTCACCATGATAGCTAATCTTGAGCTCATCATAGAAGTGAAACTACCAAGTCAAAAATATTTTTAAGCACTAAAGATTGTGTTAAAAGATAAATAGTTACGTGTGCAAATGTCTTGTAGGCCTTGAAGATCTATCAATATAGGTCTATCTAGTCATGTTCAATTTATGTTGTTTAACACAATGGCTGTGTCCAATAGCTGAGGCACGTCCGAATTCAGTGATTGTATCACATCTTGTCTGCTGCGATGCCTCCTTCGAAGGTAATTGCGAATTTTTGTATCACAATTCTGAGAATTGTGAGATAAAAAGTCGCAATTACCATTTAATTATTTATCTTTTTATAAATTGTATTATTTATAATTCGCACAACCTCACTCAACCATTTTTTTATGTTTTCTGTGAGGGGTAGGTTTAGGGGCGGGGTTAGGGTTAAGAATTTGCCACCTCATAAAAAACGAAATTTTCCAACAAAACGTACAAAATCGTCCGAGCCAGATCGTGCAAATGAGATCGGATTGGGCATCCATACTATCCTTGGCATTCGATTCCTCAAGATTGCGATTGTGTTCGAGAATTCAAGAGTTAAACTGTGTCAGAACAAATTCATCTTCATAATCTTAAATAAATTACAGTCAAACCAAAAATTTATTCAGACATCTTCAACATTTCTCACATTATCACAGTTTATTCGCTACAGTTTAGAAAATGGTAATAAAATATGACAAGAACTCAACAGTTAAACTGTGTCAGAACAAATTCATCTTGATAATGTCAGATAACTTTGATAGAAAGGTATGTAACAAAATAGGGTCAGGTCAAAGTGTCAAATCAAATTTTTGGTCCTAAATATTTATCAGTTTTACTGGTAGTGCACTGTATGAAGAATTTTTGAGTATAATATGTCACACTTTACTTTATTTAGCTATTTTCACTTAGATAAATGGACCCTGGACCACGTCTTAAGTAGCACGGGTATATCTGTAGAAAGAGACAATAATGTGCCATTGTATGGGTCAAAATTATCGATTTTTATGGCAAAATCATTATGACATTAAGTAAAGATGAAGATATTACTCCATGAAGATATTTTGTAAATTTCTTATCTTAAATATATCCCAACTTAATTTTTGATTAGTAATATGGATTGCTAAGAACTTCATTTTGGACAACTTTAAAGGCGATTTTCTCAATATTTAGTTTTTTTGCCCCCTCATGTTCCAGATTTTCAAATAGATGTACAGTATGTCAGACAAAAATTGTCCTATACTAACAAACCATCCAATGGAAAGCTTATTTGTAAATCTCAATTTCAAATAAATTGACCCTTATGACGGGTTTTGTGGTCCAGGGTCACAAATGAATTATAGTGTCCTGCACCCACTAGTAAAAAAAAATATAAAAAATTATATCTGGTGTCTGAATAATTTTAGTTTTTACAAAAATTGTATGGTTTTTTTTAACATTTGAATTTATTTTCGAGCAAAATTAGTACAATAAGTATATTAATTAGGGATGTAACAATGAATGCTGAGTTGGTTAAAAATCGATAAAAGACATTTCAAGAGTCAGGGAGGTTGAGATGTTAAAGGAAAAGCGATACAATTGAAGGTGGGGGGTTTTATGAATGTATGTCTGAGGGGAACTGTCTTCAGAAAATGTAGATATTATTTCCTTTTCATCTTACCTCTAAAGCGTATTTAAGTATTGTTTAGTTTTGTTACTTTATATATATTTTAATTTCAAAAAGAAATGTGCAACATTTTGGCTGAGAAATGATAAAAGGACATCTTTTTAATTATAATTGTCTTAAATCTCATTTTGTTAAAAAAAGTTGTATCGTAAGAAAGTCACTCGATTGCTCACAATATAGTTTTGATGTTACAGCTGCTTGAGCGTAGAGAAAATGCAAGAAAGAGTACAAGCAAACATAGCAATGCAGGACTGTCAGTCAGCGGCTATGGGCGGGGCCTAAACAATGTGACATCACACTGCTTAGAGAATGAAAACTGCATTTCTAATGAGATTGGTTTGGTTTTATGGGGATTAAAAATTAAGGAGTGGGTGGATTTTTATCATTTGAGGGTGGTTGTGTACACTTCCAACACACCTTTATGTCCAAAGTGGTTTTACATAATAGATGCACTTTAAAGAGAATCTTCTTTTACTCTTTTAACTAGGATGTGTTCGAGCTGCGTCTGCTCACATTGGTGGGACTGCCGCTGTCTCTGCTCTGCTTCCTCATCTGCATCACCACATTTTACTTTGTGCGATCCATCCAGAGCACACGCAACACCATCCACCTTCACCTCTGCATCAGCCTCTTCATCGGCTACTTTGTGTTTCTTGTGGGCATCACCCGCACAGAGAATAAGGTAAACTGCATCTTCACGTGAGTTCATAGATTCGGGTTGGTTTGTCTGGGTCTGATATTAAACATCAGAGTGTTCCCTTTCTGTCCTCCAGGTGGGCTGTTCAGTTGTTGCAGGCATTCTGCACTACTTCTTCCTGGCTTCCTTCTGCTGGATGTGTCTGGAAGGAGTGCAGCTCTTCCGCATGGTGGTGCTGGTCTTCAACACAACGCTCAGACCCATCTACATGTTTGCCGCTGGTTACGGAGTTCCTGCTGTTATCCTTGCAATCTCAGCCTCAGTGAATTCAAGTGGATATGGTACCGATAATCAGTGAGTTTTAAACATTCCTGATATCTTTGCAGACGCTAATCAGAATTTCACATTTGTTTCTGATGGTATTAAAGGAGTAGTTCACTTTCAGAACAAAAATTTACAGATAATGTACTTACCCCCTTGTCATCCAAGATGTTCAGGTCTTTCTTTCTTCAGTCGTAAGGAAATTATGTTTTTATGAGGAAAACATTTCAGGATTTCTCTCCGTGTAATGGACTTCAATGGTGCCCCTGAGTTTGAACTTCCAAAATGCAGCTTCAAAGGGCTCTAAATGATCCCAGCCGAGGAAAGTAGAGTCTAACAAAACAAACGGTTATTTTCTAAATACAAATTACAATTGCTCATCTTTTCTAGCTCTGTATGTACTCTGTGTAGAGATTAAAAAATATATAAATTGTAAATGTTTTCAGAAAATAACTAATCGTTTCGCTAGATAAGACACTTCTTCCTCGGCTGGGATCCTTTAGAGCCCTTTGAAGCTGCATTTAAACTGCATTTTGGAAGTTCAAACTCGGGGGCACCATAGAAGTCCATTATATGGAGAGAAATCCTGAAATGTTTTCCTCAAAAAACATAATTTCTATACGACTGAAGAAAGAAAGACATGAACATCTTGGATGACAAGAGGGTGAGTACGTTCTCTGTACATTTTTGTTCTAGAAGTGAACTGCTCCTTTAAGATGCTTTTCTTTATCTGCAGCTGTTGGCTTAAAATTGAAGATGGCTCAATCTGGAGCTTTTATGGACCAGTTTGTGTCATAATTATTGTAAGTACCTCTTTACATGGTACTTTTTGGATGAAAGTTGGATGGATTTGTTTTAAAAAAAAACATCAAAGATTATGCTATTACTGGACAGTACCACATTAACAACAGAAACTTTTAATAAACTTTATTCAAACTTTTAATGTTAATATTTAATTGTTTAAACTTTAAGTTTTGCCTTTTCATTTTAGGTTAACGTATTCTTCTTCCTCATAACAATATGGAAGCTGGCAGAAAAGTTTTCCTCCCTCAACCCAGACTTAGACAGTCTACGCAAAATCAAGTGAGAAATGTTATTAAACTCTATATTTGTCCCTGGACTAGAAAAAACAGTTATGGGGGTCAATTTTTGAGTGTTTGTAACAGTGTTCCTTATCTCCATCTACAGGGCATTTACAGTCACTGCGGTCGCTCAGCTGTGTATCCTTGGCATCACTTGGGTGTTTGGCTTATTTCAGCTTAATGAAAACACTCTGCCAATGTCATACATCTTCACTATACTGAGCTGCCTGCAGGGGGTGCTGATGTTCATCCTGCACTGCTGGCTCTCAAAACCAGTGAGTCCTTTTTCTCCCATTACAAAGAAGGGAACCATAGATCAATCATGGCTTTATCAAAATATTAAGCCTTTGACAGGTAATAATAAACAATAAATGCTGACACAGGACTGGAAATGATAAATAGAACATTAAAATGAACATTAGAACTGAATTGCAGATCATTTATAATATACTTTTTAGTGAGAGGTGGCTGGGTTTAATCATTGGTAATTATTAAATGACGTTGAATAATGAGTATAATTATTATTTTACTACTGGTAGTAATTTCGATTTCATGACGGTAAAGACTACATAACATTTTAGTTCCAACAAAAATAGTAAATAGTATTTAGTTAATCTGTAGTGCAGGATGAGTCACAAATATTAAAGAAGAAATTCACTTTCAGAACAAAAATGTACAGATAATTTACTCACCCCCCTTGTCATCCAAGGCGATCATGTCTTTCTTTCTTCAGTCAATAAGAAATTATGTTTTTTGAGGAAAACATTTCAGGATTTCTCTCCATATAGTGGATTTTTATGGTGCCCCCAAGTTTGAACTTCCAAAATGCAGTTCAAATGCAGCTTCAAAGAGCTCTAAACGATCCCGAGAAAGAAGGGTCTTATCTAGCGAAACGATTGGTTATTTTCTAATAAAAAATACAATTTATACACTTTTTAACCTCAAATGCTCATCTTGTCTAGCTCTGCGTGAACTCTGTGCACTCTGGTTCAATACAGTTAGGGTATGTCGAAAAACTCATCTCATTTTCTACTCTAACTTCAAAATCATCCTACATCGCTGCAGAAGTACTTACCCAGTGTTTACAAAGTGCACATGCAAAGAAGATCAAATGGCCTTTACAAAAAATGTACAACAGCGATTAAGTTTTGCTAGATAAGACCCTTCTTCCTTGGCTGGGATTGTTTAGAGCCCTTTGAAGCTGCATTTAAACTGCATTTTTGAAGTTCAAATTCATAGGCACAATAGAAGTGCACTATATGGAAATAAATCCTGAATGTTTTCCTTAAAAAAACATAATTTCTTTACGACTGAAGAAAGAAAGACATGAACATCTTGGATGACAAGAAGGTGAGTGAATTATCTGTAAAATGTTCTAGAACTGACCTTCTATTTTAAAGAGAACACCTTCAAATTTGAGGTTAGTTTTGCCGATTAAGAGTTCATTGCCATATAGATTACTTAAGAGATCATATATTGACTAAATGCCACAAACCTCTCACAAACAAATTTGTTTTGATGATAAACTGATGATCATAAAAAACACATTTAGTGTTGCCAGTGATTAATGTCTTTGTCATTTCCTGACAGGTGAGAGAGGAGTATGCCAAATTCATCTCCTGTATCTGTGTGCCACAGAAGAGGAAATATACAGAGTTCAGCTCAAACCAAACAAGCAAATCGCAGGTAAACTCACATTTGGAGAAGAACTGTTTAGCTCTTGATATGTGAAAATTTTAGAGAGTGAGGTACATAAACATTGTTGAATTTATGTCTTAATATGGAGTTTGTAAATGCCACAGCAGTACTAAAGCGTGCACCCACCAGAAATTTTGCATCACATCATTTGCTCACCGATGGATCCTCTGTAATGAATGGGTGCCGTCAAAATGAGAGTCTAAACAGCTGATAAAAACATCAAAATAATAAACAAACAATGAATCCAAATGACTCTAGTCCATCAATCAACATCTTATAAAGTGAAAAACCACCGCTTCTGACCAAAATACACTAGTCCTCGATCCATAATTTAGCTTACTCCAGTGAAAAAGTCATCTCATCTCAAAAATGCAAAGAGTAAGCAAGCAAACAGTCCAAAACTAACAGTTCTAAAGAAATACATCAGTGGATTTTAATGTGAGAGGACAGCAGGGGACAAACATTTTCACTGGAAGAAGCATTATTATAAATAATGGAGTTGGTTTCAAGTTAAAACACCTTTATGATATATTGGTTTCTTACAAACACACAGCTTTTCACTTTACAAGGCATTATTCAATGGACTAGGTGTGGATTACTTGTGAATTATAATGATGTTTTTAACAGCGGTTTGAACTCTCATTCTGACGGCACCCATTCACTGCAGAGGATCCATTGGTGAACAAGGGATGTAATGCAAAATTTCTCCAATTTTTTAACTACTTCTTTAACATTCTGAGAACGTTAAATGTGTTTACTTGTTGCTTTGACATTACCATCAAGCAGGGCATGAGTTGAAGTTTCCTCATCATAACAATAACACAGATGTCAAAGACCACATACTAACTGCATGCTCAGAAGGGAAACATGAGCATTTCTCATTAGTGCGTTTGCCTTCTGAATGCTTAAAAAGTTAGGTTATGATCACTGGAGCATTTTAGTCAAACTGAGCGTGCTTTTCCTGTAATAACTAGTTGTGACTATGAATATAAATGAGCTAGACAAATGATCTGACTGCCTGCACTCTTTCACAGACCTCCAAGAGCGTTCAGCACACTGGTGAATCCAACATTTAAGAGGCCATGTCAACAGACCATTGACTTTTTCATCCATTTGCAAGTTGGACTGCCACATTATTTCTCTACGTATTCTATGGAAATGATAATAGGGTGATTTATAAGGGTGATTTATTCATTCACTTTTCTTTCTTTTAGGGATCATTTGTAAAGAAATCTTTATTTTTCAAGGACATAATATAATAGTGTCTCTGATTATTTCTGCCCTACTATTTAAGTTTTCAAAAACATTTTTTCCTCTATAATATATTTATTAAAAAGTACAAATTAAGAGGATTTTATGACCATTACCATTCAAAAGTTTGGGGTCGGTAAGAGTTTTTGATGTTAAAGCTGCATTTTTTAAATCAAAAATAGAGTAGAAACAGTAATATCTTGAGTATTAACTTCTATTTTAATACATTTTAAAATGTAATTTATTTCTCTGATGCAAAGCTGAATTTTCAGCATCATTACTCCAGTCTTCAGTATCACATGATCCTTCAGAAATCATTCTAATGCCGATTTTGTGCTCAAAAAACATTTCTTATCATTATTATTAATGTTATTTTTAAAAAGCTCAAAAGAACAGCATTTATTTGAAAAAATGTATATATTTTGTAGCATTATGGATGTCTTTACTGTCACCTGGTCAATTTAATGCATCCTTGTATGTCATTTACTTTCCAAAAAAACAAAAAAGTAAATAGTAATAGTAGTGTAACATTTTTTCAAGGGTTTTTTATTTATTTATTAATTTTTACTTTTTATTTTAACATTTTTTTTTTTTTACTTTTACACTGTATATTTGTTTAAAACAAATAATCACCATCCTTAAGGAGGCAGGTGATTCAGGCTTTTCTGAAGTATTTTCATAGAAACGAAGTACTTGACGTAAATTGATGTATAAATGCTTTTGTTTACTTGCACCACATCATAACACACATTATTCTCCATAAACTGGCTCACGATGTTTGTTGTGGAAAATTTACTTATGGTAATGTTGAGTGTTAAATTTTGCACATGAATCCTTACTTTTCTGCACTTTGCCTTATCTGCCTGCCACTATTTAATGCTTGTTTAATATTTTGATGTTGCAGTTTTTTGATATTAAAAAGTTTATTTGGATTTCCCTCACGTCTCAGATATCTGCTTCTTTAAATGTCATGCTTATTAGAGTTGGAACCTGGTTTGATATGCTAAATGTGTGATTGTGCGTGCAGTCCTAATGTGGGTTCAGCTGAATCTACTAATGCTCCTGGTGAAACAGGAAATCAAAGATTGAAAAATGAGACTGAACGACTGACATGGCTTTTGTTCTGTAGGCTACAAAACAAAAGATGTCCTAGTTCAAATACAGATATATATGATCTAATCTAGAATGTACAGTGAAAGGACCTTTACACAAAAAAGCTAGAATACTAGCACTAGCCACACTGTAGTTACTTGCACCCCCAGTAATCTGGTGAAGCTAGAAAGCAAAATCTTCTGAACTGTTAAGGCTGTTCTGAAACAATAGATGTTGTTTACATTACATTAGTTTACATTAGAGTTGAGGTCAAAAGTTTGCACCCCCCCCCCCTTTCAGAATCATTAAAAAATGTTAATTATTTTACCAAAATAAGATGATTCATACAAAATGCATGTTATTATTTATTTAATACTTACTTGAATAAGATATTTCACATAAAAGATGTTTACATATAGTCCACAAGAGAAAATGATAGTTGGATTTATAAAAATGCCCCGGTTCAAAGGTTTACACCCCTTGATTCATAACACAGTGTTGTTACCTGAATGATCCACAGCTGTGTTGTAGTGACAGTTGTTCATGAGTCCCTTATCCTAACAGTTAAATTGCCCACTTTTCGTCAGAAAAACTCATTTAGGTCCCCCAAATTCTTTGATTTTCCAGCATTTTTGTATATTTGGACCCTTTTCAACAATGACTTCAGTGCCTTGTGAAAGTATTCATACTCCTTTTTTTGGTATGTTTTGTTATGTTTCAACCTTGTGTTAAACTGCTTTAAATGACTTTTTTCCACATCGGTCTACATCTCATACACCATAATGAAGAAGCACAAAACAGGTTTGTAACAACTTAAAACAATAAAAAACTGAAAAGATCCCTTTGCATAAGTATGCATACCCTTTTCTGGGACACTCGAAATTTAGCTCAGGAGCATTCATATTGCTTCTAGATGTTACTACACTTCGAGTGGAGTTAAACTGTGGCAAATTCATTTGAATGAGTATGATTTAGAAAGGCACACACCTCTCAGAAAAGGTCTAACAGGTGAAAATGCATATCAGAGCAAAAACCAAGTCCTGAGGTCAAGATAACTGCCTGTAGAGCTCAGTGACAGACTTGCGTTAAGGCAATGATCGAGGGAAGAGTTCAGAAAAAAATCTGCTGCACTGAAGGTTCACAGAAGCATTATCCATAATGGAAGATGATTGGAACGACTAGGACTCTAGAAAATGTCTGCCAGCCCCCATCCAAGCTGACAGAGCTTGAGAGGTGAAAAGGTGAGGCAAAGAATGGCAGATAATTGCCAAATGCAGATGTGCAAAGCTTGTCACATCATACCCAAAAAGACTTGAGGCTGTAAAGGTGCTTCAACTATGTACTGAGTTAAGGGTATGAATAATTATGCAATGTACTTATTTCAGTGTTTTATTTTTTATAAATTTGTCAAATTTGCAAATCTGGTTTTTGCTTTGTCATTATTATGGTGTATGGAGTGTAAATTGATGTGGGGAAAAAAAATTAAAGCACTTTAACATGCAACAAAACAAAATGTGAAAAAAAATGTAGGGGTATGAATACTTTTGCAAGTGTAACCCCTCACACCCGGCCCGACCCGGGTTATACCGCACCTGCTCCGAGCGGGTCTTGAACCCAGGTCTCCGGCACGGGAGGCGGATGCACTAACAAGGAGGCTAAAAGGCTGCAACCCCTAGCGTCAGTCACTAGTGCGTCTCTTGAGATCGGGGAGTGAGGTTTACCCTCACAGCTCCTACTAGCTGGCCTCCGTTACACAAGGCACTGTATAGTTTTCACCCCTGGTTAACATTTGAACCTTCTAATAATAGTTGCATATGAGTGCCTCAGGTGTCCTTAGTGTGAAAAGACGGATCTCAAAATCATACTGTCATTGTTTGGTGCAAATACACAAAAATGCTGGAAAACTAAAGAACTTGTGGGACCTAAAGGATTTTTCTAAAGAACAGAAGGCAGTTTAACTATTCAGGACAAACAACAGGACTCATGAACAACTATCACTAAACAAAAAAACACAGATGTGCACCATTCAGGTATCAACACAGTATTAAGAATCAAGTATGTAAACTTTTGAATTGGGTAATTTTTATAAATTGAACTATTATTTTATCTTGTGTACTATATGTAAACATCTTTTATGTGAAATATCTTATTCAGGTGAGTACTAAATAAACAACATGCATTTTGTATGATCCCTTTTATTTGATTCTGAAAGAGGGATGCAAACTTTCAACCTTAACTGTGTATGGCCAGAATGAGTCAGTTAGCTAATTAATATTGACATAATATTGAGTACTAGTATACGTTACTGTTTACACCAGGATTTATTTAGTGCTATTGACACCACAGTGCAAAAAGAAAAGGATACTGAATTCACATGAACGTAAACAGTAGTGTAAATGTTACAATTCACACTGGGACGCAAATAGCAACTTCCTTTTTGAAATGCTAATTTGCAAGTAATTTTGTAATGATTAGGATAATGAATCAAATATTTGGCTTCCATATAAAAATACAAGTTAAGTTTGCGAACACGATGGCTATATCTTACTGTCCAGGTCACTCTGACTTTCAATCCACTGGCTCAGAGAAACCATGTCATTTCTCATCAATTTAAACTGTAGTTCAGAAAATGTCCTGTTCCGCTGGGTATTGAAAGAAACACGACATAGATTAAGATCTGCTTCAGTAGTCACTGGGTATTAACACTTCAGCAGCAGGGAATCATAAAGCAGATTGTGACATTATTATCATTCATGCAGAGACACTGAGCAGAGGAAAATAAATAACAGTGAAGTGAATTGGACTTTGTGGACCTCTAATGGCTCTGTTTCAAAAAGCATGAACAGAGAAACAGAGACAGATGAACAGTAAAAGGCTTATCTTAATTGCATTTATTCTCTCTGTGTTCCATTATGAACTTCATAATTGCTTAAAGGACTATATGCTGACTATCTGTGGACAATGGCTTGCTCAGAAAAAAGCTTGAGGCTCCTCGGGTTAAAAAGATGTTTAATCTTATTTCACTCCCAAAACGATGAATAGCAGCCACCACATTTGCTTAAGACCTGATATTTAAAAAGATGCATGAGGTCAAGAGGATGTTCAAAGTGGACTCACAGACTGGACAGATTTCACATTTTAAAACATTAATCCAGCATTTTTTCCAGCGCTTACTGATGCTCCAAAAGGAAAAAGTATGCATTAAGAGCCGGGGTTGAAAACTTTTGAACAGAATGGAGATGCGTACATTTTTCTTAGTTTGCCTAAATATCCTATTTTTCAATTTAGTACTGTCATTCAGAAGCTACAGAAGATAGTTACATGTTTCCCAGATAACAAAATAAGTTCAATTTACCCTGATCTTCAAATTCAAAACGTTTTCACTCCCTGGCTCGTAATGCATCATGTTTCCTTCTAGTGCATCAGTGAGCGTTTCAACCTTCTGTAATAGTTGCATATGAGTCCCTCAGTTGTCCTCAGTGTGAAAAGATGGATCTCAAAATCATACAGTCATTGCTTGGTTCAAATACACAAAAATGCTGGAGAGATGAACAGCAGAAGGCTTATCTTAATTGCATTTATTCTCTCTGTGTTCCATTATGAACTTCATAATTGCTTAAAGGACTATATGCTGACTGTGGACCATGGTTTGCTCAGAAAAAAGCTTGAGGCTCCTCGGGTTAAAAAGATGTGTAATCTTATTTTACTCCCAAAATGATAAATAGCAGCCACCACATTTGCTTAACACCTGATATTAAAAAAAAAGATGCATGAGGTCAAGAGGATGTTCAAAGTGGACTCACAGACTGGACAAGTTTCACATTTTAAAACATTAATCCAGCATTTTTTCCAGCGCTTACTGATGCTCCAGAAGGAAAAAGCATGCATTAAGAGCCGGGGTTGAAAACTTTTGAACAGAATGGAGATGTGTACATTTTTCTTAGTTTGCCTAAATATCCTATTTTTCAATTTAGTACTGTCATTCAGAAGCTACAGAAGATAGTTACATGTTTCCCAGATAACAAAATAAGTTCAATTTACCCTGATCTTCAAATTCAAAGCGTTTTCACCCCCCGGCTCGTAATGCATCGTGTTTCCTTCTAGTGCATCAGTGAGCGTTTCAACCTTCTGTAATAGTTGCATTTGAGTCCCTCAGTTGTCCTCAGGGTGAAAAGATGGATCTCAAAATCATACAGTCATTGCTTGGTTCAAATACACAAAAATGCTGGAGAGATGAACAGCAGAAGGCTTATCTTAATTTATTCTCTCTGTGTTCTATTCTGAAATACATAATTGCCTAAAAGACTATAAGATGACTGTCTGTGGACAATGGCTTGCTCAGAAAAAAAGCTCAAGGCTCCCCAGGTTAAAAAGATGTTTAATCGTAATTTTACACTGTTGATTTAACATGTTAATTTGGTGCAATTATTTATGGACAAAAAATGAGTTAAAATTATTAAGCACCCTGGCCCTGACCTTCACATCATTTTACTTTGCATTCAGCTGCTAACTGCGTGATGTAGCCAATTAGAATCCAGTTATAAAACTCCAGATATGAGGGCAAAAATGCCCCTGTATGTGGGTTTGTCTTATATTTATTAAGGCTTTAACCAAGACTTTAAAACTGGGGGGATCATATTTTTATTAAGTATAAAGACAGAACGGTGAAGGAAATTCAAGATCTAATTCTAGTTGGGAAGTAATCATTTTGAACTACTTGCAAATTATATTTCAAAATGTGCATATCTTTACTCATATTTGTATGCCTAATAGACCAAATGACCCTTTGCAAAAAGCTTGATTGACAGGTTATCTGACCAATCATAAAGGTGAATCCACCATTTTGTCCGACAAACAAATAAGACAGGAGAGTAGATTAGCATCTGTCATTGTTGCCAAGTCTGTGGTTTTCCCACGGTATTGGGCTACTTTAACACTATTGCTGCAGACCGTTCTTCATATCCACGGGTTGAAGCAACCAGAATAACGTGATATTTAGTCCTTGGAATGCAGATTTTTCAAGGGAAACCCCAATAAAAATATGTGTTTGTTTTGCCCCGGAACAAGATTTTTAATAGTGGACCCCCCTCAAAATGTGATTGGGCTAGTTTTGAGTAGCAATTATCATGAAAACCTGGCAACTGTGATGTCAGTGGGCTTAAATGTGAAAAATTATATATATTGACATCTTTCTGTGGTTAAAATAAAATGCGTTCTGATGTTCATTCATGTTTATTTCGTACTTCAAGCAAATATGAAAAGATGATCGGTTCACGTGTCGATTGATCTAATAAGGAAATACAGAGATCTGTCACGACACATTAAAGAGCCACAAAGCGGTATTTATTGTTTGAATTTCTTAAAAAAATTACAACATTTGAAAGCTGAGGCCTTGTTTTATACCAGAAGTAACTTGCTCTGTTTTGTCTATCTGGGTGTTGTCAGTTTCCTCTTTGCTCCGCGATGTATTTTTCAATGAGAACATGATATGTAGTGTGAGAGCGATATTGTTTGTTAGACACATGTAACCCCTCACACCCGGGTCCTACCGCACCTGCTCCGAGCGGGTCTCGAACCCGGGTCTCCGGCATGGGAGGTGGACGCGCTAACAAGGAGGCTAAAGGCTGCAACCTCTAGCGTCAGTCGCTAGTGCGTCTCTTGAGATCGGGGAGTGAGGTTTACATGCACAGCACCAACTGGCTGGCCTCCGTTACACACAGCAACAGTAACTAAGGGAAGCGGGTCTTTACGAAGGGTCAATTTTAGTGTTTGCAAACTGTGATGACATAGTGACAAAAAATAACCGTTTTCAAATAGCAGTCTATGAAAGCCATGGAATATAAGGGGGGAAAAGTTACATTCGATTTTTTATTTTTAAATTCTGACTTTATTCTTAAAATTTAGTGATTATATTCCACAATTCTGATAAGACAAATCAACTCGCCATTCTCTTTTTTTTCCCCTGAGTTTATATGCCACACTTCTGGCTTTTTTTGATAAACTCATTACTGCTGATTTAAATGGAGTTATAAAGTCCGAAATAGGAGATATAAACTTCAAATTCAGAAATAGGTAAATGTAATGTAAAAAGGTTTAAATAGTATTTCATGTTGTAACTGTAGGGCTAATACAATATGTCCCCTATGAACTGCATATCTGAATATTTCATAGACATATTGTTGAAATCAAATTTATGCTTTAAGAGTAGAAAAATCATAGCAGGGTTCATCCATATCTGTGTTTAGCTTAAAATGGCACCCCTTTGACAACTATATTCTTAATCAATATTCAGTGAATAGAAAAGAAGTATTTTTGTTGTTGTTGTTGTTTATTGTGTTGTTTTTATATATTGTGGTACCAGATTTTTAGTTTTTTGTACTGTTATACCTTATTTTCTTTTGTCTTGCATAGTTCGCAAATATCACACATTCTGTCTATGTTACCATATGCCTATTTTGGCAAGTTATTCCCAGTGACAGATGAGGGCAAAATTCTTTTAAATGTTGGTCAGCCTATGTGTTGTGCATTTTATTTTGAAACGTTGCACAACTTAAAAAAAAAAAGTATGTATTTATTAAGAAAAGAAACTATGTGGACCTTATTTCAGAAGGGAATACAGACATAATCAAACCATATTAACACCGAGCTGAGGGAAATCACTGTCATTATGTTTCTCTGCATTGCCAATTCTAATCCACAGGTGCTCCATGCTGTAGGCAAAGGCTTTTACCATCTTGTTCTCTCAGGAACAAAATCGGATTGCAGCTCAGTGATCGACGGCGAGTGTTTATATATAGCTTAAACGAATATACTGAACACACTTAGTACCTAACTAAACTCTGTGACAAGGATACTATAGGCAACTTCAGCAGTGAAAAGCATAAGGAATGTGTTCCTTTAAAAAAAAATTGGATGCATTTCAAGGATAAAGTAGAAGACAGAGACAGGAGAGACAGAAACAGGGGATGATGGTGTGGGAGAGAGAGAGGGCTGTTTTTCTCAGTGGCTGTAGAGTGATAAGGGGTAGAGCTGTCTGGAGCACATGGGAGAAGTGCGGCTGCCGCTGATACATACAGGAGAAACAGACACAGGGACACTGGGTGAGTCAAACAGACACCTCTTCTTCTGTTTTAAGACTTCATTTCAGGACACAGCATCTCAGTGAGGTTTTCAAGCTTTTTGAACACAAATACGTAAAGCCGAATATGACATTTTACCATTTATGATGTGATTTAATTATTTAATTGAATTACCATCAACACCAGTCGCTCTAATATCGTAAGTGATATATTCATTTGATTACCCTCGAAGTTGATTTCTTGTCTTTTTTCAAATCGAGGATATAATTGTCTGACAGGATTGGACAGGACTGAAAAAAGTGAACGTTCAGATTATCAATTATTTT
This sequence comes from Garra rufa, assembly GCF_049309525.1. Classification (NCBI taxonomy): domain Eukaryota; kingdom Metazoa; phylum Chordata; class Actinopteri; order Cypriniformes; family Cyprinidae; genus Garra; species Garra rufa. Next base: position 26,099,385 of record NC_133361.1, read on the forward strand.
TACATCCTAAATCAAAGCATTAGGAATTGTATTCAATAAAAATATAAGAAAACAGTTAGTTAAAAAAACTGAGTGGTGAGTGTCTATAAAATCTCTAGATTAATTTGAGAAAGCAATGGCAAAACATATTGCGGTCATAAAACTCAACTTTGAAATGAAAGGCAATACCATTTCCAAAACAAGCCTACACGATAGCCGTTTTAAATGAGCAAAATGTTCTTGAAATTCCTCTCAGTTGGACGGGCTCTCAGTGACCTGATATGGTCATACTGGCTTCCTGCTGTGACTCTTTAGCACAGTCCTCACACTATCTTACAAAAAGAAAATTATCTGTTATCAACCAATCTTTACTAAAATCACCTGGCTCAATGTTCCCCAAGAAAAGCAGAATGACAATTTAAAAGAGTAGAAAGATTTAAAAAACAAGTGTGTGATTGCACAGCGAGAGGACAAGGTGCAGGGGCCGGTAACCGAAATGACTTGCCAAGTTAGAATGGCAACACTGATTACTCCATTACAGTTTCTCAGCAGTTTCATTTTGGCGCATTGTGAAGGAACATGTCATTATCGTGTTAAAAAAGAAAGTAGGAGAGATAGACAGAGGACAGACTCTGCTCTCTCTAGTCTCCCAAATCCATTTTCTGAGTGTGAAAAACCTTAAGAGTACACCTCCATGGGACATTATGTCATATTTATCTGTATGAAAGCTGGAAACATCTTTTTTGAGTTTATAATGGAGAGCCTACATCTGTCAGCAGCTGTTGGACAAGAGTGCACAGCATTTTCAGTGGCAGAGCAACAGGAATACTGTGACACAGTCATTTTATCATTGCAATGTCAGTGCTTTTTAGACTGGTGAAATCAAAATGGGAGCATTTTGTTCTTGTCTGTTAGATCAGAAGTCAAAACGAAATTAACCTTTAGCAGATAAAGCTTTACGGTTTGCATTATTTATTTGCCAGGAAATGCACCATAATTATCGATGACTCATTTTGGGCTAAAAGTCATGCAAATTTGTTTGCAAAAATGCTCTAGAATGAAAATGTCACCTCCTTCTAAATTAGCAATCCTCTAATTATGATGTTAAAGATGTTTATTGATAATGATGCCATGGAAATACGTCAAAACAACAAGAAAAACTGCGCTCAACAAGAAATTTCATGTTTTGTGTGTGTGTATGTATTGTAACAATGCATTTGCAAATACAGATGCACTTAAATTGGTTACACTTTACACTAAGGTTTTATTTCTATAGTGGTAACCTACTTTTAAAGCATTCATTAATCTTAGTTTATTTCACCATTTATTCAAATTTTACTTAAATGATTAAAATCTAATGTCGTTTAATCTCTTAATATTATTTAATGGACCTATAGCTAACATTTACTAACAAAGAACAGTTGTTTTTTAGTTTTTTTTTTTACAAAAGCAATGTTTACAAAAATTAATAAATGTGACCCTATAGACCACAAAACCAGTCATAACCTTTTTGAAATGCGGAATGAAGAAGCTTTCCATTGATGTGTTTTGTAAGGATAGGACAATATATGGCCAAGATAAACTCTTTAAAAATCTGGAATCTGATGGTGCAAAAAAAAAAAATATATATATATATATCGAGAGAAAATCGCCTTTAACGTTGTCCAAATGAAGTTCTTAGCAATGCATATTACTCAACAAAAATTAAGTTTTGATATATCTACAGTAGGCAATTTACCAATTATCTTCATATAACATGATCTTTACTTAATCAGGGTTCCCACTCTTTTTCGGTGATCATTTTCAGAACTTTTCCAGGACATTTTTATTTTTATTTTTTATTTTAAATGCCGGAAATAATATATTACTTTCTCAATAAGTCTTTAAAAACATATAGTTTATGGCCATGATTTAACTAGCAAAATAAACTAAATATATCGGAAGTATTAAATTATTTTATTTAACAATTTGAAAATAAAAATAAATTAAATCAGGTCATTATTTATGCAAGCAATAATATTAAAGACATTTTTTTTTAAATTTTCAATAAAATTTGAAGCTTTAAAGGGGTCAGGTGAAAAATTAGTAGATTCTGCACCTTTGCACATCACTGCTTATAGAATGTGACATAAATATTCAGGCGAGTACTGAATTGAGTCTGTACTTGGTACTACCAGTACTGCAAAAAGGCCGTATTGTTACATTTTATTAAGCAAGAGATGAGATGGAATAAAAATATGACCACTTTCTGTAGCCATTTAAAATTGTCACTAACCGCTGCATTTTAATCACAATCCAATAGGGCTGGACAATAATTCAACATCAATATATTTTGCAATATAATATTTTTTAATAACGGTGATATGATTTGCAAAAATTTTAATATACATTACTGTACCAACGTTTCCCACACATTGATTTATTTGTGGCAGGTGACTTCTTTGAATAAACAAGAGAACTGCGCATTTCAAAATCAAAACAAAGCGCAGGTGTTTTAAATGTATTTTTGAAGGAAATCAACTGTCTTCAGAAAAGTTTTGATGGCATTTTTATTATATCTGATAAAGTAGCGTTCATGAGCGCAGTGCTGTTTTGTGTACAGCTGTTACCGGGGAAACTGATGTTTCTGCTGCTCCAAAAGTGCCTCCTACTGGCAGACAATGAATTTGGTATTTTCAATAAACCCATCTCCAGCAGAATGTTTTTGTTGTTGCTCTTTTGCTTCTTTTCTGTAGCACTTTTCATATTCTTTGTCCTGGCTGAAGTACTTTTCTTTCAATCTATAAGAATAAACAGCCAATGCTATACTGTAGTTTAGTTAATATTAATTAGGTGAGTCTGGAAGTTTTATGTTTATTTGATGGTGATTTCACATTTCTTGTTTGTATGAAGGTTAAATACAAATAAAAGGTGAACAAAAATGTATTTGTACCATTTTTTTTGTTTTAAATCTTATATACAGTAGTTTTATAGAAGTAGTTTTCATAGATTTGGCTAATTCGGAATTATATTGTATCGACCAAAATTAAGAAATATATCATGATATACATTTTGCCCATATCGTCCAGCCCTACGATCCAAAGAAAGATTCTACATGCATGAGCAGTTTCTAATCTAACTTCAAAAACTGAAGCAAAAACAAAATGGTCTAACTTTATCTTTGAGAAATTATGCCACATTTAAAATATCTGCAGGAAACAAAAAAGCACACTGCTTGACTGAGAGCACAAATTCCCTCTCTGACAGCAGGTGGTGCTTATGGAACAGCAGCAATACAGTATTTCTCTGGTTACTGCTGTAAGCAAAACAGCACATATCTACATATGGAATAGGAAAGGGCGAAAATTCTCCAGAAATGGTTTTACAGCCATTTACAACCCTAATATGTGTCCCTAGAATGAAATGGTATTGCTTTATTTGGAAGGTTCATGAATAATAATGATGAGCTCTGCACTGATTGGCTGTTTCACAGAGTGGCTCATTTCAGTAGTTCACACATGGAAAAAATATATTTGATCACGGAGCTCAAGACGCTATTAATATACGGTTTATTGAAACTGCCGTATTGAATGCACGGTCATTTTACTGTCACTTTTGTGATCGCAGGTGCACTCTGTGTAATGGTATGCTGCAGCAGTACTTACCACATACATTTAGATGCTTGTTAGTAGGGCTGGGCGATTAATCGAAAAATAATCGAAATCGACATTCAGAACCTATAATCGTTAAAATTTTTCCAGGAAGATTATTTCAATTACTTTCCCTTTAAAAAACACAAGCACTCCGTTCCGTTATTCCGCCGACATGTCGATGGAGAGCTTAAACAGTATTTATACAGTAAAAAGTATTTACAGGATATACAAGGGTAATTTTATTTAGAAGAGATACTGCTTATTTTCTACTTTTAATATGAAAAACATTGAAAATTATTTATTTTGTTTCCAATAGTGCAAGTTATTTATTTTCACTAATTTAAGAAAAATGTGACTTTTCGTTTTAAGCAATGCTTGCTTTAATTTCAGTTGTTCAACACTGATGTTCAATTAATAATCATAGATCGTAGATAGTGTGTTTCCTTCAATTATTTTAAAATCAAGTAATGCACCCTTCATCCAAAAATCTCTCGCTTGTAATATGTGAACATATTTACTGTACAAAACTTGTCAGTGAACTATGAGGGCAAAAAAAAAAATATTATATAAATATAATTAAATATAATTTTATTAATAAATAAAATAATCGTTCATTAATCGTAATCGGGTTAAAATGTTCAATTAATCGAGATTTTGATTCTAAGCCAAATTGCCCAGCCCTACTTGTTAGTGATACTCATGATCTGTAAATCATTCGCCATCGTCATCTCTCCAGCTCTCCATTTATGTGGTAAGTGAAACCTTATGTACTGCAATATAACAGGCTACCGCTAGCATTAAGCTAACCATGTCCCTTCAGTGGCACGGCAGTTACAGACATCAACCCATCCCTGCACTTAACATCTTCTGCACAACCTGGAATATAACATCTATTCCCGTGATCTGCCATTTTCACGATTGTCCTCGCTTTGTTTTTTTTCACAATAGCCTACCTGCAGAACTTCTGATGATTGGGCTATGCAAATGTTGGGGGCGTAACTATTAATTATCATGACTCTTACGTAATAGTCACTGTTATGTTAGGATTAGCCTATTTTTCAGTGGTCTTTTGCAAACACCAGATTTATATAAGAATGAGGAAACCATGGTGTTTGAGACTCATGGTATGTCATGTCTATGTACAGAACTGTTATTATTCAACTATGCCAAGGTAAATACAGTTTTACATTCCATGGCACCTTTAAAGTAATAATAAGGTTCTGTCTTTTCAAACCTGTATAACTTTATTTCTTAAAAAAATATATTTTGAACAATATTGGTAACCAACTTCCACTTTATGAGCAAAAATACTGAGACATTTCTCAATTTATCTTCTATGTTCCAGAGCAGAACATCAAACAGGTCTGAAACGAATAAGGGTAAGAGTAAATGATGACAGTATTTTCATTTTTGAGTGAACCAATTTTTCTTAAAATAGTTCCAAATGTTAAAATAAAAAAAATATTTAAAAAATTATGTCAGGTATGTCAGATAATGTGCTTGTGGTAGAGGTTCAGATGAATGAAGGAAGAGGGCAGGTCGGTGGTAGAGAGAACCAGGCTTTATTCGCTCTTTTAAACAAAAAGAAACAATAATTGCGCCCACGGCGACTTTTCAAAAAGTAAATTTCTCTCCAACACAAAGTTCTGGACGTGGCTCTTTTCCTCAGCCTGACGAGGCACCTCCAGTCTCTCTCTTGCTGGTCTCTTACTATCTGGTCTCTCTCTTTGTTCTCCTTATAAGCAGTCTCTCCATGCCAATTACTGCAATCAAACACAGGTGTTAATAATTTGCACTTGACCTACTTACTCACCGCTTGTCTCCCAACCTTCTCTCCCGCTGCCAGCTCTGCCGGACCACGCCCCCCTTGCCACATACCCCCACCGCCCGACACAGGCCGGGGAGCCCTCCGGCCTGCAGCCCCCCCCCCCCCCCCCCCCATTTCTGGAGAGAAAGTCGGCCACAGCCATCTGAGCCCCCGGCCTGTGGACCACCTTAAATTTAAAGGGTTGTAACGCCAAATACCAACGGGTGATTCGCGCATTGGTGTCTTTCATGCGGTGGAGCCACTGCAGGGGAGCGTGGTCTGAGCAGAGAGTGAACTCCCGTCCCAGGAGATAATAGCGAAGGGTTAGAACTGCCCATCGGATCGCTAAGCACTCCTTCTCAATAGTGCTGTACATCGTCTCTCTCTTAGAGAGCTTACGACTGATGTACAGCACCGGCCGTTCCTCACCCTCCATCTCCTGGGACAGGACCGCTCCTAGCCCCCTGTCCGATGCATCGGTCTGCAGCAAAAAAGGGAGAGAAAAGTCAGGAGAATGTAACAGCGGTCCACCACACAGAGCAGCTTTTACCTGGGTGAAAGCCTGCTGGCACAGCTCCGTCCACTGGACCGGATCTGGAGCTTCCTTTTTAGTGAGGTCAGTCAGCGGGCTGGTGAGGTCCGAATAATTAGGTACAAACCTTCTATAATATCCCGCCAGCCCCAGGAACTGCCTCACCTCCTTTTTGGTCTTGGGTCTTGGACAGGTTGCAACTGCTGCCGTCTTATTAATTTGGGGACGCACCTGTCCATGACCTAAGTGGAAGCCCAGATACTTGACCTCCACCCGCCCAATCGCACACTTCTTTGGGTTGGCCGTCAGCCCGGCCCTTCGCAGCGCTCGCAGGACCGCCCGCAAATGCACCATATGACGCTGCCAATCCGGACTGTAGATAATGATGTCATCCAGATAGGCAGCGGCATAGGCGGCATGCGGCCGGAGGACCCGGTCCATCAGACGCTGAAAAGTGGCCGGAGCCCCGAACAAGCCGAAGGGAAGGGTAACAAATTGGTGTAAACCAAACGGCGTGGTGAAGGCTGTCTTTTCTTTGGACAAGGGCGATAAGGGGATCTGCCAATATCCTTTAGTTAAGTCCAGTGTCGAATAAAAGCGAGCTGTACCTAGCCGATCAAGCAATTCGTCAACTCGCGGCATTGGATAGGCGTCGAATTTCGACACCGCATTCACCTTGCGGTAATCCACACAGAACCGAACTGAGCCGTCTGTTTTAGGCACTAAAACTATCGGGCTTGCCCAATCACTGTGGGATTCTTCTACTACTCCCATCTCTAGCATCGCTTCTAATTCATCCTGAACCACCTTTTTTTTGTGTTCTGGTAAACGATATGGCCGACTGCGCACTACAACCCCCGGCTCAGTCTCAATATGGTGCTGGATGAGATTAGTTCGACCGGGCAGGGGGGAGAACACGTCCCCAAACTCGGCTTGCAATCTGGCGACGTCGGTGAGTTGGAAGGGTGAGAGGTGATCTCCCCCTAGGCTTAGAGTGAGAGAGTGGTTTTTAGCGCATACTTCTGGCCCGAGATCCTCCTCTCCACTCACCACCGTCGCCAGCATCACCGGTTCCACCTCACTCCATTTTTTAGGAGGTTCAGATGGTAGATCTGACGTGCCCCACCTCTGTCCGTTCGAACCACCTCATAATTGAGATCTCCCACTCGTCGTGTGACCTCAAAGGGTCCTTGCCACTTGGCGAGTAATTTGGAGCTAGACGTTGGGAGCAATACAAGTACTTTATCTCCCGGTGCAAAATTACGTAGTCTGGTTCCCCGATTGTACAGTCGGCTCTGTCTGTCCTGGGCCTGTAACAAATTCTCCATAGAGAGCCGCCCCAAGGTGTGGAGTTTTGTTCTCAGGTCCAGTACATACTGAATTTCGTTTTTGCTATTCGAAGGTCCATCCTCCCAAGCTTCCCTCAGGACATCCAAAACCCCACGGGGCTGGCGTCCATAGAGAAGCTCGAAGGGGGAAAACCCCGTGGAGGCTTGCGGGACCTCGCGTACTGCAAACAGAAGGGGTTCCAGCCATTTGTCCCAATTTTTGGCGTCCTCGTGAACAAACTTTCGAATCATGGTTTTCAAAGTGCGATTAAATCGTTCCACCAGTCCGTCGGTTTGTGGGTGAAAGACGCTGGTGCGAATCGATTTAATGCCCAATAATTCGTAAAGCTCGCGTATCGTGCGTGACATAAACGACGTGCCTTGATCGGTGAGAATCTCTTTCGGGATTCCCACCCGGGAGATTATACGGAAGAGGGCCTCCGCCACACTTTTTGCTGAAATGTTGCGGAGGGCCACTGCCTCTGGGTATCGTGTTGCATAGTCCACTAGGACTAATGCAAAGCGATGCCCTCGTGCTGACCGTTCTAATGGCCCAATGAGGTCCATACCAATTCTCTCGAAGGGGACCTGAATGAGAGGAAGAGGGCGCAATGGCGCTTTTGGGGAGGCCGGGGGATTCACTAACTGACATTCACGACAAGCCGCGCACCACCGGCGAACATTCTCGTGAATGCCCGGCCAAAAAAATCGGGCCATTAGACGGTTTAGTGTTGCTACCTGTCCCAAATGTCCTGCCATAGGATTACAATGAGCCGCCTGGAAAAGCATTTCCCGACGGCTTTTGGGTACCAATAATTGAGTTGTATCCTGTTTTGTCTGAGTGTCTTGGGTCACTCGATACAACCTATCTTTTAAAATTGCAAAATATGGGTAAGAAGGAGGTCGTGCGGGTTGGAGAGGCTGTCCGTCGATGGATCTGACCTGTTCAAATGCATTTTTCAGCGTTTCATCCTGAGACTGCTCCAGGGGAAAGTCATCACGCTCTGTGAGGTTTAGCCTCTCAGCAGCATTTGGTTCCCCTGGGTCAGGCTCAGCCGGTCCCGGTTCCACCTCTCCCATCTGGACAATCGCCTCCCTTCCCTGCTTTTCCCAAGAGACATCCGCACATAAATACCCTAATAAGTGACTAAAAGCTGGCCAATTGGTTCCCAAAATCAGCGGATGCCTGAGGTGCGGGTTAACTGCAGCCTCCACATTATGCTTTTGTCCCCGAAATTGGATGGCTAGAAACGTTAAAGGGTACTTCCCTACATCCCCGTGCACACACCTTACCTTAACCATGCGGCTCTTATCCAATGCCTCGGGCTGAATTAGGCTTTGATGGATCGAGGTTTGGTTACATCCTGAATCCACCAGAGCCCAATAAGTACCCCCCTTAATACTCACAGGTATTTGGTACAGGCCAGCTTGATCGAGGGCAGCCTGTGGCGCATCCGGAACCCGGACCAGTGTCCCCACCTCCATCACCGGACACCGATCAATAAAGTGTCCTGGGTCCCCGCAACGCCAACAGGCCGGCCCAGACTTCCCCGCCACCCTAGTGGCAGTAAGAGGGTCAAACGATTGACGTGGAGAGAGTGTAGAAAGGGGACCAGGTGCGACACTCGGGGTGACCAACCCCGTACCCCTGGGTTGGGGTCTCGGCTCCGCCGATTCCGGTGGCGGACCACCCCTCCAACGGGGCTGCACTCTAGGAGGGAGATTCACCCGGGACCTAGGGAGAGGGACAGGTTTGGAGGTGGGAGAAGGGAGGAGAGAGAGAGAGACAGAGGGCAGGGTTTCGCCGACCCCATGGCACGCCACCATCTGATCCTCCGCCAGTTGAATGGCCAGGTTCAGTGACGATGGGCGGTGGCACTGGACCCATTGCGCAGTCTTCTTCGGCAGCCGCGCAATGAACTGCTCTAGTACCACCCGATCGATGACCTGGTCGACGTCGCTTCCTCCGGCCAGTAGCCATTTGCGGCACGCGTCCCGGAGCTGTTGAGCCATCACGAAGGGCCGGCTGCTTTCCCCCAGCTCCAGCGAACGGAATCGCTGTCTGTGCTGCTCAGGGTTCAGGCCGACCCGCTGGAGGATGGCCCTTTTTAGGTCATCGTAGACAAGGAGGTTCTGAACTGGCAGTTGCTGTGCAGCCATCTGTGCTTCCCCCGAAAGCAGCGGAATGAGGCGCACGGGCCAGTTCAAGCGCGGCCACTCACATGCCTCAGCAGTCCTCTCGAAGAGGTCGATGAATGCCTCTGGATCATCCTGCGGCCCCATTTTGTTCAAAGGCATGTGAGCTGGTGGGGCTGGGACAGATGTGGATCCCCCAGCCCGAACCTCCCGGTCCATCCAGCTCCGGAACAACTCGCGGTCCTCCTGCTGCGTGCGAACGAGGGCTTGAAACCTACGTTCCTGGTCCTCCCGCATGTCCAACAGCGCCTGATGGTGTTCTTGGTGAAGGCCCGCGAGCGAGTGGATGACCTCCGCAAATGGCGAACCTGACGGAGAAGACATGATGGCGGTAGCGTTCCCACTTCCTCCCGGGTTTCGGCACCAGTGTGGTAGAGGTTCAGATGAATGAAGGAAGAGGGCAGGTCGGTGGTAGAGAGAACCAGGCTTTATTCGCTCTTTTAAACAAAAAGAAACAATAATTGCGCCCACGGCGACTTTTCAAAAAGTAAATTTCTCTCCAACACAAAGTTCTGGACGTGGCTCTTTTCCTCAGCCTGACGAGGCACCTCCAGTCTCTCTCTTGCTGGTCTCTTACTATCTGGTCTCTCTCTTTGTTCTCCTTATAAGCAGTCTCTCCATGCCAATTACTGCAATCAAACACAGGTGTTAATAATTTGCACTTGACCTACTTACTCACCGCTTGTCTCCCAACCTTCTCTCCCGCTGCCAGCTCTGCCGGACCACGCCCCCCTTGCCACAGTGCTTTAAAGTCTTTTCCTTGTGTGATTTCCATTTTAAGTTTCTTTTGATAAAAAGTTGTTTGATAAAAGTTGTCAGGTTGATTTTGTCATTTTAAACTATACTATATTACAGAATGCAAATCTATTTTATGGGTCTGAACTCCTGGGAAAAAACTGCCTCCTGGGAAAAAGCAGTGCATTTTCACTTCATATTTTGTTAATGCTTGCTCAAGCTATAAAGGCGAAGGTGAACACCGCAACTAATTCAGGGGGAGGACAAGACAACAGTGTGAATTAAAAAAGCAGAGGGTGAGATCACTGCTGGAGGGAGAGGGAAGATAAATGAAGGGATTTTTGGCAGAACAGAAGGGGAACAAAGAGAAAAACAAGGGCTATATATTCTTTCAGTATTGACCAATGTAAGAAGATGTTTCCAGCTGGCAAATGGCCTTAGTGCCATAAAAACAAACAACACTTTGTTTGTAATTCAGTCCACAGTGAAATGGCAAATTATAATTATAATTTAAATAATAAATCAGCCCTCAATAATTTGTCTTAATTCAGTTATACTTCCTGTTTGTAGCAGGAGGCAATGAAGGCAGTGCATAGTCAAATAAATAACTGTATGAACAAATAATCAACAGTACAAAAATAAAACTAGAAATTTGACATAATACAGTGTGTAAAGCACTCACTTTTATTAATACTAAAGCAGAATCTCTTTTGCCTTCCTTGAGCTCATTGTGTTCTTATAGAGCAGCTTGTTCTCAACATTGCTCTTAATGACTAATTATGCTATCGGTGCAAAAATGTGTTTTCTTATTTATTCCCTTTCATCAGTAGTTTTTATGTTTAACCAAATGTATTTCTATTGATCTGTTATATTACAGCTAAATATTTCTCCTTTTTTTATTGTAGCTCAGGTTATTATCATTAACAACAGCTAAAACTAATACCATTATAAACATTTTCATTATTTAAATTAAAATAAACAAGAACTGAAATACAATAAAAATAGAAAAAAAATATTTTATTTATTTAAACTTATTTAAGGCATTATTTCTCTTTTTGTTAAACTAAAATATTTTTTTTATTTAATCAAAAATGCATCAAAAACTGTAAAATGTTGAAATATTTTTACTATTTAAAATAACATTTCTATTGGAATATATTTTAAAATGTAATTTATTCCTGAAATTTCAACGCTGAAGTTTTAGCATCATTACTCCAGTCTTCAGTGTGACATGATCCTTCAGAAATCATTCTAATATGCTGATTTATTATTATTATTATTATTATTATGTGGAAAACAGCTAGTAGATTTTTTTCAAGTTGCTTTGATACATTTTCCATAAATTCAGAAAAACAGCATTTATCTGAAATAGAAATCCTATGTAACATTACAAATGTTTTTATCATCACTTTTTATCATCAATTATTAATGCATCCTTGCTAAACAAAAGTAATAATTTATATCATTTTATTCTATCATTAACTTTTGAATGGTATAGTGTATAATGTTACAAAAGCTTTTTATTTTGGCTGCTGATCTTTGGATCTTTCTATTCATTAAAGAATCCTGAAAAATGTACTCAACTGATTTAAATATTCATATTTCTGAAGGACCATGTGACACTGAAGCCTGGAGTAATAATGCTGAAACTTTATGTTTGATCACAGAAATATATTACTTTTTTAAATATATTAAAATAAAAAACTTCTGTTTTTAATAGAAAAAAAAAATATTTCAAATTGTTACTGTTTTGCTGTACTTTGGATCAAATAAATGCTGGCTTTGGTGAGCAGAAGAGAGTTCTTTAAAAAACATTATAAATCTTACTGTTCAAAAACTTTTGACTGGTGGTGTATATCTAAATATCAAAATGTCAACAAAAGGCATAAAAGTGTATTATAGTAGGTGTAGATAAATCCATCTGGCAATGATGTGAAATATTTTAACATATTTTAATGTCACATTTTGTATTAAATGTATTTCATTCTTATGCCAAGCAGCTGTGTCTTCCTGTCAGAAAAATTTGGACTATCTGCACACATTATTATTCAGTGAGCCAGCTATGCTATGCACGGATGCCAGCGTTGTCCTTAAGTATGTTTTCAGTCCTGAATTTTAATGTTGCCTTCAGCAGTGAATATTTAGTCTGACTTGCTCTCTCAACTATTCTACTTGCAGCAATTGTAGATGAATCCCTTCTCACTGGCCACAGTTGCAATAACACTCCCAGCAGGAGCAAACCTAAAGAGAAACATTCATCACAGCTCCCTGACTGTCGCACCATGGATATCCTGTTCACGTCTTCCTTCCCTGTTTCATGCAAGAACTCTAGTGACTATAATCTCACAACTGTCTGTACTAATAACCAAACCGCAAACTCAACGTCTCCACCTCTGGCTAACCCTCCAGCATTTGGGATGTCCTACTTCACAATGACCCTCGGCACACTCTCAAATCTAACTGCACTAGCGATCCTCGCCCATTCCTACTCTCGCTTCCGCCGACGGGCCAAAGTGCCGTTTCTACTACTGGCTTCAGCCCTGCTCCTGAGCGACCTGGCAGGTCACGTGGTCACGGGGGCTTTGGCACTTCACCTCCATCTTGGGAGGCTTAAGAATCACGGGGCGGCAGTCACAGTGGAGCCTCCACAGGTTTACTGCAAATTATTTGGTGGCTGCATGGTGTTTTTTGGCCTTTCTCCTTTGCTGTTAGGCAGCGCGATGGCAGTGGAGCGCTGCGTAGGCATTACCCAACCTCTCCTGCACCCGGCGATGGTCACCATGACACGCGTCCGCCTCACCGTGCTGCTAATCACCTTCACAGCTCTCACTTTGGCAGGACTCCCTCTGCTAAACGTGGGCAACTATAAATCACAGTTTCCCGGGACCTGGTGTTTCTTACCTGTGAACGGGCCACTCTCCATTGCTGACGCCAGCCTCACTTTGGCTTTTTCCACACTGGGGCTTGTAGCATTGACTGTCTCGGTTGTGTCTAATACTATAAGTGGGCTGAAGTTGCTCCAGGCAAGGTTTAAGGATCGCTGTGTTAAGTCAAACACTGCTCGGAGACATGGAGCCTTCTCATCTTCATCTCTGCACTCCCTGGATGTGGAGATGATGACGCAGCTGGCTGCGATTACAGTGGTCTCCTGTGTCTGTTGGAGTCCTTTTCTTGTGAGTGCACTGTAAGATATAAAATAAAAGTTGTCCTTATTAAACTTTACATTACGCTAACCTTCAAAACACAGGTGAAATGAAAAAAGTTATGAATCAAAGTTCATTGCGAGTGTCTTTTCCACAGGCTGACGTAAATGGAAATAAATACTTATGTATGTATAGAGGGGTTGCACTTACGTCACGTTTTGGTCAGTTACCTGGGTGCATGGCCAAATTGGAGATACTCGGATGTAAACAACAGCACTGATTGCACGGTTAAAGGAACACTCCACTTTTTTTGGAAATAGGCTCATTCTCCAACTCCCCCCCCCCCCCCCCCCCCCCCCCCGAGTTAATAAGTTGAGTTTTACCGTTTTGAAATCCATTCAGCCGTTCTACTGTTCTTGCAATATCACTTTTAGCATAGCTATTAGACTAATGGCATCACGTTCGAAAATGACCAACGAGTTTCAATATTTGTCCTATTTAAAACTTGACTCTTCTGTAGTTATATTGTGTACTAGTGATGCGCGGGTCGGGGTTTTTTTCAACCCGCGGGTCCCGCAATTATGAAATTATTTGGCCCGCCCCAGCCCGCCCCGCAGTACTGTGTCTATTTTTACAACCCGCCCCGCCCCGCACCCGCGACAATTAAATAGACATACTAGGCTATGCATTGTAATGCAAATGAAAACCGAAAGTGCTTTTCGCCCTTTAAACTGGCAACAATACTGTACGATTATGAATATGAACCATAAATCAAATCATATTAATAACAAGATAATCAGTGGTGTAACGTTAGTGGTGCCGGAAGAAATGTGGGTATATATGCTTCATTTATGAATATCGTTTTGAACTTTCTATTTGAACGCATTCGTTTACTGGATCCTTGGACTGAAAGGTTTAAAGGTTCACTGGTTTAAGGAAGTTCTGATCATGAAAATCTGCTTCTTTTTATTTGTAAGATATTGTTTTCGTTATTATGTACTGTTTAGAATGACTAGGGTGCAGGAGACGCAGCGGGCGCAATCGCCAAATACATTTCAAAGCAAGCCGGCGCCACAGTCCTGAGTGTGGACTCCTGACTACATCATTGCTGTCTTTATTGTGTGTTTTTAGCGAATATTTACATTCATTCACATATGACTGGATGTGGTTGACTGTCATGATTTTGGCTAATGCAGGATAATGCGCATCAGAGGAGATTTAAATACGCATAGCACCAGGCCTGCAGAGCCGAATGAGCGTTCGCTTGATGCGCTTTGGCTGGCAGCGGGAGCTGCTTGGCGCTTTCGTGACGTGACGTGTTGATAACCTTATTAAAGAACTTAATAAAATACGAAAATAGATATTCCCAAATATGTAATATAGGCTATAGGGAATTGCACGCAACATACATTGATTTTTTTATTTTATTTTGTTTTTAATGACCCGCCCCAACCCGCCCCGCAAATAAAGTGACAGTTTCTTTACCCGCCCCAACCCGACCCGCGGGTTACCCGCGGGGCCCGCGGGCTATGAGACGACCCGCGCATCACTATTGTGTACTAATACCGGCAGAAAATGTAAAGCTGCGATTTTCTAGGCCGATAAGATTAGGAACTACAGTATACTCCTATTTCGGCGAAATAGTCAAGGAAGTTTGCTGCCGTAACATGGCCGAAGCAGGTGCAGTAATATCAAATAACGGTAAAACTCAACTTATTAACTTGGGAGGAGTTGCGGAATGAGCCTATTTCCAAAAAAATTGGAGTGTTCCTTTAATGTACTACTGAACACATGAACACATTGTTCTGCTGATTTATGCTGTCTAAACCATGGGGAAAATGTGTGAAAGCTGCTAAATCATATAGATAAGGACTTAGTAAGCAGGAGGTGCAATATTATGACAAACTAAAGCTAATAGGTGGTAAAGATACATACAAGCAGTATTAATTAAGATATTAGCCTTATATTTCACCTAACTGACTGGAAATTATGAGAACAAACACAAATGTTTCTTGCCCTGGAAATCCTGGTTCAGTTTGGCCTTTTATTCCTCAGACAGTTTTTTGCTCTCTTCTCTTTGATTTGTTTTAACTTTTGGCAGTCTATAGTACTCCAGATATTTTCCCTGGTCTGGCCAATTAGTACAGCCCAAAACATGACAATAACTGATAATTTTCAGCAGCAATAAATAGGAAAATTTGTGAGTTCTGTTCGGTTCAATGGCACTGTTTACGTTCAATGCAGCCAATATGGCCAATTGATGACGCGTCAAAAAACACTCTATGTTACCGGGAAAAATATTTGGAGTACTATAGACAAAAGTTAACAAATCAAGGAGAAGAGTGCAAAAAACTGTCTAAGGGACAAAAGGCGTTTGCGGTTGGCCAAACTGAACCAGGAATTCAAGGGCAAGAATCTTGACAACATTTGCATTTGTTCTTATAATTAATTTTTGTTCTTAAAATATTAGACTAAAATCTTAATTAATACTGCTTGTATGTATCTTTACCACCTATTAACTTATAGTTTGTCCAAATATTGCACCCTTTTCTTGCTTACTAAGTCCTTCTCTATATGATTTTGCAGCTTCCACAATTTTTTTCCCATTTTAGACAGCATAAATTAACCATGCAATCCATTCTGTTGTTTACATCTGAGTCCCGGAGTAAGCGGCATGGAAGTCGGACGGATGTGGACCTCGATAATCACTTCTACACACCGTGTCTTGTTTTAAACTATTTTTTAATTATTACAGACAATCAGAGCACAGTTAACCATCATACGGAGCATTAAATGAGACTGATTTATCCTATACTATATTTCGTTAATATAAGATGTATAAGCATCATATAATAACCCAGATTTTATGTTTATTAAAGCACCAAATAACATGACTTCAACAAAATGTTCGATTTTAAAGATGTGTATTTTATTTTTGCAGACATTAAAAATGAATAACATTTATTTGACTTTAACTAGGATAACTACATTCGTTTCTTACCACTGAATTAACGGTCTTTTGGTCAGTAACAAAAACGTCTCAGTTAAAATCATTTTTTCTTCAATTAGACGTGTCAAATCTCTCTAAAATAACAACTGGGAACGTTCTTTATTGGTTATTAAAAAGAGAACCTGAACGTTCTCATTTGGTTCCCAAAAAAATAACCAAATGGGAACCATATGGGAACGTTAGGGGAACGTTCTGTGTTTGCTGGGAAGCTATTTTCGGTGAACGTGACTTTCTTATTCACAGGTAAACAACTAAATGAATAAAGGGTTAAATTATTTGTGCTACATGCCATTATGTTTATAATTACGACAATATATTAAAGTAATATGGCTAAAAAAAATACCAGTCTTAAGTAGCACCATAACGTATTGTTTTGCTAGTTATCAAGTGACACCGGAAGCTTCGCACTATAAATGGCCGCGCCCTTGATTAAGTTAAAAAAAGGTGGATAGTAAGGGAACATACCGTAGCATTTTTTAGTCTTTTACCGTTCAAATGAGTCTCAATTTTCACAGTGCGAGTCGCTGTGTGTTTGATAAACACTTATGTGCCGTTTCTAGACTGTTTGACCGTTTTCTTCTTCGTTTCACAGATTTACATCCTCACATCCGTTAGCAGGTTCTATGAAGGAATCAGAAGGCCGAGGCGCCAGTGTGAGAAGCTGCTTCTGCTGGCTCTACGCTTGGCTAGCTGGAACCAGATTCTGGATCCGTGGGTTTACATCCTCCTACGGCGAGCGGTTCTGCGCAGACTTCTTCAGCTTCTGCAGCCGGACAGAGCCCTGTTTACACAGAGCAGCTCCTACAGAGACTCGCACAAAAAGCAAATTAGTTTACACTGATTACACACTTGTTGTTTAGTTTACACTCATTTCGAATATGTTAACGTGTGGTCACTCATCAGATATATATGAAATTAAGTATTTATAAAGATTGTGTTCAAAACTGTGTGACAATTATTGTTTTTCCTTGTAAAAGAAGTGACAAAATCTTAAAAGTACATTAACAGTCAAGTTTTTGGACAGTAGGTTTTTTTAAAGAAGTCTCTTTTGCTTATATACCAGGCCTGCATATTTTTTTTATCCAAAATACAGAAAAAGCAATATTGTATTTTTTACTATTTAAAATAACTGCTTTCTATTTAAATATAATTGTATTTTAAAATGCAATTTATTCCTGTGATCAAAGCTAAATTTTCAGCATCATTACTCTTCTAGTCTTCAGTCTCACATGATCCTTCAGAAATCATTCTTATATGCTGATTTGCTGTTCAAGAAACATTTTTAATATTATTATTATTATTATCAATATTTAAAACAGTTGATTACATTTTTCAAGATTCTTTGATGAAAAGAAAAATCCAAAGGTCAGAATTTATCTGGAATAAAAAGCTTTTGTAACATTATACACTATACCATTCAAAAGTTTGGAGTCAGTATAGTTTTTTTGAAAAGAAATTATCGAAATTAATACTTTTATTTAGCAAGGATGCTTTAAATTGATGAAAAGTGATGATAAAGACATATTGTTACAAAAGTTTTCTATTTCAGATAAATGCTGTTCTTCTGAACTTTCTACTTATCAAAAAAAAAAACTAAGAAAAATTACTGTCAGCTGTTTTCAATATAATAATAATAAATGTTTTTTGAGCATAAAATCAAAGTATTAGAATGATTTCTGGATTTTCTTACAGGAATAAATATGTTTTAAAATATATTCAAATATAAAACAGTTATTTTAAATAGTAAAATAAATCCAAAATGTACAGTTTTTGCTGTACTTTGGATCAAATAAATGCAGGCTTGGTGAGCAGAACTTTAAAAAACATGAAAAAATATTACATGGTAGTCTTAAAAAATTAAATGAAATTAAACAAAAGGTTCCTTATTTGTACTTTGAGAAAGAACGCTTTAATGGCACCTTTAAATAGTGCACTTTGTAATAATGTTCAATTTAAACGTTTTACTTTAAAGTACATATTACATCGTTTTTTTTTATTAATGTTGTATTAATAAAAAAATGTATTCTGATGTGTTGAGCTAACGTTCAACTAATTGCATTTTGTATAAACGAACAATTCAGTTAACATGCAATTAAATGTCTGAAACATTTGGAATTACATTCAGGTTGCACCTTTATTATTTTAGAGTAGCTATACCATTTTTCATAATAAGTATTTATTTCTTTAAGGAAAGGAAAGGAAAGGAAAGGAGGTGAAGTGAGGCCAAGTATGGTGACCCATACTAGGAATTTGTGCTCTGCATTTAACCCATCCAAGTGCACACACACAGTAGTGAACACACACCCAGAGCAGTTGGCAGCCATTGCTGCGTCGCCCAGGGAGCAGTTAGGGATACGGTGCCTTGCTCACGGGGCTCACCTCAGTCGTGATATTGAGTGTGAAGAGAGTGCTGATTATTCAATCCCCCCACCTACAATCCCTGCCGGACCTGAGACTCGAACCTGCAACCTTTGGGTTACACGGCTGCCCCGTGGCCTAATGGTTCGGGGGCAATTTCCGTTACTTAGAAATATGCTAAAGTGTACTTCTTTTTTGCTAGGGCTGACCTTACAGTTTACAAAAATGACCAGTAACCATCAAAATAAAATAATAATAGCAAAAAATAAAAAAGAGAAAACCCCATTCATCTTAGTAAATAATGATATGGATACTGCTATCTACTCCACTGTAAGTTTTTAATCAGTCAACAAAGGCTCCACAAAAATGTCAGCGGTAAAAAAAAATGCATTATATACATTTTTTTTTTAATTTAATATTCAGATTTAAAAAAGTTTATAATATAATATACAATTCTTATAATTAGTATATATAAATATTACATATACAAGTACTAATAGTAATGAATTATAATATTATATTTACAACTTTGGTACTTTTTAGCGCTGAACCTGTTATTTACTGTCACACAAAAGTTTGTGCATAAACGTTACTGAGATGTCTACTGTTCATATACATGCATTCTGTTGATTAAAAAAATTACATGACTATTTTTTCCCCTTAAGTTTAAAAATGTCGCGTGTGTTACGTTGTTTGAGTACGGAAATAAAATGGTAAATAACATCATACAAAACGAACTCTCAATTCATTTTAACAGTTTATTAATAACACGAAGAGTTCCACGCTTTTATTGTGAAAACACCCTCTCCCTTTCAGCCATTTTGAAACGCTTTCTCACTAACTCCGGCTTCGTGTTGCTCCCAACAGTCAGTGGATGTTAGTAAACACATAGTTTGTCAAAAGGCTGCTGCACATGAAGTGAAGATACTTACTGAATAGTGTACTTCTGACTATAACAGACTATCGTAACAACTTATCACGCTTTCTGTGTTTCTTGGTCGCTCGTGTTATTTTTATAGGGGTCAATAGTTTGGACATAACTGTGGTCAGTCAACCTCTAACTGCACAGCAAGGTCGTCCCATGTCTTGACAGATCAGAACTGGCTGAACTGTACATCTGTCTACCATAGGTAAGTTCTTATGACCGTTTTATTACTTTATGATACCTCCGTAAACAATCAGCAGATAGTGTTTCACACATGTTGTCTGAATACCAGAGTGAAGACTTTACTTAGCTGCTGTGTTTGTGATTGAAAAGTGATGCATGTACCTGTTTCAGGATGCACTATGTGGCGAGGGGCTCCCTGTCCTTGGGTTCCCTGGGCCTGCTCCGTCTGTTTGGGGCATCCTGGTCCTGGAGCCTGGCAGCAGGTTTGGGTGTTTACTTAGGAACTGGAGGCTGGCGGTACCTGTATGTGGCGATTCGTACGGCTAAAAGGGACATCAAGTGAGTGACTGATATTTTTTGGATGTCACATCAACAACACATTCTGCCCAAACAGCCTAAGCTAGTTGCATAGTTTTATCTGGTCTTCCAGCTTGGTCGTTGCTGGTTATAGGGGTTGTAACCACTTTTTTTAGCTGTCTTAACTGGTCAGATAAGACCAGCTTGACCAGGCTGGCAGACCAGCTTAAACCAGCTAAGACCAGCCAACTAGCATAGGCTTGTTTTAGCTGGGGGGGTTTTCAGCAAAAGTTGTCATAAAATGGAAATTGACTCTATTTTCTAAATGCATTTTATTTATCTTATATTGTGGCTTATGCAGCACCAAAGTCTCCACCCTGTATTGTTTTTCTGTTCGATAATGCATTGTACTCTGATGCACATCACAATATTGAAGAAAATATCTGTCAATTGACTTGCTACTTCTGATTCATTGCAACTTTAAGGAATTGTTTACCAAAGGAAAAGAAGAATGCCATCATAATTTACTCATCATCTTTCAAACCTGTACATTGTTGCTCAAAAGTTTGGGATCGGTAAGATTTGTTATGTTTTTTAAAGAAGTCTCTTATGTTCATCAAAGTTGCATTAATTTGATCACAAATACAGAAAAAAAGTAATGTTATTAAATGTATCATTGCAATTTAAAATGTCTAATGGAAGCCCGTTTCTGCCACTGAATAAAAATAAGAGAAGCTTTAGTAATTGTGACTTTTTATCTCACTTTTCTGACTTTTTCTAAAACTAAAAAAATTAGCAATTGCGAGTTATAAAGTCATAATTGCGAGACATAAATATCTCGCGGTTGTGACTCCTTTCTCAGATTTGCGAGTTTATCATTTAAAATTCTGACTGTATAACATGTAATTGCGAGTTATTAAGTCAGAATTGTGAGATATAAACTTTTTTTTCCCCCTTTAAAGTTGGACTGAAAAAAAAGTCAAAATTGTGACTTTATAACTCGCAATTCTGACTTTATAACATGTGATTGCGAGTTATATCTCGAAAAAAAAGTCAGAATTGCGAGTTTGTATTATGCAGTCCTTAGAAAAACGGTCAGAATTGTGAAGTAAAAAGTCGCAGTTACCTTTTTTATTTTTTATTTAGTGATGGAAACGGCAGAATTACTTTAAAATATAATTTATTTCTTTAATGCAAAGCTGATTTTTCTATATGATTTTTCAGCCATTACTCCTGACTTCAGTGTCACTTGATTCTTCAGAAATCATTCTAATATGCTGATTTATTATCATTGTTGGAAATGGCTGCTTAAGTTCTGCTTAATACTTTTTTAGAACCTGTGGTACTTTTTTTCAGGATTCTTTGATAAATAAAAAGTTAAAAAGAGCAGCATTTATTCAGAAAGTCTTTACTATCACTTTTTTTAACACACCCTTACTAAATAAAAGTATAACATTTTTTCAAACAAAAAAGGAAGAAAAAATTACTGACCCTAAACTTTGAACGCTACTGCATATTGTTAGAAAAGGTTTATATTTTAAATAAATGCTGTTCTTGTTAACATTTTATTTATCAGAGAATCCTAAAAAAGTATCACATATTCAAATATATATATATATGTATTAAGCAGCACAACTGTGGCATAATGATGCTGAAAATTTAACTTTGCATCTCACATAAAATATATTAAGATAAAAAAACACTATTTTAAATTGCAATAATATTTCACAATATTACTTTTTTTCTGTATTTTTAATCAAATAAAGACAGTCTTGATGAGCAGAAAAAAGGCTTTCTTTAAAAAAATCTTTCTGATTCTTTCTGAATCTTTTGAACGGCAGTGTACTTCCCTTTTTTTCCATGAAATTTCAATGTCAAATTTGATGTCGGTATGTGATCAAAATATCACAAACCCATTTATTTTCCTATTATAATGCATAATAACTTTCTCCTTCTGTCGCAATGTCTGTTTTGTCTGCACATTTGATTATGAAACCAAAGAACGGTCACATTAACATAATCCTGTTGAACCCGTTGTGAAATATGTTTGGGCAAATCAAAATTCTCAGTTGTTTGGATTCCTATTGAAATGACTGGATTTCATCCACGTAAATTTGCCAAAGGAAGTTAAATGTGACAGAACCTTTAATATCACTTATTAACAATGTCTTTGAATACTCAAATGACAGCTGTGAAAGATGTAAAAATTATTATACACATGAATAGCAGCTTAAATGTCTAACTAATTTCTCCTCCTTTTGTCCATCAGTGGTCTTTATGTGCTACTGAGGGTTAAACTGGCACTATGGCATCATATTCGTAACCGAAACACCATACCCTCTATTTTTGCCAAAACTGTGGCTAAGCACCCAGACAAGCCTGCACTTGTGTATGAAGCCACTGGGGAAACATGGACTTTCTCCCAGTTAGATCAGATCTCCAACGCTGTGGCCCACTGGGCACTGAGCCAAGGCTGGACTTCAGGAGATGTGGTGGCGCTATTCATGGAGAGCCGGCCGCTCCAAGTGGCGCTTTGGCTCGGCCTGGCCAAAGTAGGTGTGGAAGCTGCACTCATCAACTTCAACCTCCGACGGGATTCGCTTCTGCACTGTGTGGGTGTGTCAGCATCCCGAGCACTTGTTTTCGGAGCAGAGCTAGCAGATGGTGAGCCTATGACCTTGTCTTTCATTTTTACCTGGATCATGCAACTAATTAATCGCACGTCTCTCTTTGTGAATATAGCCGTGTCTGAAGTGAGCTCCTCTTTGAGTGAGAGTATGGTGCGGTTCAGCACTGGAGACCTCAGACCAGACCAGATGGCCATTCTGAAATGTCACCCCCTTGACTCCATTCTGGCATCTACCCCTCGACACCCACCACCCTGTATTGTGTCAAAGGGCTTCAACGGTGAGATTTACAATATTGCAAAGATTTAGCTGTAGAGCAAAGTTGTCAAACACACAGATTATGGGTCAGATACGGCTTGTGGAGGAGTCTGGAATGATTTTCATTCATTCTGTTTGATGAATTGATAAGGGCAATTGATTAGGGCTGCCCTAGTCTCAGCCTCAGACGTCACACCCACGGAACGTTGGCTAAACGTCTGATGCATATGGTACACTTAACTGGAAATACTTCAGGAATGTCGAAGTCGTCATCTGATTAGTTGAATTTGATCGGATTTCCGGGAGACGCGAGCATCGCGTTTATTTTCGGTCCGCCAGGAAACAAAGCGCAGACTGATTTACTCGGCGTTTTGCTAAAAGGTGCTTATGCAGACGCCGTTGTTATACACATTTGCGACGTTCGCAAACAAATTACTGACTTACTGCTTGTTCTCCCTCTTCTTCGTTAACTTTCAATGCTGGTTATTTCAATGACTGACTTGTTGCACGCCAGTCTGTTGTAGTGTTGTTTTTGGCGGGCGATTTTAATTTTAGTTTTAGTCTAGTCTTTGTGTGAAGCTGTCATTTTAGTTTTTATTAGTTTTAGTCACATTCATATTATTTTTAGTCTAGTCAAGTTTTAGTCGACCAAAAGTCTGAGCATTTTAGTCTTATTTTAGTCAGAATTACCCATGACTATTTTCGTCTAGTTTTAGTCGACGAAAACTGATGACATTTTAGTCTAGTTCTAGTCGACGAAAACTGATGACATTTAGTCAATTTTTTTGTCAATGAAAACTGTATTTTAGTCTATTTATAGTAATGCAATTTTATTTAACCCAGTCAAAATAGTAGAAGTAGAAGTATAGATGAAACCAATGTTTTCTTTTAGCCAAACCCATTTCAACCTTACCTTATAGAATACATCCATTCCAGACATGGAAGTTGCTCTGATTTGGAAAATTACAACATTTATTTTACCTACCAAACATGTTAGAAGTACACACACATAAGTTGAAATAAAATAAATACTGACTGCTTCGTATTCTGATTCAAATAACACGAACCCCTTGCACAGGATTCAAGTGTCATTCACTTCTTTATTAAGAATAAATCATAATACGAATAAATATGTAGGGGTAGTTTTGTGCGTGCATGTTCGTTGTCTAGTAATTCCCGCTTCAAAAGCACTTCTAATAATATTAGTCAATTTAACAATATCCTTAATTTATTTGATCCTCTATGGCTACGCAAATCATGCTTGTACTTTTATAAGTTTATTTACCAATTAATTAATTTGTGTAAGTAAAATATTTCTTATGGTTTTCGTAGCACACATTGATTCATTTTATGAAACCGTCCAAAAATCGCTATGACATCTGGGACGCAAAATAAACTTTTTCCACCTTTGACACAAGATGCCATTAGTGTGCAACGTGTTGAAAAGCTTCGAGTAATGAAGCTTTTTAGATCCAGTTGAGGGGAACGCTTTGGTGCTGGAAAGCTAAATTTTCCCATCACTACTAAAAAGTATGAAAAAATGTATGAGTCGTTTCTTCTTTTTCTCCCAAAGACGAACCACAGCTGACCAGCCATCGGTCCCTTTCTCTGTGTCAAACCTAACTTTGTTTGTAGCCGCGAGTGCGGCTTGAGAAAGTGACGTCGCCTGCGGTTTAGGCTAGAAGGGCTCTGGCTACTGGGCATGCGCACATCAAACGTTATAACATTTCGTTTCGTCTCGTTTTCGTCGCCGAAAATGAAGAGACATTTTAGCATAGTTTTTATTTTGTAAATCACATTTAGTCTCGTTTTTTTTCGTCAAAGATATTGCATTATACATTTTGTTATAGTCATCGTCACATGACCAGCATTTTCGTTTCGTTTCGTCTCGTTTTCGTCATGTGATAAAGGTTCGTTGACGACCATATTTAGTCATGTTTTTCGTTGACGAAAGCAACACTAGTCTGTTGTTGTGGGGGCATTTCCACGCACAGAAACGTGACGCTGAACGAAACGAACTGTGATTGGTTGTTTGACATGTCGGTCAAACGGTCTTATGGGCGGGCCTTGGCCAATGAAAGCTGCCATGAATTCCAGACCTTCAGCCGTCAGTCTGAAGGTCTGGCTACCCGAGACTAACAAATTACTGACTTACTGTTGGTTCTCCTCTTCTTATTTAACTTTCAGTGCTGGTTATTTCATTGACTGACTTGTTGCACGCCAGTCTGTTGTTGTGGGGGCATTTCCACGCACCGAATCGTGACGCTGAACGAAACGAACTGTGATTGGTTGTTTGACATGTCGGTCAAACGGTCTTATGGGCGGGCCTTGGCCAATGAAAGCTGCCATGAATTCCAGACCTTCAGCCGTCAGTCTGAAGGTCTGGCTACGTGAAACTAGGGCTGCCCCTAATAGTCTACAAACCATTAGTCGATGAGAAGAGGCTTGGTCAACAAAAATGTTATTAGTCACTTAGTCGCAGAAAAAAAAATCCACAGTAAGTAGATGTAAGTAATGTAGTGCATCGGGCAGGACATCCAAATGCTCACCTATCATTCACTGACCTAAAATATGGCTTTTCATCTGAAATATTTAAGTAGTAGCAACTTTACATGGCCACTCAATCAAAAGTTAAACTAGAAAAATGTGCGCTATTCAAGTGTCTGTGTGAGTGTGGAAACTAAACGACCCTGTATGACAGATGGAGGCGCCGGTGCGGTCACTTGCTCTTAAAATACTCCATCATTTTTGGTCATATAGATAAAAGAAATGCATTTTTTGAATCTGTATAGACGTTTATTTATGTGCACTCAGAATAACAACGAAACGTTGCGCTTTTGTAAAATAATTAAAGCAAACAGGATGCGCTTTGTGCCGCAAAACTTTGAAACTCTGTATATACTTGCCTTATAGACATGAAAAGTCTATCTTTAGAGAGTGAAATGTCTACTTTTAAAGTAACCAATTTAAATAGAAACAAATATTCTCAGATTATGTAATCCATATGAAACATGCATACAGGTGCATACTTGCTGTTTTTTCCTGACACATATGTAATTGTTATATCAGCTGGTGCACTGTGGCATTATTATGATTTATATGGTTTATTAATGAATGTGTGACTAATAGTCGACTAATGCTAAAATGAAGGACTACTACTTGACCAGACAAATCTTTAGTCAAGAGCAGCCCTACAGATTTTAGTTCAAATCAAAGATCGCAAGTAACTCAAAATTTGCTAGTCCAAATTTTGATTTGTTAGTCCAAAAACAGCTTTTATTGAAACCAAGCTGCCAAATGACTCGTTTTCTACTACTACCAGGATTTAATTGCATAATAGAGATGAATACATTAGCACAAGACAGCCTGCAGAGAAACAGATCAATGCATCTTTGTCTCTTGCACGTTTGTGAAGGAAGAATTACCACAACAGGAACACTTGGAATAAAAAAAGATTTAGATTTCTTTTCCAAATGCTGTGCAGTTTTGATTTGTGGAAGAACATTGTCTTTGCGTACTTAACATTTAGGAAGTGGCTGTTTATTTTTAGCGATGTTGCTGATTGTCAGTAGGCATAATTATTTCAGTCACAACACGCTTTTAGTGAAAAATGGGACTGTAATGCTGCATGTTAATTATAATGCCTGATCTGTGATAAATAGCTTTGATATGTAAGTACTAATGTAGCCAGCTGTTCTGTCTCAGAACCGTTTATTTTTGATTATTTTTTGACTGAATAGTCATGTTCACATTGTTCCTTTCAGAAGCAGAACAACAACGAATAATCAAATTGGGATTAAATTATATAAAGCAATCAAAGAACACTACTCTCATAAGGGTTTCAAAGGTTATTATTGTAACTAAAACATTTTTATTACTTGGAATAAAACATTAAAAAGGAAAAAAAAAAGACATTTCACGTTTTCGTTTAGTTGAAGTAAAAAAAACTCCTGAAAATAAATACTAAAATAATTAAAAATATATAGACACCCCCCACAAAAGAATTACTAATACTTGAACTACTGTAAAAAGAAAGTGTAAACAGAAAATGTCAATTCAAATCCAATTCAAAATATTAACAAAAACTACAATAGTATGTCAATTATGTTCAAATAACTTTGAAGCAATTGACTGGAGCTGTATGAAAGCATTTATTCAAACCAAAGAGTCAAAAAAAAAGGTGAAAAGGCCATTTATTTTAAAATTAGGACTGCTTTTGATGTACCAATATTATCTACTTTTTCTTCACGTAAGAGCGGGTGAAAAAAGGTGGATAAGAGGAACAAAATAATAATTTTAAACAAATCAATTCATAACCCTTGTAAATTAGTATAATGTATTCATAATATTCTTTTTTTTAGCTACAGAAGAGCAGAAGTTTTTTCTTTTGCATGTAAACCCTAAAATCAAAATCTTTTTATCCTATGGGAACATCAAGTTTTAACCATTTATAAAAGCAGCCTACACAGTTCAAATGAGTTTGACACTCGTGCTGTAGAGGTTCATTTAAGGAGGAGTCGAATGAACCGTCTGATGGATGAATCAGGTGGCATTATTAGCGTTTTTATGTGCACATTACCTTGACCATCAGCGCACTGGAGTGTTACATTTATTTCATGTCTTGTGCTTTTACGATGTCTGCTGCTGCAGTTTTGTAGCAAAACATTCTGTTGTGGGCCATTATTAAAGTTTTTATGGACGATTAGTTTAATTTTTATAGGGTGGACATACAGTATTCGAATGATTGATAAACGCTGTCTGTTTATCCTGGTGGCTAGTTGTGTTTATTGTCATTTGTTAGTATGTAAAGTTTATTTTTGATGTCCTCCCTTCCAATAAGTACTCCAGTTCTCCAAGACTGCATTTGCCCTCTATTCATTACCAAATATGATGGATTACATCTATTACACAAGTGGTTATAAGTACACTGCAGAATATGCTGCTGGCAGTGGAATTGGTTTCTTTGCGTATTAGCCCTGAATCACTCACAACTTTGAGTAGCATATTAATTCGATTTTTAATTTGCAAGTCACAGAGATCTATTAGCTCAAATAAATGTATCCACTCGTGTGAAGTGATGGCGATCTGTCAAGTGGTCCTTAATTCTGTCAAGAGCTCTTTTGATGATACAAGACGATAATCTGATTGAAGACAAGCGACAGAAATATTTGAATGCCAAAATAGCATAATTTTAGAATGTTTGTTTCAAAATCTGAAAAATCTCAGAATAGCACAATATTACAATGTTTTTGAATTTAAAAATGTCTATAAATGTCTAATTTAAAAATAGCATAATTGCACTTTGTTTAGTATCAAAATGTAAATTGTGCACTAGGTATATTACAGTAGCAAATTTCAGTAGTTGATACTAGTAGCAGTGAAATTTCATGATTGGAAATACTATTTTTTGATACTCAAAAGATGATATTATGATTGTAAGTTTAGTAAAAGTCAATGTTTAGTGTCACATGATCCTTCAGAAATCATTCTAATATGCTGATTTGTTCCTCAAGAAATATTTCTTTACAGTTGTGCTGCTTCATATTTTTGTGGAAACCATGATACTGATTTCTTTAATGAATAGATCATTCAAAAGAACAGTAGTGTGCGCATCAATTTTTACCTAAAGGTCATATCAGTTGCATTTTCTATTAACTTATTTAGCCAGTCTGCTAATATTTAAGACATGTTGACCTACTGAATTCTGTAATTATAAAAGGATGAAACTTACTGGATTCAGCAAATATATTATGAAATGTTCATAATTTCATACTTTATTATGTTTACTTTTTAAACATAGTAAGCTGTATATCCTGCACACTAGACAGTTAGCAGTAAACTAGTAGTCCAAGCATCACCCATGTATTATTCTAGTTTTACATTTACATTACATCTGCATTTATTCATTTTGCAAATTTTTTTCCTTTTCCCTCACAGATCGTTTGTTCTATATCTACACTTCTGGCACCACAGGACTCCCTAAAGCTGCTATAGTGGTGCACAGTCGGTAACTTGCTCGCAGCCATATCACATAAATGATTCTCAAACAGAAGCAATTTGAGGATCATTTTTAAAATGAGCTTTTATAAATTGTTTCTATTTTCTAGATATTACAGGATTGCTGCTTTCGGGTACCATTCTTTTCGAATGCGGCCAGACGACATTATCTATGACTGCTTACCCCTCTACCATTCAGCAGGTACTGTATGCTGTGAATATCACAGATATGTTTCTCCAGATCAGCTGCCCAACATTATAGGCATCTTGTCTTACTGTGAATATGCCATAAGCTGCCTGAAGCTGTTGGTTGCTGCGTATTTTACATGTTGTACATCTGTTGAATTGACTCTTACAGGTAATATTATGGGGGTGGGTCAATGTCTGATTCACGGCATAACTGTGGTAGTCAAGAAGAAGTTCTCTGCAAGTCGCTTCTGGGAAGACTGCATCAAACATAACTGCACTGTAAGTCACCTATTCTTTGGTTATTAATGGCAAGTAAGAATGCCCAAGATTATAAGACATCATTTTGAACATTTGTAATCTTTGGGCTAGTCACATATTGGGTCAGATTTACTAAACAGGGCAAATTAGCGTTAGTGCACAATTCCATAAAAGCACTGATGGAAAAGAGAAACATTCTGGTGTGATTTGCTGGAAGTATGCATAATAAAGAATACAGACACAGCCAGATCATTTCCATAATGACCAGTGCAATTTATCAAGATCAGCGCAAATTACCACCAGCTTTAAGATGTGCTTTTTTTGGCGTTAAATAATACCGCGCATACCAGTAATTTGACGTGTAATTTGAAACTCATACAAATGCAGTTTCAAAAAGGTCAGGCCCAAAATAACTGTGCCCACGGCTTTTTTAAAAGATTTACTTTAATGTGTAATTCATCTTTTTCTTACACCTTAAATACTTTAGCACATCTTTTTTCAAAAAAAATTTTCATTTTTGAATCATACAAATTACAAGTTTTCTTGGGTGTATACCATCTGATGCTGAACTAAATGCTGAAATAAAATGATATTTATTTTATATTTTAAGAGACATGCTGATGTTTGGTGGTCACCAAGGGTCGTCTATGTGAAATTAGTTATCTGGTTGGTTATCTTTTCACATTATAACAGTAGTTATGTTATAGTCATGGTTGTTGGTTATTTACATTTGTGACTCTGGACCACAAAACTAGTCAGTATGGTTTGTTAGGATAGGACAGTATTTGGCTGAGATACAGCTATTTGAAAATCTGGAATCTGAGGATGCAAAAAATCACTTTGAAGAAAATCACTTTTAAAGTTGTCCAAATTAAGTTCTCAACCATGCATATTACTAATCAAAAATTAAGTTTTGATATATTAATGTTAAGAAATTTACATAATTTCATAATACACAATTTTCATGGAACATGATATTTACTTAATATCCTATATTTTTGGCCTAAAAGAAAAAATATATATTTTGACCCATACAGTGTATTGTTGGCAATTGCCACAAATATACCAGTGCTACTTATGACTGGTTTTGTGGTCCAGAGTCTTAATTGTATTTATGGAGCTAACAATATTCATAATATTCAATGCCAGGTTCATTGAGTGCATTGGTTTTAGAGTTTAAGAGTTGGAGTGGTTAAGTGCTTGTGGAAGAGGTGTGTCTTCAGCTGCTTTTTAAAGAATGTGATGGCCTCAGCAGTTCGGGTGGAGGTTGGTAGCTCATTCCACCAGAGAGAAACAGAGAGGGTGAGGGGTTTTGGATATTGGAGAATTTGCCTAATTGCATTTAGAGACCTGAGCTGGTGGGAGGGAGATATGAACCTGACATTAATTTGAAATAATGCCCTCAAAAAATATCAAAATGTATTGTAAAATAGGAATTCAACATATAAAAACTTGATAAGTCATTGTTTGAATTAATTGCATTTTTAATATTCTTTTAAATAATACAGTAGAGGTCAAAAGTTGACATACACCTTGAGGAATCTGAAAAATTATAATTATTTTACCAAAATAAAAGGGATCATACAAAGCTGTCCTGAATAAGATATTTCACTCAAAAGACGTTTACATAGTCCACAAAAGAAAATAATAGTTGAATTTATAATAAAAGGACCCCGTTTAAAAGTTCATATGCTTGGTTCTTAATTCTGTGTTGTTGCTTGAATGATCCACAGCTTTGTTTTCGGTAGCACTTTATTTTACAGTCCTGTTCCTCATGTACATACTATGTAATTAGTATACTAATTACAATAATTAGGTAATAACTAGGTAATAACCCTGAACCTATCCCTAAACCTTATATTACCAGAACTTTCTTAGGTAGGTACAGTGTAAGTACATATAAATACACGTACTGTAAAAGTGCAACTTTTTTTTTTTTTTTTTTGCTTTGTTTAGTGATAGTTGTTCTTGTTTGTCCTGAACAGTTAAACTGCACATTGTTCTTTAGAAAAATCTTTCAGGTCCCACAAATGCTTTGGTTTTTCAGAATGTTTGTGTATTTGAACCCCTTCCAACAATAACTGTATGATTTAAAGATACATCTTTTCACTCTGAGGACAACTGAGGGACTCGTAGGCAACTATTACAGAAGGTTTAAACACTCACTGATGCTCCAGAAGGAACACAATGCATTAAGAGCCTGGGGGTGAAAACCTTTGAACAGAATGAAGATGTGTACATTTTTCTTATGTCTCTGATTTTGATAAAATAAGTAAACTTTTGACCTCAACTGTAGATTCATTTATAAGTATGACCCCAATCCCGGACGAGCCCCCAATTATATGATTAAATTGAGCAATAAAAAAAGTTCATATAAAAATAGATAGTTCGTACTTTCACAACACTTTGTTTTTCTTCTTTTCTTGCAGGTTGTGCAGTACATTGGCGAGATTTGCCGTTACTTGCTGTCTCAGCCCGTGCGCCCCTCTGAGCGACAGCACCGTGTGCGTTTAGCTGTGGGAAATGGGCTGCGGCCGAGCGTGTGGGAGGCTTTTATGGAGCGTTTCGGAGTTAAACAAATCGGCGAGTTCTATGGAGCCACCGAGTGCAACTGCAGCATTGCCAATATGGATGGCAAGGTCAAGTATTGTGTTGTTCTGATAATGTAAATATCCAATTATCAGTTGTAACAGGTGACAGAATGGTAAAAACGCTCTCTCAACACTGCAGGTTGGAGCTTGTGGGTTTAACAGTCGCATTTTGCCAAACGTGTACCCCATCCGACTGGTGAAAGTGAATGAGGAAACCATGGAACTGGTTCGGGACAAGCAGGGACTGTGTGTGCGCTGCCAACCTGGTGCGTTCACAGCCAAGAACTCTTTGATTTATATGTTTCCTGAACATATGTTAATTAAGTAGGTTTTGTATAATTTTAGGTCTAATCTTTCTAATAGAAGTCTGATATATGGTGGCCTCAGAACGGATTTGGACACTTTAAAATGTATTAATGTCACTATGTTATATAAAACATCAACTTAAATGGCATTAATTTTTTCTCCAAATGGCATTTAATTTAAATGGTTTAAATTTGACTGTGACTGAAACAATTTACAAAATAATCAATAGTCCTTTTCCTCCCACAGACTTCTTTTGTGCTCTCATCATGGGTTTTTCTTTTCATGTATTGACTTTCACTCACAGGAGAGCCTGGGTTGTTGGTGGGAAGAATTAATCAGGAGGATCCTCTGCGTCGGTTTGACGGGTACGCTAGTCAAGATGCCACCAGGAAAAAGATCGCCTACAACGTATTCAAGAAAAACGACTCTGCGTATCTGTCAGGTGCAACTTTAACAAACTGCAAAAGAAGTGCCAGTGTCTAAAAGTTTCTAACAGTGTGAAAGTTAAACGCTGTAGAAGGGGAAATGAAAAATAGGAATGTAAATGTATATATGCTAATACGATGTGACATTCTGAACATTTTTAAACAATATTTAGAGATACCTCAAAGTCTTTGAAAACTATATAAAAATTAGAATATGTGACCCTGGACCACAAAACCAGTCATAAGTAGCATGAGTATATTTGTAGCAATAGCCAAAAACACATTGTATGGGTCAAATTTATAGATTTTTCTTTTATGCCAAAAATCTTTAGGATGTTAAGTAAAGATCATGTTCCATGAAGATATTTTGTAAATTTACTAAATATGTCAAGACTTTTTGATTAGTAATATGCATTGCTAAGAACTTCATTTGGACAACTTTAAATGACATTTTCTCACTATTTTGATTTTTTTCACCCTCAGCCTCAGATTCCAGATTTTCAAATAGTTCTATCTCGGCCAAACCATATATCTATTCAGCTTTCAGATGACGTATACATCTCAATTTAAAAAAATTTACCCTTATGATTGGTTTCGTGGTCCAGGGTCACATATAAAAATCTGAATTCTGAGAAGACTATATCTGTTGCATTGATGCATCATTTGTGAACATTCTACAACCGATCCCTGAACCAAGCTTCAGTGGATTTGGATGTATAGTTTAGCATAATTGCCCTGCTGGAAGTCCGATTATCATCAAGCTTCGGTCTGTGTGCCAAATTCATCACAGTTTTTGCCAAAATGGCTTGAAACTTCCATGACACTTCCAAAGATCCATTATGTCCTTCATATGGCTATTTCTGTTATGACAACTCTCAGAAAAGTTTAGCATGGTAATGGATATGACAATGTTACTGAATTTGGTCTTGGTGGAATAGATCTGCTACACTGCTGCTGCTGAATTGCTGCTGCTGTTGGTTATTGTTGTAGACTATTGCTGTTGCTGCTGCTGCTGCTGCAAGCAAGTACAGAACTTGCTACTGCAAAAGTATATGACGGTTCTGTGAGTATTTAAGACATACTGCTGCTGCACAAATAGCATAAAATAACCTGTAGCAGATCTATACAGGTGGAGCTGGGGAAGATGGAGGGTTTCAGGGGAACTCTGAAAGCGCGCTGCGAAATGCTACCAGCCATTTAAAAAGCTGCAAGCTGTAAGCTCATTGGTTGCGAATGCAACATGAACCAATCAGCTTGTGCCAAGTCATATAACTCCAAGTTGTATAACTCTGTGATATCATCAGTTACGTTAACAACCAGGTAACTAGGTATTTATACTTCTGGCAGGAAAGCAACCGCATACATGATTGGTTGACCTAAATGTTTGTCACATCACCCTTAAAACGTCATTCCAGAACTCAACAGGTCTACTTTTTATGTTCTTCTTAGTCAAAAAAGGGTATTTTTCTTCAACACCTTCAAAGGTCTTCTAGTTTAATATATTTTGAACTTTTGGCTACAAACTGTTTCTCTAGGAACTTTAAGTATGAGGTATATATATGTGACCCTGGACCACCAAACCAGTCAAAAGACCAGTCAATGTATGACTGCTGAATAAATAAGCTTTCAATTGATGTGTGGTTTGTTAGGATACAACTATTTGAAAATCTAGAATCTGAGTGAGCAAAAAAAATGTAAATATTAAGAAAATCGCCTTCAAAGTTGTCCAAATAAAGTTCTTAGCAATGCATATTACTAATCAAAAATTAAGTTTTGATATATTTACGGTAGGAAATTTACAAAATATCTTCAAGGAACATGATCTTTACTTAATATCCTCATGATTTTTGGCATAAAAGAAAAATCGATTCTTGTGACCCACACAATGTATTTTTGACTATTGCTACAAATATTTCCATGCTACTTAAGACTGGTTTTGTGGTCCAGGGTCACATATAGACTAATGTATATGTTGCACTACCTAGTATTTAACATATTTTGTTGGTATGGTGTCTTACAGGTGATGTTTTAGTTATGGACGAGTTTGGATACATGTACTTCCGGGACCGCAGTGGTGACACGTTTCGTTGGAAAGGTGAGAACGTGTCCACTACTGAAGTGGAGGGAACCCTGAGCAGCCTGTTGGGACAAACTGATGTAGCGGTGTTTGGAGTAAACGTACCTGGTGAGAAGCTAGTTTTGTCCTAAAGTTAAAAAGAAGTGTATACGTCAGATATCCTCATATACAGTGTGTCTGTGTTTGTTTGTATAGGTGTGGAGGGAAAGGCTGGAATGGCTGCCATCGCTGACTCGACAGGAAACTTTAACTGTAATTCTTTCCTGAAAAAGATTCAGCAAGCTCTTCCTCCATACGCACGGCCAATATTTCTACGCATCTCCTCTTGTGTAGATACCACAGGTGAGGAGAGATCTCCAGATGCCATACGGCCTGGACTAGATGATGTATTAAAGCGTTAGTGTTGTTTCAAATCCATAAGACCTTCATCTTCAGAACACAAATTAAAATATTTTTGATGAAATCCGAGAGCTTTATGACCCTGCATAGACAGTAACGCAACTACCATGGAGATAAGCACATTGTTAAAACAGTCGTTTTCTGATTTCCTACTTTAACCATTCACAGGAACATTTAAAATTCAGAAGACCAGGTTGCAGAGGGAAGGATACGATCCACGGCTCACAACTGACCAGATCTACTTTCTGAACTCCAGAGCGGGCTGCTATGAGCTTGTGAGCGAGGATCTGTACAATGCTTTGGAAGAAGGCAGGATATCCCTTTGAGACGAAGAAGAGAAGGTCATCTTCTAACCTGTTACCACACACAGTGTTACCAGAATGCAACAGAACCCACTCAGATTTGTTCTGCTAGTATTTAGACATTTTTAGTTTAAAGGATTAGTTCACTTTCATAACAACATTGTACAGATAATGTACTCACCCCCTTGTCATCCAAGATGTTCATGTCTTTCTTTCCTCAGTCGTGAAGAAATTATGTTTTTTTGAGGAAAACATTTCAGGATTTCTGTCTTTATAATGGATATGGATGACGCCCTGAAGTTTGAACTTCCGAAATGCAGTTTAAATGCAGCTTCAAAAGGCTCTAAACGATCCCAGCCGCCGAGGAAAGGTCTCACCTAGCGAAACGATCGGTTATTTTCCAAACAAATTGACAATTTATATACTTTTTAACCTCAAATAATTGTATATACTTTTTAACCTGTAGTCAGTAGAATCCGGGTCAATGCAGTTAGGGGATGTCTAAAAACTCCCATCTCGTTTATGTCTTTAATGTCAAAATTGTCCTATAGTGCTGTTTTTACCTTCTTTTTTTTGTAAAGGGCATTTGAGTTTTTTTGTATGTTCACTTTGTAAACAATATGTCGGTACTTTTGCAGAGATCTAAGGCGATTTTGAAGTTAGGGAAGAAAACGAGATGGGAGTTTTTAGACGTACCCTAACTGTATTTACCCAAATCACACAAGCTTCGCATGCGCTGCGCAGAGATGAGACAAGATGAGCATTTGAGGTTTAAAAAGTACATATTGTCAATTTATTTAAAAAAATAACCAATCATTTCGCTACATAAGACCCTTCCTCCTTGAGTGCATTTAAACTGCATTTCGGAAGTTCAAACTTCGGGGCGCCATCCATATCCATTATAAAGAGAGAAATCCTGAAAGCTTTTCCTCAAAAAAAAAAAAATAATTTCTTTACGACTGTGCGTGTGAACTATGAAAGTGAACTAATCCTTTATTAGTATTGCTTTTGAACAGTTTTTTTTTTTCTTTTTCAATTTGGTAGCTTACTAAGAATGCACAAGCTGTCTTCACAAAGACAAACTGAGTATCTGAAAAGCAATAGATGAGACAGTGAGGGAGAATTGTTTTAATGTGTTATTCTAATTTGAAGGTAGTGTACAGGTGACAAAATACATGTGCACTCCCAATTTAACCTGTTTAAAAGAAACGCAACCACTGAAGCCAACAGGATGAGAGATGAACTCCACTGTCTAGACTTAAACCACTACAAACCAGTTGGTTGAATACTTTTTGAGCCTGAAAAGATGAATAACGATAGTGTGTGTTAACAGACTTGAGATTTTTACTACATAAATGATGTTAAAATGCCTAACTCCAAAGTGACTTTTAGAAAGCTGAAGGCATCGTTGTAAAGAGCCACAACAAAGTGCCTTAGATTTTACCTCCTTAAGCTAAACCCAAGTTTGATATGACAAGATGAAATGCCTGACACTGATATGTGAACAAAGACGTTTTGAAAACTAAAGCTGTGTAATCGCATTAATTTACTGCAGACTTCTGAATGATTAAATTGATAAATAATCATGTTTACTTCACTCTTCTTTTCTGATTCCAATGTCCTGATCTGATGTTTAATTTTTTTGTTTAATTTTCACTACATTCCTCATTTATGATTTTGAAGGATTAGTTCACTTCCAGAATAAATATTACCTAATAATTCACCCACCGCTATGTCATCCAACATTCCAGGATTTTTCTCCATATAGTGGACTTTAATGGGGAACAACAGGTTGAGGGTTCAAACTGCAGTTTCAATACAGCTTCATAGGGCTCTACACGATCCCAGCCGAGGAATAAGGGTCTTATCTAGTGAAACAATCTGTCATTTTCTAAAAAAAAAAAAAACCCTTCTTGTCTTAGGACAACTTTGATGAACTTTTTTGATCCACTTCAAATGTTGACTACATATCTTGACGTAGTCAGGTTGGAAAGATCATGTAGGCGGCCCAGTGTTTACAAAGCAAACATGCAAAGAAGGTCAAATGCCCTTTACAAAAAAAGGTAAAACAACAATGTCGGACGATTTTGAAGCTGGAGGACTAAATGAGATGAGTTTTTCACCCTACCCTAATTTTTGAATCGAACTATAAGACAAAGAGCTAGTGCCAGATGAGCATTTGAGGTTAAAAAGTATATATATATTTGAATTTTTTTTTAGAAAATGTACTATCGTTTTGCTAGACAAGACCCTTATTCCTCGGCTGGGATCCTGTAGTAGAGCCTTTTGAAGCTGCAATTTGGACCTTCAACCTGTTGATCCCCATTGAAGTCCAATATATGGAGAAAAATTCTTGAAAATTTTCCTTGAAAACCTAAATTTCTTTTTGACTAAAGAAAGTACGATGGCGTTTTAGTGCCACGATACAAAAATAAAAAAAAAATCTAAGATTATGAGATTAAAGTCTAAATGTTTCAAAAATAAAGTTAAAATTATAACTCAATTCATTCCATTTGCATGTGTAGTCTATACTCTCAAAATATTATAACTTTAATTTCTTTGATTTAAATTCTTGAAACATTTCTACTTTACTCTCAAAACATTTCGACTTTATTCTCGTAATTTCGACTTTATTCTTAAAACATTTCGACTTTATTCTCGTAATTTCAATTTTATTTGTGAAACACTTTGACTTTATTCTCAAAACATTCTGACTTTATTCTCAAAACATGTAGATTTTATTCTTGAAAAATTTCAACTTTATTCTCAGAATGTTGACTTTATTTTAAAAACATTTGGACTTTATTCTCTAAACATTTCGAGTTTATTCTCGTTATTTTGACTTCATATTCATCATTTCGACTTTATTCTCAAAACATTGCAACTTTATTCTCAAAACATTTTGACTTAATTCTCATAATTTCGACTTTATTCTCAATATATTTTGACTTTATTCTCGAAACAATTCAACTTCATTCTCAAAACATTTCAACTTTATTCTCAATATATTTTGACTTTATTGAATATATTTTGACTTTAATTCTCAAAACATTTCTGCTCAATTCTCGTAATTTCTACTTTATTCTTGTTATTTTGACTTTTCTCGAAATACTTCAGCTTCATTC
This sequence comes from Garra rufa, assembly GCF_049309525.1. Taxonomy (NCBI): domain Eukaryota; kingdom Metazoa; phylum Chordata; class Actinopteri; order Cypriniformes; family Cyprinidae; genus Garra; species Garra rufa. Next base: position 26,138,064 of record NC_133361.1, read on the forward strand.
TCAATATATTTTGACTTCATTCTCAAAACATTTCTGCTCTGTTTTCGTACTTTTGACTTTATTCTTGAAACACTGACTTTATTATCAAATATTTTGATATTATTCTCAAAACATTTCGACTTTATTCTCAACACATTTCGACTTTATTCTCAAAACATTTCGACTTTATTCTCAAAACATTTCGACTTTATTCTCAAAACATTTCGACTTTATTCTCAAAACATTTCGACTTTATTCTCATAGTATTTTGACTTTATTTTACTTTTAATTTTTTTTCGGGGCACTAAAATGCCGTCGTACTGTCCAGGTCCCATATCAGGTTTTTAAAATCCAAAACAAGTGGAACTGAAGGTTATTTCCATCCTAGCTCACCCACACGCAACGCTTGTAACATGAGCGGTGAGACTTGCTGAGAAAAGAAATGCTGAGAGGGCCGTTCACATCAATCTGTCTTAATAGAGACCCACCCTGGCAGCACTTTCAATGGGTATTCCTTACAGGCGCTGCAAAAGTATGGGAATGCTCTCAAAGTGACGATGTCCGTGTAGGTGTATAAAGGCGTCCTCTCCCGTGGGTCGTAGAAAGTCACCCGGGACCTGTTCATGTCCAATACGATCCTCACCACCTCTGGCTCCTTAGTCATAGTGAGCGGGGACCATGGGGCAGTACAGGCTTTATATTCTCCGTTTCGTAGCCTGATGGTCCAGAATCCCTCTGCAGGGGTCAACACGTGCTTTCCCTTTCGGCTGATTGATCCGCTTGCAACTCCAATTACCCAGTAGGTGTTGTTTTTGACCTCCACTTCCCAGCTGTGTCGCCCAGAGCTAAAGCATTCATAGCCCAGCACCTCTGCACCTATATCGAAGCGCTCAGGGTTTTCTGGGAGTTTAAATGTCTGGGAACAGCACTGTACTGTAGTCAGATCCTCTGACAGGAGGAAGCAGCTTGCCGCAGTGTTTGGATCAAGAGTCACTGGAGCTGCAGGAAAGGAATAGTTTGAAAGGTAAAATGCTAATGTTGCTGAGCAAGCAAAATGGTCCCCTTTAAAGCAACTGTATGTAAGTTTTTTTACCCAGTAATATCAGTTTCAAAATCATTTCGTTGGTACAGTGACTTCTAATAGGTCAAGATGGGATAAAATCCTCAAATACCACTCTAAATAGTGTGGATTTAGTTTGCATTTTGGACATTTTTAAGACTTGGGACCTGCACTCTTCCTCTTGCATGCACATGCTCACAAAAGACCACAGTTGTGGGTATTTAGACAGACCCTGTACATTTGGTGAAAAGGGCAGATTGCTGTACTTAACGTGTCCATTGTTATTTATTATAGTCAGTGCCACACACTTAACTGCAGAGGGCTCTAATGTCGCAAAAAAAAAAAAAAAAACTACATACAGTTGCAATTCTGACTTTTTTTCTCAGAGTTGTGAGATATAAACTTGCAATTGTGAGAAATAGCATCAGAATTGCGACATATAAGATATAAACTCTCAACAAGGTAACTTGCAATTCTGACATTTTTCTCACAAATGCGAGTTTGCATCTCACAATTTCTACATTTTTTCTAGGAACTGTCAGATATAAACTCTCAAATGCGAATGATCAAGACAAACTTGCAATTCTGCCTTTTTCTCAGAGTTTTGAGATATACACTTGCAATTGCGAGTAATAACATCCGAATTGTGAGATATAAACTCACAAGTGAGGAAAAAAGTCAATTGTGAGATAAAAACTCGCAATACTGATTTTTTTTCACAAATGCGAGTTTGCATCTCGCAATTCTTACCTTTTTTCTCAGAGTTGTGAGATATAAACTTGCAATTGCGAGAAATAGCATCAGAATTGCAACATATAAGATATAAACTCTCAACAAGGACATTTTTCTCACAAATGCGAGTTTGCATCTCACAATTTCTACATTACTTCTAGGAACTGTCAGATATAAACTCTCAATTGCGAATGATAAAGACAAACTTGCAATTCTGACTTTTTCTCAGAGTTTTGAGATATACACTTGCAATTGCAAGTAATTACATCAGAATTGTGAGATATAAAATCACAACTGAGGAAAAGTCAATTGTGATATTAAAAACTCGCAATACTGACTTTTTTCACAAATGTAAGTTTGCATCTCGCAATTCTTACCACCTTTTTTCTCAGAATTGTGAGTTATAAACTTGCAATTGCAAGAAATAACAGAACTGTGACATAAGATATAAACTCTCAACAAGATAACTTGCAATTCTGACATTTTTCTTACAAATGCGAGTTCGCATCTCTACATTTTTTCTCAGAACTGTGAGATATAAACTTTCAATTGTAAATTATAAAGTAAAAATTGCAAGAAGAATTTACAATTATCACTTTTTTCTCAGAATTGCATGATATAAATGTACAATTCTGAGAAAAAAAAATTCCTGACTTTCTCACAAATGTGAGTTTGCATGTTGCAATTGTGACATTTTCTCAGAATTGTGAGATACAAACCCGCAACTGCAAGTTTGAAAGTCCCATTTTGATGAGAAAAAGGGACTAATGTCAAAATTGCAAGTTTATATCTCACCATTCTGACTTAACTCGCAATTGCATGTTATAAAGAAAAGGGTCAGAACTGTTTATTTCGCAGAATTTCAAATTTATCTGGCAATTCTGACTTTGTAACTCAAAATTGCAAGTTTATATAACATAATTCTGACTTAATTTCTCAGAATTGCGCATTTGTATCGTAATTTTGTGGAAAACCAGTCAGATTTGTGAGATGTAAAATTCGCAATTGCAAGAAAAAATTCTGAATTGAGATAAAAAGTCACAATTACCTTTTTTTTTATTCAGTGGTGGAAACGAGCTTTCATAGATAGATAGAGTCAATATAAAATGAATGAGTCTCATGAGGAAATGTCCAGGTCATTTCAACCAAAGAAAGTATATTTTACATAAAGTAAAATAATATTCTTTAACTAATAGATCATTTTGAATTGTGATATTCTGACATTATTTTCATGACAATAAAACCACTTTCCCCCTAAAATTATCATTAATGATGCATTTTTCATTAAAATCATCCTGATTTTAAACTAATTATGTATGAATTCATAACATTTTTTTAGATATAAACTCTCAACAAGATAACCTGCAATTCTGACATTCTCACAAATGCGAGTTTGCATGTTGCAATTCTGGCTTTTTTCTCGCAATTCTGACATTTTTTGTTTTTTGTTTTTGCTGTGAGATATAAACTTGCAATTGTGAGAAATAACATCAGAATTGCAACATATAAGATATAAACTCTCAAGATAACTTGCAATTCTGACGTTTTTCTCACAAATGTGAGTTTGCATCTCGCAATTTCTACATTTTTCTCAGAATTGTATAATATAAACTCTCAATTGCAAATTATAAAGTCAGAATTGCAAGACATAAATGTACAATTCAGATTTTCTTTTCTCAAAATTGCGTGATATAAATGTACAATTCTGAGAAAAAAGTCAAAAGATAAAAACTTGCATTCTGACTTTCTCACAAATGCGAGTTTGCATGTTGCAATTCTGACTTTTTTCTCAGAATTGTTAGATATAAACCCACAACTGCGAGTTTGAAAGTCCAGTTTTGATGGAATATTGATGTTTTCAAAATTGCAAGTTTATTTTGTGGAATTGCGAGTTTATTTCACAGAATTTTACATTTGTCTCACAATTCTGACCTCATAACTCGAAATTGCAAGTTTATATCACATAATTCTGAGTTTGTTTCATGTAATTTTGAGAAAAAAAATCTGAATTGTAAGATGTAAAATTCCCAATTGCAAGAAAAAATATCTAAATTGTGAGGAAAAAAAAAATTGTAATTATCCTTTTTATTTTTTATTCAGAGTCAATATAAAAGAGTCTCATGAGGAAATGGCCAGGCTATTCCAACCAAAGAAAGTATATTTTACATAAAGAAAAATAATAATCTTTAATTAACAGATCATTTTAAATTGTGATATACTGACATTATTTTCATGACAATTAAACCACTTTCCCCCTCAAATTATCATTAGTGATGCCTTTTTTATTAAAATCAGCATGATTTTAAAACAAATTAAAATATGTATGAATTCATTACATATTACTACTATGCAAGTATATTTTACAATTTATATGTACTTCTATAAATGCATTGATTTCGATATTTATTTCATTACAGAAATGCGATTGAGCTATTTTTCACATAACAATAGACTAAAGGCAATTTTAATGTTTAGTCTTGGAAATAAAAGTTAGTTAAAGGATTAGTTCACTTCCAGAATTAAAATTCCATGATTTACTCAGCCCTATGTCACACAACATTCATGTCTTTCTTTCTTTCTAAGAAATTAAGATTTTTGAGGAAAACATTCCAGGATTTTTCTGCATAGTGGACTTCAATTGGGATCAACAGATTTTAGGTCCAAATTGCAGTACAGCTTCAAAAGGCTCTACACAATCCCAGCTGAGAAATAAGGGTCTTATCTAGCCAAACAATCAGTAATTTTCTTACAAATTAAATAAATAAATAAAAATTTAAAAGTGTATACTTTTTAACCACAACTGTTCATCTTGCACTAGCTTGAAAAATCCCTTAATTTCTTTGTGACTGAAGAAAGACGGGCATGAACATCTTGGATGACAGGGGTGAGTAAATTATCAGGAAACTTTTATTCTGGAGATGAACGGACTAATAAATACATAAATAAAAATGTAAAAGGTGCAGTTGACGTGGTAGTCAGAATATACTCACTATATTGAATGATTTCCAACATTCTTTCCCAGACTTTAAACTTTAATGATCCTAGATGTTTGGCTACATCAAGCAGTGAACCTGTTACCATCTCTGGATCCGGAGGAATACGCCAGGTTCTGTCAATACACCAAAGAACAAAGAGTTACTCTGGGTGTAGGTCTAGCAAATTATATTTATTTTAATGGAAAGGTTTGTATGAAATTGATAAAGGATTTATACCTTTTTATGGTGTCCTTATAATTCTAGGTTAAATAAAAAGAAAAACAGATTACTAAAAATGCAACATGTGAATTGCAAGTTGTTTTTAAGTCATTTGGAAAAGTTCACCTTGAGGAATTGTACATCCTGAGATCTCATCTCCTGTTCAACAGTTCTTATAATGTTGCTAAGTGAGGTAATGTCATTTTCCAAATCTTCAATCTTGTCATTCATCATCTGCTTCTTCTGATCCTTCTCTTGCTTGAGCATGGAAAGCCTGGATGCCTCCTCGTCTCGCAGGAACTGATGCAGCGCCTCAAACTCCTCTCGTATCTGCCTCTCTGTGTTCTCTGCCTGACTCTGTAATGAGAATGTTATTATTTACTTTTTCTGAAGTGGAAAATTCATTTTCTCTTCATCTGATTATCAAAGCAAATTCAAAATGAAAATACCTTAATATGATGTATCGTTTGCTCACATGTGAGTTTCGCATTTCGGAAGAGCTTCAGTTTTTCCTGAAGTGGTTTCAAAGCATTTTTGAGTTCCTCCTAGAGTGAATACAAACGATAACACAAAGCGAATTAGTAATTACTATATGCGCCCATAATGCAACACACCTGTTTACTAATTCATTTAGAGAGGCCCGAACTTTTCTGTCAAAAATTAGCAAAATATGAAGGCATCAGCATATACAAAAAGAAAGGAGCCTTTTCACAGCCTGTGCTGACTTTTAAAAATAATTTAATGTACATTTATAACATATTTTTTGTTAGATTACCCTGGCATTAAATCACAAACGAAAAGACAAAAAAGTGTCATTTATATTTTATTTCTTCTACTCGTTTTTTGTTGCATTTACACGACTTGAACCAGTAGATGTCCTCAGCACTCTAGTGAATCTAGAGTAAACTATCTGATCTCCAACGTAGTAAATATAGTGGAGTTAAAACAATACTCTTTTCTACTGCAACTTAAAAGGAGGCAAGACAATGTTGTCCAAACTCTGAATTCCTGAGGTAATTTTATGTTTTATGTAACTCTGTTTGCTGTGCAATGTCCGTTTGCTTCTCTACAATGTTGCCTGCTAATTCAAATGCGCAAGCCCTTTAAATTTGAATAAAAGTCCGATTAGCTGGCAGTGTTTTATCGTTCATTAGCTAAAAAAAGAAATCGTTACCGTTAGTTCTGGTGTGAACTCTGCTATTCTCTTAAATTAAAACGATTTTTAGAATGTAATCTTTATAATTATCGTTATCGTTCTTGTATAGTGTCTCTGGACCAGAGCAGACTGTGCGCGACTGCGCGTTCTGGCGGTTTACCTGAGACAGCGCGACTTCTTTCACCCCAGTGGAAAGCATATTTACACTGTCTAAATCGTTCCCTATCCCCTATATAGTGCACTATGTGCCATTCACCATACAAAAACACACAAAATACCAACTCTGTGAACAAGTGACCGATTTTCTGCCTCAGCTTCAGCGTCTATTTATAGTGTAGGTGGCAGGACGCTTCGGATTCTAGAGTGCATTTGATTGGACTGAAAGTTTGATGAGACGCTGAAGTCAAAATCAAAATCGTTGATTCATATTAGTGGAAGTCAGAGACTGTATGTTTTGAATGCTTATATCTTTAAATCTTCTTATGGCATCACTGCAAACCCCCTCATTTTAAGACCTGTACTTTTGAGAGTGTACAGTTGTTCATAATTGTGAGATATAAAGTTAAAGTCAAAAGTTTACATACACCTTGCAGAATCTGCAAAATGGTAATTATTTTACCAAAATATAATAGGGATCATATAAAGTCCATTTTTTTATTTAGTACTGACCTGAAAAGATATTTCACATAAAAGACATTTATAGTCCACAAGAGAAACTAATAGTTGAATTTATGAAAATGACCCCATTCAAAACTTTATATGCACGATCCACAGCTGTTTTTTTCTTTTTAGTTGTTCATGAGTCCATTGTTTGTCCTGAACAGTTCTTTATTCTTTAGGTTCCAAAAATTCTTTGATTTTTAAAGCATTTTTGTGTATTTGAACCCTTTCCAGCAATGACTGTATGATGTTGAGATCCATTTTTTCACAACTGAGGGACTCATATGCAACTATTCCAGAAGGTTCAAACACTCACTGATGCTCCAGAAGGAAAAACGATGCATTAAGAACCAGGAATGAAAACTTTTGATCAGAGTAAGGCTTTTGAACAGAATGAAGGACATGTAAGTATCCTATTTGGCCCTACCGAAGATGTTCCCCAGAAAAAAATAAAAATAAGTTAAATTTACCCTGATCTTCAAATTCAAAAAGTTTTCACCCTCCGGCTCTTAATGCATCGTGCTTCTGAAGCATCAGTGAGCGTTTGAACCTTCTGTAATAGTTGCATGTGTCCCTCAGTTGTCCTCAGTGTGAAAAGATGGATCTCAAAATCATACAGTCATTGTTGGAAAGGGTTCAAATACACAAAGACTTGAAGGACCTTTCTGAAGAACAGTTCAACTGTTCAGGACAAACTGCTTGTCCAATAGCATCTTGGGCTGTAGGCAGGGAAACACCCTGGATGGATTTCTAATCCCATTAAGTACTAACCAAGCCAAACCTTGCTTAGCTTCTGAGATCAGGCCAAAATCATGAGATAATAATTCTGACATTTAAGTGAAACCAAAAGTGAAACAAGATACAATAACGTCTTGTATCCCTTTTTAACTCCATGGCGTGAACAGAGTGTCGGCTGGCCTCGTAACCTTAATCCGTCCTTGGTTTTGACCTTAAAAGATTTTAGATTCTTTTGAGGAGACTATTTTTTTTTTTTAGATACAAGTGTATTCTTTCATCAACTCTAAACTAAGCACATGGGCATCTGGTTTCAGTCCTACCAGGAGGCCTCAATCCTAGCATACCGCTATTAATAGTCTGATAATGAACCCAGCCATGAATCCATAAATAACAATATCCGAGGTTGTCCAAATGGTCATTCGTTTTTCTTCTAATCCTTGAATTGACAGTACGAATGTTGAAACTATAGATTGGAATCAACATTCCATCTAAACAATGTAGCTGTAGATGTAGACATACCTTACAATCATGTGAAGCTTCGTTTAAGGGATATAACCTGTGACCCTTGTGGTTGGCAGAAGACTTGCATTTGCTACAAGTGGGTTCTAGGTCCTCCAAACAAAAGAGCGACAAGGTCTCACCATGCTCCTTGCACGCAAGAGGGTCGCTTTTGCAGCGCTCCAGAAAGCCCTCACAGGTCTTCTCAAGCGTGGTGTTTACTATGAGCTCCCCCATAGATGATGGCTGACAGCAGAGGGGGCATTCGCATGATCCACCGCCATTCCACAGGCTCTCCAAACAAACTTTACAGAAGCGATGCCTGCAAAAAAGCACTATGGGCTTTTGCAGGATACTTCCACAGATGGGGCATGACAGGTCTTCTGCGAGATGTGACTGCTTGGTGGCCATCGCTCCTTTGAGCCCTTCATTGCCCGAGTTGGGTCACAAGAGGATTCTATGCCCTCCCTCCTGCTTAAGATTACCCTCGGGAGATCTGATTGGCTCCGGTATTTTCTTGGAGTTTGCATCACAAGGTCTAGGACAACATATGATATCTTCTGACGAACGCCTAAACGTCACATTGTGTAACAAAAAGCTCCTGGACAGTGATTCGACCCCGGCACTGACGTAATAGGAAGTATGTCGAGATTTTCTTATTCTATTAAAGAAGATAAAGTGTGCCAGCTTATAAGAAAAATTTAAATGCAGGAGAAATAAACAGAAAACTGTTTAGAATAGTGATGGGAAAAAGTTTTTGCCCCCTTCTGATTTGTCATGAGAACTTTATCCATGAACAACAACACAACATGTTAAATCTTTCATGCATTCATTAAAGGTGGTTATAAAACATTCAGCGCTATGTGCAGTTAATGCTGCTAATGGAGGTGTAACCAATATCTGGTTGCACCCCCATTAGCAGCAATAACTGCAACCAAATGTTTCCTGCAGTTATTTATATGGAGGAATTTTGGCCCACTCCTGCTTGCAGAGTTGCTTCGGCTCAGTGACATTCGTAGGCGTTGAAGCGTGAACTGTGCATTTCAGATCCTCCCACTTCAACCACACTTTGTTGGGGTTTACTTGTGGAATGTGACTAGACCATTTCAGAAGTTGAGTTTTCTTTAGGGATCATTGTTTTGGAGCACATCTCAGTTGGGCTTCAGCTTAAGTTTAAAAACAGGCATCTCTGAAGAATTATCTGGTACAGAGGACAGTTTATAGTTTTGTCAATGATGCCAAGATGTCCAGGTACTGATACAGCTAAACTGATACAACCATTTTTTGACTGGTCATTTTTTATTAAATGTATTCAAGAGAGGCCTCAAGATCTTTAGAAGTTGCTCCAGTGTTCTTGGTGAATAATTTTGTGCCTTGCTCTTGGACAAATTTTGGCAGGACGACCACTCTTTGCGAGATAAGCTATGAACTAACAGCTCAAAGAGGTCATGACATGTATTTTTTATTATTTTAATATGTTCCTTGAGGTTTTTTGCACAAAAAAAAACCCAAACATTTGGGAAAATTATTATTTTCATCCCTTTCAACTTCTTTGTTAACGTGCATCTATATACTGTATCCAGTGTAGACAAGATAGCGGCAGTGATTGTAATTATGGGTTCAAGACAAGTGCGTAGCGCTGAAACCCTATTGTAATTGTCAGAATGGCCAAGGATCAGCAATCTCCACATAAAACTGATCAGACCAAACCGTAAGTCGTGGAGACTTGAAACTTGGAGGGATGGCAGTACTCACACCCCCAACAATGTCACCAATGCTCGCCCCAATCAGCCTGACGGGGGCGCTACAGCGATCAAAAGTACAAAATTGCTCATAACTCCTAAACCATCAGTCGCAGACTCAAGTGTCCTCCAAACCTACTTTTGCGAAATAGGCCTAGGTTTTTCACCCATACAGAACCAGTACAGAAAGATTAAAAATGACTATACCTATACGACCATTTGTCCTATCAACATGAAAATCACTGTGCACGGCCTTGGTCTGAAGTGTCACAATTATCTAGAAGGACATTTGCGTATCTCAAAAAACATGTCCGCATTGGCCGATGAATTTTGTGTGGGTCTGTTTGACTCACGGCCCCAAAGGTATGTGAGAAATTTGAAAGAAATCAGCCACTGGAGGGCGATATCATGTTTTTCAAAGGCGTAAATGATTGTGTGCATTGCATGGTTTTTCGCACATACACGTGTTATTTATAGCATACGACAGAACCCCTTATTCCAGACAACTTTTCTTCTAGAACCACTGCTGTCAATCAAAACGTTTGTTAAATGATTGAGATGTAAAAAACATACTTTTGCAAACATTCTGGAAAAAAGCACTGCAGTACAATTCTCTGGACTTTCTAGCTCAATAATTATCAAAAACATTTTGAAATTCACCCTTTGGGAAGCTATAATGGGGTCGTTTAGAAAAGGGGCCTGTCCGAATTTACCCCAAATCCGATAAAGCCCCAAGCAAAACTCAAAACTTCACAAAACCTCGAGAGAACTTGCGACAGGTGATTCTAAACAAACATGCAAAGTTTTAAAACGATTGGACCACAGCTGGTGTTTATGCAGATGTTTGTGCCAAGGGGACGTCGACTTGCACCTCAGATCCAAACAAGCCATTTTTGGAGCTCGATTAAATAAATGCTTTGTTTATAATGAGGAGAACCTTTTAAGCCAATAAACTTGCATGATGTTTTAATGGAACAACGACATGTCATGACTTCTTTGAACCATTGACTATTTATAAAAGAATAACTGTATATATTTGGATAATTTGGCATTCAGTGGAGGCTTACAGCTTTAGAAATGGCTTTGTAACATTTTCACCACCAAACTCCATCTATTGATTTTGCAACATGGAAGTAAGATATTGTCTGTAAATGCGAGACTTCCGATTCATTATGCTTTATACATACATGGAGGAATATATAAAATATTCCTGATTTGTGACCCTGGACCACAAAACCAGTCATAAGTAGCATGGGTATATTTGTACATTGCATGGGTCAAAATTATCGATTTTTCTTTTATGCCAAAATCATTAGGATATTAAGTAAAGATCATGTTCCATAAAGATATTTTGTAAATGTCCTACCATAAATATATCAAAACTTAATTTTTGATTAGTAGTATGCATTGCAAGAACTTAATTTGGACAATTTTAAAGGCGATTTTCTCAATATTTGGATTTTTTCCCACCCTCAGATTACAGACAGATTACTTACTATATTAATGTGCCCAAATTCAGAAATTCAAAGGGTAAAGACTTTTTCACAGAACTGTAAAACAGAGAATTTACCTGTAGAATATACATAAAGAAAGTCTTGTAAAACAGTGTAACAAAGTACTGGACCTCAATGTATTTAGCTAATTAGAAGAAAAGTTAGATTACACAGGTTTTCATGCATTATTCATCAGGATAAGCTTAAGCAATTTAATGTGCTCTTTATTACTCCTTATCATCAAGCTGTGCTTTATTTAATACCTTCATTCTTTGCTCCCTGAACTTTCTGAGATGGGAACCAGAGGCCTCTTTTCTGCAGAAGGGACACTGCGTCTCCCACAACTGCTGACAGCAAATTTCACAGAAGCTGCACCCGCATGAAATACAGCAAAGGACCACTGAAACATTGAACACTTCCCCACACACTGAGCAACACGGGTCTTCCTCTAAGAGCGTTGAATCGCCCTCCATTTTCTCTGTTGAGATGAGCTGAATGTCCTAAGTGCTATAGATAAAAATACTGCTGCTCCCTATGTGCCTTTTCATACGCCAGACACTTGACCTTTAGACTTGACTTTTGGACATAAATGACACAGACAGATCTATATTGAGATCTGATGTGAAGACATCATTAATCATTTCCATTAGTTGGATTGTGATGTGCTTTGGGATTTGTCATAGACCTCAGCATCTTAAATTATCTAAACATATACAGTCAAGCCTCAAATTATTCATACCCCTGGCAAATTCTGACTTAAAGTTACTTTTATTCAACCAGCAAGTTTTTTGACTGAAAATGACACAGACTTCTCAAAGATAATAAGATGATGTTAAAGAGGCATAATTGTGGAAAAAAATATTTCTCAGCTTTTATTTACATTTGAACAAAAAGTGTCATGTCCAAAATTATTCATAACCTTTGCAAACTGTCACAGTCTATGGGAAAATCCAAAGTTCTATACCATTCCAAATAGTCCAAGCTGTTCTAAAGCATCCTAATTAGCCTGATTCATTGGGAACAGCTGTTTTAATCAACTCAACAGGTGAAAAACAGAAACTCTCTGCTGTTGGTTTGTGGACAGTCATGGCTAAGACAAAGGAGCTCACTGAGGACCTGCGGCTGTGCATTGTGGCTGCTCACAAGTCAGGAAAGGGCTATAAGACCATATCTAAATGTTTTGAAGTTCCAGTGGCTACAGTGCAAAGTATTATTAAAAAATACAAGATGTTCCACACTGTGAAAAATCTCAGAGGACGTGGTCAGAAGCCAAAAGTGCTCACCTGTGCTGGCCAGGAGGATGGTGAGAGAGGTAAAAAAGAATCCAAGGATCACCACCAAGGCCATCCTGATGAATCTGGGCTCTGCTGGTGGCAACAACTCAAGGCAGACAGTCCAACAGACACTGCACACCACTGGGTTCCACAGACGCAGACCAAGGAGGACACCACTTCTCCAGATAAGGCACACAAAAGCCCGCTTGGCCTTTGCAAATGCTCATCTGGACAAAGAAGAAGACTTCTGGTCTTCTGTTTTATGGTCAGATGAAACAAAAATTTAATTGTTTGGCCATAATGATGTAGCCTTCATTTGGCGTAAAAAAGAAGCCTTCAACCCTAAGGACACCATACCCACTGTCAAACATGGTGGTGGGAACCTAATGTTTTGGGGGTGTTTTTAGCCGGTGGACCAGGGAACCTAATCACAGTTAACGGCACCTTGAAAAAAGAGCAATACATCAAAATTCTCAACAACAACATCAGGCAGTCTGCAGAGAAACTTGGCTTTGGGCACCAGTGGACATTTCAGCACGACAACGACCCAAAACACACAGCAAAAGTGGTGAAGAAATGGTTAGCAGACAAAAACATTAACGTTTTGCAGTGGCCCACTGACTGTAATTTTAATGCTGATTTATCAGCTTAACCTGCATGCATTGAGTTTCCACCTTATTCTTTAATGCGGAAGTAAGCCTATGGGACAGACTTCTGGTTCATTAGCCACTATAGGGAAATAATGAGAAGAATAACAATGTGCAGTAAACAGTAAAACTGTTTGCACTACAAACCAGTGTGTTCATAATTAAGATAATACATTAAAATAACTAGGTAAGACACACCAATATGCATTATCAAGCAGCAAAACAAGCTGTTTTGTACAGCTAAAAATAGCTGGACGCGGATGAGACTGGACCCATAACATTTACAAATGGTGGATACAATATAATCTTATTTGTATAAATTCTGATAATCATGTGAAATGCAATGAATTTCCATCACACCTCAATGTCTCTTACTTAGATTTTTAGCTTCTGGATTTGAGGCAATTCTCTCAGTCAGGGGTCCCCAGTGCAGACAGACAGCTTCTTGCCATGCGGCTCACATATTCTTTGTTGTGAAAGGAGAACAGCCTTTAGAGCTTTGTGTGTCTCCCAGACCTGTGAAACACTGTAAAAGCCAGGTCCACATGCTAGGCACTAGGACATCAAAAAACCTCTCTGCAGAGCACAGGGACTCATCATCTAAAAAAGAGGTTTCAGCCTCTATTTCCTTAAGGTCTTCACTTCAATGTGTCCCAGGGAGGTTCTACATCCACATATATTGTGAAAAGTTCTAGGAACTTGTAAAACATGATTTTTATTTGCTGTTTCACTTCTGTTAACTAAATTAAATCAATATTTGTTGTGACCACCCTCTGACTTAAAAGATTTTCCCCCTAAGTACACTTGAAACAGTTTAAGGTCTTGGAAAAGTTACCACCATTCTTTTTTTGCATTTAAGGTTCAGGTGTGGAAGTAAGTACACTACCAGTCAAAAGTTTTTGAACAGTAAGATTTTTAATGTTCTCTTCTGCTCACCAAGCCTGCATTTATTGGATCCAAAGTACAGCAAAAACAGTAAAATTCTGAAGTATTTCTACTATTTAAAATAACTGTTTTCTATTTGAATATATGTTCAAATGTAATTTATTCCTGTGATTTCAAAGCTGAATTTTCAGCATCATTACTCCAGTCACATGATCCTTCAGAAATCATTCTAATATTCTGATTTGCTGCTCAAAAACATAAACTGAAATAAGCTGAGTAGAATTTTTTCAGGTTTCTTTGATGACAAGAAAGTTCAGAAGAACAGCATTTATCTTATAAATCTTGTGTAACATTATAAATGTCTTTATCATCACTTTTGATCAATTTAAAACATTCTTCCTAAATTAAAAGTATTAATCATATCCAAATAAAAAAATCTGAATACTGAATCCTGAACAAATTTACTCAACTGTTTTAAATATTAATAATAATAATAATAAATGTTTCTTGAACAGCAAATCAGCATATTTGAATGATTTCTGAAGGATCATGTGACGACTGAAGACTGGAGTAATGATGCTGAAAATGTAGCTTTGATCACAGGAACAAATTACATTTTAAAATATATTCAAATAGAAAGCAGTTATTTTAAATAGTACAAATATTTCACAACATTACTGCTTTTGTTGCATTTTATATCAAATAAACACAGGTTTGGTGAGCAGAAGAGACTTCTTTTAAAAAAACATTGAAAATCTTAAAACCTTTTGACTGGTAGTGTAAATAAAAATAAATAAATAAATGTGCTTATGTAAAATAATAATAATAATCATTAAAAAATGCCATACTGTATTGTTCTCAAATTAAGTATTATTATTATTATTATATATTCTCAGATTATTTGAAAAAACATAATTTCAGGTGCTTCTAAGAGATAAAGCTCTTCAGGATGACCTGATTATTACAGACAGATGTGTTTGATTAGGGTCAGAGCTGAACTCTGTGGGTCTTGGCCCTCCAGAAACAGAACTGAATAGCTCTGATAGAGAACACAGTAGTCAGAGTCTCTTTTATCAGCACATAACCAGTACAAAGATAGAGGTCATGGAGCTCAGGTCATGTATAACTCCATATGATGAGTTAATTCAGATAGGTTAAATAAGAGAGACATCTGAAGTGTTCAGTGCTGGAAGGCCAGGAAGAGTCTGAAAATCGTTGCTATACTATCATACTGACACCCAGTGGTTAAATTGCTGAATCACTAATATGATGTGATAAAATAGTAACTGTGGTTAATATGTATTTATTTCAAACTACAATACAATTTGTTATCATTGGCGTTTAATTAATTATTTAATTAATTCATTTTAGCATTTAACCATTAAACTTCTTTGACGATTAAACTGTTGTTGTTGTTTTAGCTACAGGTAAAATGTGATTTAAAGTTTTTCCAGAAATATATATTTCTTTATTTTCTGACAGTAAACATGCGGTTTAACGCATTGTTAATTTCTTTGTTTTTGCATTGCAAGTTTCGTCTAGATTTGATCTGTGATCTTATCCTTAATACTGATTTCCTCTGTTTATCTCTTTCCTTTTGCCTTCTTTGTATTTCAAATGCAGGTATGTTTCTTCTTTGCAATAAAAAAATGGGGGGTCTTTTTAGTAATTAGGCTAATATTTGCATTTCTGGGCTATTCCATCTTGTAAGAGTTGTGGGCAGTGGGACAATATTAGCAGAAACAAAAACATCTGCACTTCGACAAAATACAAGAAATGGTACTGATGTACATTTCTTTTAGATATTTTTATTTGAGATATGATCTGATCTATATGTGACCCTAGACCACAAAACCAGTCTTAAGGGTCCATTTTTTGAAAATGAGATTTATACATCATTTATACATCAATAAATAATCTTTCCATTTATGTATGGTTTGTTAGGATGGGGCAATATTTGATTGAGATACAACTATTTGAAAAAACGGAACATCTAATGTTGCAAATATATCAAAATAGGCTTACTGAGAAAATCGCCTTTACAGTTGTCTAAATGAAGTTCCTAGCAATACATATTACTAATCAAAAATTAAGTTTTGATATTTTATGGTCGGAAATTTACGAAATATCTTAATGGAACGTGATATTTACTTAATATTCGAATGATTTTTGGCATATAAAAAAATGTATCATTTTGGCTCATATATTGTATTTTTGGCCTACAAATATACCTGTGCTACTTAAGACTGGTTTTGTCGTCCAGGGTCACATATCTGTTTGGGACACACTAAAGCGTATGCCATAACTTCACAGGACGGATAGTATGCGAATTTGAATTCAGAGGAAAGTCTGCATTCACAAACCGGAAGCTAACGATTTTCTGCGGCAAGATAAAAGCCGAGGGCTTCTTTCGTACACTGTGTTTCCGGTTTTTGCACAGTACCAACTTGCACAATTTGGAATTATTTTTTCGGTGACTGACCTTACGTTTTTTTTTAGCCAGCGTTTCTTATTCTTGCATGCTAACAAAAATCGCCAATCTTAAAAGATGTCAAAATCTCTATCGTTTCGATTAAAAGTAAGCTCCATAATGGACATAATGACAAAAACGGCAATAGAAGAAATATGCAAAATTGTAGACGGCGATTTTGCGTTTTTACGACAAGAACTGTCTCGGGTCATGAGTGAAAATTCAGTTCTTAAAGACAAAATGGTATGTCTCGGGAGCGAAAGCCAAGAAGAAAGCACTCTCATCACAAAGGACGAAGCGCACGCTGGCTCTAAAATATATCGCTCTATTTGTGTTCAAACCGATGATGGTAAATATAACCTCCACTTAATATTTTTTTTGCCGGACAGTTGTTTCCATATGCACTACTATGATTGTAATTCATCCGCATATTTTACTCCTTACAGGAGAGCAGCCCTCCATCAAAGGGATATTTGGAAAGGAGTGGTGCTCCAGTTTGTGGGATCGGAGGAACGAGTCTACAGAAGATGAGCTGGCGATCGATGTCGACCTGTACAGTGTATCGCCTTATAAGGTTCCCTTCATTCTTTTAAAATTTTAAAAGCTACCCCTTTAGGAAGCTGAATCTATTCCTTTAAAATAATCCCCAAAAGATTTGCATGCCCACAGCGAGAAGTGTAAATCAGACTGCATGCTTTATACACTGCATGTGTAAAGGTGTAAAACTAAGTTTTGGTGGTGTTTTAAAGCAGATTCTCAGTCACTATTAAAATGTGCATTAAGTAAGCCCATACAATTATAAAATGCAAATTTGGAACATTTAACTTTTTATGGTCCTATGAACTTGATATCTGACACCCCCTTCTAATGAACAGGTTTGACTAATTTAGTAATTTCAATGAGTACAAATCTTAATTTTTAAGCATATAATGATATTGTAGGGGATTGCGTGCTTCTAATTTTATGGCAACAGTTTTGACAGGACCCTCTTCAATTCTAACATGACAATGCCTTTGTGTATAAGGCAAGGTTTTAAAACAAATGATTGATTCAGTCAGTGTGGAAGAACTTGACTGGTCTGCAGAAAGCAAAGTCCTAATTTCAGCTGAACATCTCTGGAGTGACTTTAAATGCAGACCTTGAGCCAAAAACTTATCACCAAACACCAATGACTTGTGCATACACTGTATGGACATAAGTATTGGGACACCCCCTTCTTTAGAACAGAAAAAGCACTTCCAAAACTGTGGCAACAAAGATGAAAACAATTAATGTATTTATAAATTGCATTTCCATCTCTGTTGCAACTGTTTTGGAAGTGTCAAAAATGACTGTACCCATAGTTAAAAGTCATTGGTGTTTGGTGAGTTTTTGGCTCAAAGTCTGCATTTAGAGTCACACCAGAGGTGTTCAGCTGAGATTAGGACTTGGCTTTCTGCAGACCAGTCAAGTTCTTCCACACTGATTAAATCAATCATTTCTTTTAAAACCTTGCCTTATACACATAGGCATTGTCATATTAGAATAGAAAAGGGTCCTGTCAAAGATGTTGCTATCAAATAAGAAGAGCACACATGGATTAGTACCCATGGAAGTTGCTACAGCAGTCAAACCTGTTCATTAGAATGGGGTGTACCAATAGTTTTGGTAATATAGCATATGACAATGGAGAATGAGCTGTCCTACGGCACCATCTGCCCACTTTGAATAGAGGGTTTGCTGTTACTTCATGATACCTGGATGCGCAGCCATACTGGCGATACTTGAAAGTATACAACAGCACTGTTAATGCACTACTGAATACGTTGTTCTGCTATTTTATGCAGTTTGGCTAACCACAAATGTCTTTTGTTCATCAGACAGTTTTGCACTCTTCTCCTTCATTTGTTACACCTTTTGGCAGTCTAAAGTACTCAATGTTTTTCCCAGTCTGACCAATTAGTACAGCCCAAAAACATGACAATAATTGTCCATTTTCAGCAGCAATAATCACCAAAATATGCGAGTTTTGTTTGGTTCAGTGGCATAGTTTACGCTCACTATAATATGGTTGATTGATTATCGATTATGCGTCGTGAAAACACTCTATAATAATTTTAAAGTAATTTTAAGGGTTGTGTTTAATTCGACAATGGAGATGATACATAATGCGATGAATGCTGACAGTGTTTGGAAATTTTGTACTGTACTGTATTTTATTTTTTATGGACTTGAACTTTGTTTCAGGCAGATTATAAAAAAAAGACCAATGGTTTTCAAACATGTCCACCACTGCAAATTTTGGTCTCCCTTATTGGAAACACTCAATTTATAGTGCATTAAAGTATTTCTGGGAAGTTGTGGATTCAAGATGCCGAAGTGCCATGAAATTTAGCAAGATTTGCAACTTGACTTGAATGCACTCGCATTTGATCTTGTAGTCTCTATTAATGAGCTGATAAGTTGAATCAGGTGTGGAGACGTTCAAAATGTGCACAGTTGGAGGGCCTACAGGACAAGTGTGGGAAGCATTGGTCTAGATCAGTGATTCCCAGTCCTGGTCCCAAAGAACACTGCACATTTGTGACTCTGGACCACAAAACCAGTCATAAGTAGAATGGGTATATTTGTAGCAAAAGCCAAAAATACACTGGTCAAAATGATACATTTTTCTTTAATGCCAAAAATCATTAGGATATTCAGTAAAGATCACGTTCCATGAAGATATTTTGTAAAAGAACTTAATTTGGACAACTTTTTTTGTACCCTCAGATTACAGATTTTCAAATAATCGTATCTTGGCCAAATATTGTTTGTTATCCTAACAGACCATGCATCAATGGAATGATGTATACATCTCAATTTTAAACAGTTGACCCTTATGACTGGTTTTGTGGTCCAGAATCACATTTTGGATGCCTCACTTGTCTAATGCACATATTTGATGTTTTGGAGTCTTAACTAATGAGCTGAACAGTTAATTCGGGTGTATTTGATTATGGAGACACGTAAATGTGCAGTGTTGGGGGTTCTCCAGGACCAGGGTTGGGAATAATTGGGTCTAAATCATTTTCAAGGTTGTTAAATATGACTCTGGACTTGTAGAACTTATTTCTATGAATGAAATGGAAAAAAGAAAATGTCTTTTTACATAATCTGCTCATTCTGTCTCATGCAGCACAAAGAACAAGAGCACTCCAACCTGGTCATAATCAAAGAGGAGTGTTTTGAAGTGGACACTTATCCCGGTTATACAGGTAATGTTCAAACATTTCTATCAGTTCTTTAAAGGAAAAGTTCACTGCCTGAAAAAAAAAAAAATCCTGATAATTTAGTCACCCAAGATGTTTATGTCTTTATTTCTTCAGTCGAAAAGACATGAAGGTCTTTGCGGAAAACATTCCAGGATTTTTCTCCATATAGTGGACTTCAATGAGGATCAATGGGTTGATGAAGGTCCAAATTGCAGTTTCAATGCAGCTTCAAAGGACTCGATCCCAGCTGAGGAATAAACAATCCGTCATTTAAAAAGTATATAAATTCTTCTTTTTTTTTTTTTTTTTTTTTTTTAGAAAATGACATATCGTTTTACTAGATAAAACCCTTATTCCTCGGCTGGGATCGTGTAGAGACTTTTGAAGCTGCTTTGAAAATGCAATTTGGACCTTCAACCTGTTGGGTCGCATTGAAGTCCACTATATGGAGAAAAATCTTGGAATGTTTTCCTCAAAAACATCTTGGATGACTTGGGGGTGAGAAAATGATCAAGAAACATTTATTCTGGAAGTGAACTGATCCTTTAATTAGTCAGGTTTGATTATTTTGGATCATGCTTAGAAGAATAATTTGTTTTGAACTATTTTTAATACTCCGACAGCGAAAACACCACAAGCTTCAAGAGGACAGCCACCATCTTCTGAATATGAGCCATTGGCAGAATCAAATAGTTTCGATGGCCATTTTGTGTCTGGCGAATTTTCAGAGATGTCGGAAATACAAAACGCATCCTCTGTTTCATCAGATAAACACTCTGTGGATGAAGCTGTTGACCAGTTAATAGCACCAATAGAGGATCCATTGGAATTTGATGGTCACTATATACTCAACCAATTATCAGTCGAGCACAATGGCGAGTTTCCCTCTGAGGCTCCGGAGGATGAAGAAGAAACAGAGGAAATATATGAGGATGGCACAACCACGACACAACGTTATGAAAAGAGAGTCAGGGCACAGAAGGCGGCAAACAACTTCAGTTCTTATGACAGCGGGAAGGCGCTTCTTCGGCAAAACGCTGCCAAAAACCGTATCAGAAAACATCGATTTTCAAGGTTGAAACCAAGCGAAAAGTTTCGTTGCGAGATCTGCGGAAGATGTTTTCATTCAAACACCAATCTCTCGGTTCACTATTTGGTCCACACAGGAGAACGGCCCAATAAATGCAGTTTCTGCGGAAAAGGCTTTTCCCAGAAAGGAAATTTACAAGCTCACGAACGCATCCACAGAGGAGAAAGACCTTTTAGTTGTCTCACCTGCGGGAGGAGTTTCACCCAGAAGGTTAGCCTATCTAATCACGAACGCATCCACAGAGGAGAACGACCTTTTACTTGTATAACCTGCGGAAAGGGTTTCACCCAGAAAGTTACCCTTCAACAACACCTCTCTGTCCATGACAGAACCGCTAAACCAGTCAGGCGGAAACCAAGGAAAAATTGCCGCGATATAAACCATAGCTTTATGTAGCATACATTTTTGTTATTTCTCAATTTGAGATTGCAGTAGCTGTTTAAAATTAAATATGAACAGTGGAAAGGTGAGGTTGCAGCAGCTTCAAAAGAATGTCTCTGTGTGTAATACTGTAGATCGTAGCAGAAATATAGTCAGGTATGGCTGTGTATTACTCAGTAATGTAGTTGTTATCCCACCAACTAATTTGTTTCTTCTGTTAAACCAAAGGCACAGCCTTTCTGGTGGTCTTTGACATCTGGGCTATCCACCTTATTCCAGTTCATTAGCCGCTGTAGGGAAATAATAAGATGAATAACAACGTGCAGTAAACAGTAAAACTGTTTGCACTACAAACAGGTTTGTTTATAATTACGATAATACATTAAAATAATACGGCAAGACACACCAATTTGCAATACCAAGCCGCAAAATCAGTTTTGTACAGCAAAAAATAGCTGGACGTGGATGAAACCAGAAGCCAGACCCATAACATTTACAAAAAGCTGAAAATTAAAAAATGCTTTTGAAAGAAGTCTCTTATGGTCACAAAGTCTGCATAAATTTAATGAAAACTACAGCTAAAACAGCAATATTGTGAAATATTATTATTATTATTAAAAATAACTATTTCAATATATTAAAAAATGTAATTTAGTCCTGGGATGCAAAGGTGCATTTTCAGCATCGTTACTTCAGTCTTCAGTGTCACATGATCCTTCAGAAATCATTCTAATATCAGGGTTCGTACAGATATTATAAAATTAAATTCCAGGACATTCAAGGGCTTTTCAGTCACTTTTTTCGAACAGTGTCTTTCATTTCAAATTCTAAAAAAGAGAAATAGATAAATAAGAATTTACTAATAAAAATGGCAAAAATAAAGTGAAGCACATGTGAAGTATTACTACTAAAGTATTACAAAGTATACTACACTTTTACTATAGTAAAACCACTGTTATTTGTGTATACTTTTTTAAATATATATTTTATATTTGTACTGTTTTAATGATTTAAAGTTTTCTACTGTTTAAGAAAAAAAAAAGTAAAAAAAACATTTACGAAATTGCTCCGAAATCCTGATCTGAAACAAATGATTCGCAAATCACACTGAAATCCCGATCTGACTCAAATGATTTGCGGTCAAGTTCCTGATCTAGATCAAGTGATTCGCAATCCACATGATTCATTCAATTCAATAAACGATTCACAAACCTGTTCTGATCTAAATCAAATGATTCACAGTATGCGCTCCGAAGTCCCGACCTGAATCAAATGTTTCATGATACACGAAGTTCCAGTCTAAATCAAATGATCAGTGATCAAATCAAAATCAGTGATATTTGATTTAAAGTCCTGGTCTGAATCAAATGATTCGCATTACGCGATCCAACTGAAGTGCTTCGAAATAGTCATTTTGTGACGCAACTGTTTAACGGTTTCGAAAAGCTGTGTTTTAACTATCAATTTTTTTATTTTGTGTTAAAAGACATGTGCTATGACAAAATTATGCAATTATTTTATAGATACATTGTCTTTCAATAACTCAAGCATCACTTTTCAAATACCTCTTCAGGAATTTGTCCTATTTTCATGGGGTTTCTAGGCCTTAAATTTCAAAAAGTCATTTTAAAGTACGTCAAGCACCTTGTACAAACCCTGTAATATGTAATAACTTTTATGCTTAAATAATATGTTGAACATTATATTCTTTGACGAATCCTGAAGTAAAACGTGTAATGTTTCCATAAAAATATTAGGCAGCAAAAACATTTCAACAAGGCTAAAAATATTTTTTGGAGCAATTTAGCATTTTTGAAAGATCATGTGACACTAAAGACTGGAGTAATAATGCTGAGAAGTCAGTTTGGCATCACAGGAATAAAATAGAAAAAAGTGGTTATATAAATTCAAATAATATTTCAGAATATTGCTGTTTTTACTGTATTTTTAACCAAATAAATGTAAAAAACATTAATGATTCTACACTTTTAAATGGTTATGTGTATATATACAGTATAGTCTAGATATAAAAGACCACCAGACGTAAACACATCACTATTTAAGGCTTTAGGCTAAAAAAAGTTTTTTGTGAAAACGGTTCTTGTTTTTGTTTTGTTTTTTACAAATCTTATCATAATATCATATCAGTTTTGGGCCATTAGTGTAAAGCGAGTTTACTCGATCTTTCCAGAAACTATAGTAGTATGTAGTATGTATGATGCTTCTAGAAGTTTGAGTTGTTCAAGTTCAGATGTCAACTAGATTGCATGTGTAAGCAAAAAGCAGTTACTATGTGTATTTTCAACCATGCTGAATAAAAAGGTGGTTTGCATGATTTCACTCACGTTATGTCAAGTTTATTAAATCTTGTTTGTTTATCCCTCCCGAATAAATATACACATCTAGATGGTCCTAAATGAAGTTGAAGTCAATGCACGGATGCTTCTGTATAACACGTGTCCAAACACTGTTGAAGTACTAACATGGACATACCACACTACCGCAATTTCTTAATGGTTCATATTGCAGAGTAATGCACACTCTGCTGTAACAGCCACTTTGATACAGATAAACTTCAGTAATGGATCACTTTAGTATGTACTAGTCTAACTGAAGCACTGATGTGTATTGAAGCCCTGTTTGTACGCATAGCTTTTACCACACTCTGAGCAGCTATATGGCTTTTCTCCGGTGTGGCTTCGGAGGTGTACGTTTAGAGAGCTCTTTTGAGCGAAGCTCTTTCCACACTCCATGCACGAGTACGGCCTCTCGCCAGAATGAGTGCGCTGGTGTATTCTGAGGTAAGTTTTTTGAGCAAATCTTTTACCGCAAACGGTACAGACGAAAGGTTTTTCTCCGGAGTGTGTTCGCATGTGTGCTTTCAGGTAGGTTAGTTTGTTGAAGGTTCTTCGACAGAATACACACTCAAACCTCTTTTCTTCTGACGTGCTTGTGTGGTTGTGTGCAGCATGAAAAGTTTGCTCTGTTGTGCTGTCTCCATGTGTAGAGATCGTTCCATCAAGAGGTAGTTCCTCAGCTTGTGTCTGCTGTACATTCGCTTGGATTTCATCTGAAGGTACCGTGTATGTGATAAAATCTTCAGAGCTTTGGGCGACGCATCTTTCGTCCCTGGTCATTGCAGGTCCTGGAATTCAACAAATGATACAGGTGAGGTCAAAGGATTACATGCAAAATGTTAATTATTTTGCCAAAATAAGAGGGATCATACAAAAATGCATGTTATTTTTCATTTAGTATTGACCTGAAGAAGATATTTCACATGAAAGACGTTTACATGTAGTAGACAAGAGAAAATAATAGCTGAATTTATAAAAATGACCCTGTTCAAAAGTTTACATTCACTTGATTCTTAATACTTTGTTGCTACCTGAATGATCCACAGCTGTTTTTTGTTTAGTGATAGTTGTTCATGAGTCTCTTGTTTGTCCTGAACAATTAAACTGCCCGCTGTTCTTCAGAAAAAATGTTCAGGTCCCACAAATTCTTTGGTTTTTCAGCATTTTTGTGTATTTGAAACCTTTCCAACGTTGACTGTATGATTTTGAGAGCCATATTTTCACACTTGAAGACAAATTGAGGGACCCATATGAAACTATTACAGAAGGTTCAAACACTCACTGATGCTCAAGAAGGAAACAACGCATTAAGAGCTGGGGGGTGAAAACTTTTTAAATGTATATTTTGAATGTTGAATGCAAGTATCTTCTGTAGCTTCTGAAGGCCAGTACTAAATGAAAAAAATATGATATTTAGGCCAAATAAGAAAAAGTACACATCTTCATTCTGTTCAAAAGTTTTCACACCTGGCTCTTAATGCATTGTTTTTCCTTCTAAAGCATCAGTGAGTGTTTGAACATTCTGTAATAGTTGCATATGAGTCCCTCAGTTGTCCAGAGTGTGAAAAGTTGGATCTCAAAATCATACAGTTATTGTTGGAAAGGGTTCAAATACACAAAAATGCTGAAAAACCAAAGAATTTGTGGCACCTGAAGGATTTTTCTGAAGAACAGTGGACAGCTTAACTGTTCAGGACAAACAAAGGACTCATGAACAACTATCACCAAACAAAAAGCTGTGGATCATTCAGGTAACAACACAGTATTAAGAGTCAAGTGTATGTAAACTTTTGAACGGGGTAATTTTTATAAATTCAACTTTTTTTTGTGGACTATATGTAAACATCTTTTATGTGAAATATCTTATTCAGGTCACTACTAAATAAAAAATAAGCATTTTGTATGGAAAAATTATCATTTTAAACATGTAAACTTTTGACCTCAACTGTACATGAAAATCTCAATAACTGCTATAGTTAATAGCAACTGTTCTCTTGTTCTCTCTCCACAAACCTCTCAAACTGCAACTTTCATCTTCCTCAGGGTTATTTTTCCCAGAGCAGTCTTCAAATGTCTCCTCCTTGATCATGATCATATCTGGTTCATCATCCAGCAGATCTACTGGCTGAAAGTAAAAGAGAGAACTAGTTAACCGTATTCTGATATTGATACATGTATATCAACAGCATTATGTGAGACCGACCTCTTCTGCGATGGCTGAAGAGTCCAGATGTGTGTCCTCCTGCTCACCAACATTTGACTCCCCGTGTCTCCAGAGGTTCATGCACCATTCCTTACCAAAGACATTGTCGATTGAGGGACGACGTCTGGACTCTGCAAGACATAATGCAAGAAAGACATACATGGTGCAATTTTATTGACTTTGTATATAGAGTGTTTTCACTACGCGTCATCAATTGGCCATACTGGCGGCACTGAACGTAACAATGCCACTGAACCGAACAGAACTTGCATATTTTGCTGGTTATTGCTGCTGAAATTGGACAATTATTGTCATGTTTTGGGCTGTGCTAATCAGACCAGGAAAAACATTTGGAGTAATATAGACTGCCAAAAGTTATAACAAATCAAGGAGAAGAGTGCAAAAAAACTGTCTGAGGAACAAAAGGCGTTTGTGGTTGGCCAAACTGAACAAGGATTTCCAGGGCAAGAATCGTGTTTGTTCTAATCATTTCCGATCAGGTAGGTGAAATGTTAGGCTAATATCTGAATAAACACTGCTCGTACATATCTTTACCACCTATTAACTTTAGTTTGTCAAACTATTGCGCCTTTTCATGCTTACTAGGTCCTTCTCTATATGATTTAGTAGCTTTCACATCATTTGTCTGTGGTTTAGACAGCATAAATTACAAACAACGTATTCAGTAGTACATTACCACAATTCATGCTGTTGTTTATATCCGAGTATCTCCAATATGGCCGCACATCTGGGTAACTGACCAAATCGTGACTTCATGCAAACCCCGTCACTTTCCTCCAGAGTTTAGCTCCAACCTTGATTAAATTCACCTGTCTATAACTTTCTAGTTATCCTACAGACCCTAAATACCTTTTTCAGGTGTGTTTGATTAGTTTTACAGCTAAGCTCTACGGAAAAGTGGACCTCAAGGGCCAGAGTTGGAAACCCCTGGAGTTTTTATATGGGATTAAAATGGAACATTTATTAAAAAAACAGACCGGAATAGCTGTGTCTTCGAAGAAGCTAATGACTAAGTAACTGTATTTAGCCTAGAATTGAACAAGAGGTGTTTTGTTTAAGGAGGTGAATGAACAAAACATCTTGTTTATGAACGAACTGAATGAACTCGTTTGTTAACTTGGAGAACTGCTGACACAACGAGAACTGGTAGGAGAACTTAAAAAATAACTTATACGTTCAATATTTTAATAGATATTAATGTATATTTAGTTTAATATCCTAATAAGAGTGTTTTGGTCATAAATGACTCGGTGGTTTTTTCAGGTAATGATTCCTTGACTAGCTCAGTCATAACAAAGCCAGTCACTTGTCTCCACCTACTGATGTAAAGATGTAACCTAAAGAAATAGTCACTGAATGAATTCCTTTTGGTGAATGGACTCGAAGATTCCGGTATTTGAGATGAACCGCTATGAACTACAGAAATAGTGCTCCTTACACAAAGGCACATGTAAGGACCGCCCACTGCAGGCGTTGAACCCACAGCTTAGCATTAGATCAAAACACAGCATCATTTATCGTTCCTAATAAGTAAATTACCTGCAAGCCCCGGATGGTTAAATTGAGCTTCTGTCCCGTTCATCTTCCCAGCGTTTTTCCGTGCAGACTGAAGTTCGTTCTCCAGAAAATGGCATTTCTTTTTCAAAGATTCGTTTTCGTTTGTACATCGTGAAATCTCTAATCGCAGCAGCAAAGAATTCTCCTCGAAAAGTTTGCCTATTTCAACCACAGCTGTTTTCGCCAGCATTTCCATTATGGATGTTAACTGCGTCTGGAAATCAGCGTTATTCATGATGTCCGTCGTTTACGGGACCATTTATCAGTGATGTATATTGTAAACACCCGTCCTTCGCTCTGAAAGCCACCGCTATAAGTCTCTATGTACAGATGCTTTAATATTCTCAACACGCAATGGCACTGTATTCACTATATATCTGAGGATGGATTCATAGCATGCCTAGCATTTTGGAGAATAGGATCATGGGACGAATTACCGTAAACCACCGATAGAGAGCTCGCGCGAATTGTACATTCTGATTGGTCGTATCCAAAAGGATTCTGGCCAATAGTACCTTGGCAACTGTTCCTATGGAAGCCCTGGGCATTTGTGAGAGTGTTCTGATTGGATTTTTACCCAAATTTGTGAAGAAAAAAAAAAAAAGTCATAATAGCCAACAATACATTGTATGAGTCAAAATGGTCGATTTTTCATTTATGCCAAAAATCATTAGGATATTAAGTGAAGATCATGTTCCATTAAGACACTTGGTAAATTTCCTAACATAAATATATTAAAACGTAATTTTTGATTAGAAATATGCATTACTAACAACTTAATTTGGACAACTTTAAAGGCAATTTTCTCAGTATTTTGATTTTTTTTGCAACCTCAGATTACATATTTTTAAATAGACGTATTTCGGCCAAATATTGCCCTATCCTAACAAACAGACATCAATGGAAAGCTTATTTATTTAGCTTTTATTCACTCAATTTCAAAAAATGACCCTTATCATTGGTTTTGTGGACCACGTCTACATTTTTGTTTATGGTGCACCCTGAGAAAATAGTGAGCGCTTTTGTGTAAAGCTTGATACTCTGGTACCATGTCAAACAAGCCCACCTCATCTCTCTTTGATTTTCTGAAACACCATCTAAAAAGCTGTAGGCTTTCTATTGATGTATGGTTTGTTAGAATAGGACAGTGTTTGGTTGAGATACAACGATTTTAAAGTGCCCCTATTATGCCATGTTAAAAGTAGTTAATATTGTTGTAATAGTCTCTTAAAACAGGTTTACATGTATGCAAGTTCAAAAAACACTTTAGTTTTCTCAAAAATTAGATTTAATTTTACCCCGTTTCTAAATGATTCGTAAACGACTCGTGTGAAGCAGTTCGAAGAATCAGTCTCTCTAAACCCCTCCTTTCCTTGAGCCCTCACTGCTGTGATTGGTCAGATGGTGCAGTCCTTTTGGATTGGTCTACCGCTTCAGCGCAAAACGAAACGCCCATTGGCATAACTGAATGACAGCTGTGGAGACCTGTTAATGCATAGAAAAGATAGCCTCGATTTTACCCTATCAATTCGAGCCGGAGTCTGACGATGAAACGGTTGAAATGGCACATCGACAAGAAACTGTTTTGCAAGCACGACTGGAGCAGGACGTTTCTCAGTGGGTGTCATATTATAACTGTGGAAAGTGCTTGCAATTTGCTTTTGTAAGCGAACCGGGCACACCTCTACGTTGTGAACTTCAACACTGTACAATCCATAACACTGCGTTAAGCCATCGTTTATCATTATCATTACTTAAACTAATAAGGCAGACAGACAGTCAAGCTGCATCAATCACAAGACTTTTTAGACTACATTGCACTCACAGCTGAACAACAGAACTACAGAAACGCAAGTTAGCCGGTTACCAAGACATGTGCGGGGTTGTTACACACCATAACGTACACAAAGACGTATTTTGAACGATCGCTAGAAAATACAATTATTAATCATACTTACAGGTAGAAGTTCAGAGGAGCAAGCCGGTCCAAATAAACTGGGCACTGATCCATTTTTTAAAACCAAGCGTTTGGTGAATCTCGCGTTGTAACGTTACTCCCCAAGATTAGAAAAGCAGTCATCAGTAAAATGACGCGAACACAACACAAGATTGGAATTGGACTGCTGAGGTGTTGAAAAAATTAATGTTAACCACTGATAGTTTCATCTTTCGGAAGGGCATATAAAACAAATTCACTCTCACAGGCTGTCACAGCGCAGGGCGTCTTCTTGACATGATGTAATCCACGTGAAAATGGTAGGCCTATGGTTTGTGGGCGGGCAAGTTGTTCGCGAAATTGAACGTGGGCGGACATTACGCAAATGTGTAGCTCGTGACGTGTGGCCGTTACAGAAAAAAGATTCGAATTGCTGACGACTCGTTTAGGCGAATGTGAGCCGACTCTTTTTTTTGTTAGACAAAAACTTCATTTATAGTGCACAGTCGGCGTCACAACTTTGCAGATAGTTTATGTTCACATACAGCTACATGACACACTACATGAAATATCATATTTGAAAAGGCATAATAGGGGCACTTTAAGACTCTTGATCCTAATGATTTTTGGCATAAAAGAAAAATTAATAACTTTGACCCATGCAATGGCTATTGCTACAAATATATCTGTGCTACTTACGACTTCAGGGTCACATATAGTATCACTAGTATATAGTATCACTGTAATTATTTTATACTTATTAATCATATCATAATTACAAATTACTTGACACTTTTTTTTATTGTTGCAGGAATGACTTACATGAACGTAATAAAATATTTATAATACAAACATTCCAGAAACATTCAAAAAGAACCGTACAAGTAATAACAAGGTAAAAAAAAAAAAGTTCAGGTATCACAAGGTAAAAAAAACTATCGCACAAGTAGTAACCCATCATAGTAGTAGTATTATTCAGTGCAGGCCCAGGATGAAGTCTATCCTGAAACGCATAAAAAAAAATTGATTAATGTCACTGTTTACCCCTCATATCTCCCATGGTCACATTTTAGTGTTTAATCACGTACATTTAACAACAAAAGACAAGTTTCATTTGAAAATTCCATAAAACTTTACATAAACACTTACTTAACTTGTTGTTTTCCACTCGAATTCTGAAAGCCTCTGCATAAACGTAGCCACGCGGGTATTGAAGTTTTGGGGTTTCCTTTGGACAGCTGTACCTGTTCTTCGGCTTGTACCTGATTTTGAGGTGCATTTAGTCCCCTCAGGATTAATCCTCACAAAGAACCTAAAGAACAGCAGATCCATTTTTAAACAAAACATCAATTTCGTAAGGGCTATAACAGTGTCATCACTGAAACACAGTTTAAGGCCCTGTCCACACAAACACGGGTGTTTTCAAAAACGCACACTTTTTCTATGCAGTTTGGCCACATAAGGTCACTGAAACCCAACCTTTTTTAAAAACTCCTATCAGGGTGAAGACTTTCAGAAACTGGTTGCAGTATTGTGTAGCTGGTGAAATTTTGGCTTGTGATGTTGAAGTGTGCGCTTTTTTCAGGCTTCTGATTGGCCAACATGGTTTTCAGTTATGGTTGTAATCTTCGTGCATTTTCATTTGGACAAGATTTTTTATTTTTATTTTTAAACGAAGGAGGAAAAACTCCGTATGGATTTGTATACGTCGGCATAATCACCCACCAAAGCCAGGCCTCCCTCCTAAAAACACATCCAGACCAGAGGCCAACCAACGACATGAGGATAGACCGCGTTGATGGAGGGTTAAATGCAACGCTGTCAGATTACCTCATGTCTCATTCTCCAGAGAGAAAACATTCCGATCGCAAAATATTTCAATAATAATGCATTTCAATCTCGCTCGGTCTGTAATAGTGTAATAAACCGCTCTGATAACATAACGTGTCTGTGCAGAGGTATGCAAATACATATGTTGACAGACAGGTAAAACAGCCTATCGTAGTCCTCAGACCAAGGGATATGTTTGGATGAACATTTTATGGTCCTGTGTCTTCCACAAATGATATAACGTAAATGATGTCTTATTGAAATAAGTAATAGAAAACCCATGAAAGATTTGTGCTATTTAAAAATTCCACATAGTTTTATACATATGGGGGGCGGCATTATTTCAATAATGTGAAATGGTTGCACTTGGTGAGCTACTGGCGCTACCTGTTTCTATTTTTACCACAGCAAAACTCAGAAAATAAAATACTGATATGATAACCACAGCTACCGAAAGCGCTTACAGGTAGCCATGGATATAATTGTAGGCTTAAACCAGAAGCCGTACCATTCAATTTTCCCCACAAGAAGTCTAAACACCTCCAGATATCAAGTGAAATCCACGCTGAGAAACTCCTTCAGTGGCTGCGGCATCATGACAAGCGTCAGCATGGCATCTAGCGTTTCTTGTCTCTACCGTTTGTAAGCTCTTTTAGTAGCTGTGGTCTACTAAAAGCCTCAAAGGCATCAGGGCTAAAGTGAAAAGAACAAAGACGCAGGTCTTTAAGATGTCTTATCCATCCACAGGCATCTTCCCCATTCTTTTCGCTAGAAAGCAGTGAAGACTTACCTCACTTC
The DNA here is from genome assembly GCF_049309525.1 of Garra rufa. NCBI lineage: Eukaryota > Metazoa > Chordata > Actinopteri > Cypriniformes > Cyprinidae > Garra > Garra rufa. Next base: position 26,169,998 of record NC_133361.1, read on the forward strand.
TCTTGTTGCCCTATAACTGAAAATTACAACCAAAATCTACGCAATGTGGCCACATATTAGTATTTTATTAAAAATAGCAACAAGTAGTGCCAGTAGCTCACTAAGTAGAGCCATTTCATGTCATGTTCCCTATAGTCCAAAATATATATAAAACAATGTGGATTTTTTTTAAATGATGTAAATCTTTCATGGGTTTTATACTACATATTTCAGTAAGAGACATCATTTGTTATAGTAAGCCATACAAGTCTTAATACCCAGAGTTCCTTAATAGGTAATTACAGTATATATATTAGTCACCATGAAATTGCATCCACAAACTTTTTTACTTTCATAAGTACAAGTATTTCTGATCCAAAAGAGACCAAAGTAAAATACCAAAAGAAAGGGAGTCAGATAAATATAGTCAAACAGGATGAAATACCTCAACACTTACCTCTGAATGAGCTCCAGGGTGGCGCTGGCTGACTCCTGGTACTCGATATTAAAAACATAGAAGCACCCAAAGAACACAGACAACGCTGCTGCAAAGTCCACCTGGTCGTCTATAGAATGTGTTACTCTGCCCTCAATACTGATAAACCACTTGGACGAAGTGAGCAACGTCTCACCTGAAATACGAAGAATGACTATAAATATATGCACAACAATATAAGTACAAAACTAACATTTGTAGCGTGGCGATGTCTTACCAAGCATGATGAGTCGGGGCGTTGCCGGTAAGCTAATTTCATTTTCGATGGACATCTTGGTAGAGTTTTCCTTGAAAGCAGAACAACAGAACATTTAACTCTCAAACTTTGTCAAAACCCCTTTCAAATCTTCAACAGAGCTGTAACATTTTATAGTTACTGACATCTGCTAAGATGAACACAGCGTTGTCCTTTTCCTTAAAGTATTTCATCATTAACAGGATGGCTGACATGGCAATCCTGTTGTTATCTGTCGCATTGGTGTCGTCGATCTCGCTAAGCATACTCTGAATCTCTTCATTCCACTTTAGTCTCTGTCTACTGAAGTAGTTCAGTATTCTCTTGGATTTAACAAGAAGAGTTTCGCCAAAGCGGCTTCTGATGTCAATCCCAGTCAGGATTTTGAAGTGCCTGCAGAGGCCTCTTTCGGTGAACAGTAACGGCCAATGCCCCTCAATCTCACTGATGGTAGGAGGGGGGCATGAGTTGATCATGTGGCGCTGGTAAACATACGTCTGCTGCATTAGGTCGTCTACGTTGGGCAACTCGGCAGCCTTTGGGCCCGCGGACTGAAAAATCTCTGCCGCAACCTTTCTCTTCATTTCGAGGGATTCTGCCGACTCTCCTTCGGGGATGGACGACGGCTGCCAATTGATGCATCCGTAACTGTCCACTTTGCATCTGACTTTCGTCCTCATGAAGTTGTCCTGTTGTCCAGCTCTTTTCCCCGATGGTCTTCTAGGTCGACGAATCCTGTGTTCCATAACATCTCTATTCACATGTTCTACCCTGGTTTTTAGTTGTCTTTGTAAGCAACTGAAGCCATTTCCTAGCTGTTCTCCTTCCTCTGAAATGTCTCCGAATGTCAGGGGATACGTAGACACGATGTTTCGCGCCACTTCTCCACAGGCGGCCAAGTTTGGGTTTGGACAGTGGGCTTGCATGGCCGCCACAACGATCCTAACAAACTCCCTTCTCGGTCCTGGCCGAGCCCTCTCTCCGGTGGACGTTGCCTGAATGAGAGCTGCTGGCATGCGGCTCCAAGGAACCTTGAAATTTCGAACCCAGTTGGACTTGATGAATGAAGGAATGAAGGACTGTTCAGGAAGGGACTCATTTGACGATAATGGAGTGAGCGTCATCTCGTTAGGCGTTCCGTCCATTTCTCTATTGGATTCTTGGGGGGACAAAAATCATGAAAAGAGATGGAGAAATTAAAATATGGTGAAGGCCAACAAAGTACCTTCTTTAGAGGCCTCAACCCTCATTTATCAGTAAATCTTTGCTATATCGCACTGGGTTCACAACAATCTCGTTCTAATGTGAATGAATTGAGTATGCTAAATGAGCGACCCTCTGTCCAAAGACAGTTATTTTACATAAAACACACTTAAGCCATCTCTATATAAGGGTTTTTGGCACAATCTTTCCTTTACAGCCTTCCATCTGTCTAAGTAAACATATGACGCTCTTTGAGGACATTTTTCTATGAAAGTTGATTAATCATGATTTGGTTCATAAAACTGTTTGTACACAGACGTCACAGAAGTTTGTGCATACACAATGAGACCTGTTGTTTTATTTGCTCTGAATTCTTAAATTTAATTTTGGTGTATATATTTGAGGTAAACGGTTTACATACACCTTGCAGAATCTGCAAAATGTTAATTATTTTACCAAAATAAGGGATCATACAAAATGCATGTACTGACCTGAATATGGTATTTCACATAATTAGTCTACAAGATAATAATAGTTGAAATTACAAAATGACCCTGTTCAAAAGTTTACATAAACTTTAATTCTAATACTGTGTTGTTACCTGGATGATCCACAGCAGTGTTTTTTTTTTAATAGTTGATCATGAGTCCCTTGTTTGTCCTGAACAGTTAAACTGCCTGCTGTTCATCAGAAAAATCCTTCAGGTTCCACAAATTCTTTGGTTTTAAGCGTTTTTGTGTATTTGAACCCTTTCCAACAATGACTCTATGATTTTGAGATCCATCTTTTCAAATGCTCACTGATGCTCCAGAAGGAAAAACGATGCATTACAGGGAGTGCAGAATTATTAGGCAAGTTGATATTCTTGTCATATTTTTTCCCAAGCACATTTGAATAATTCCAAACCACATCAATCTTAATAACTACTATTCATTTTGTATTTAATTATTTATAATTTATATATAATTGTCCATGAAGGCTGGAAGTGAAAAACTCCTTATTTTCAGGTGTGCAGAATTATTAGGCACATTTTCTTTTACAGATAAAATGAGCCAAAAAAGAGATTTACCTCAGACCGAAAAGTCAAAAACTATTAAATGCCCATGAGAAGGATGCAATACTAATGCAATACTGCAATTTGCAAAGTTAAGGCATGACCACCGGACAGAAAAACGCTTGTTGCATCTGCATTGTCAGAAAAAAACAGGTGGAGGAGAAAAGATGCATGTTAATTGCAAAAAAGTAAGAATTAATGTTAAGAATCAGATATGAAACCATCAGGAACCATTTAGTCTCCAGCGCCACCGTTTTCCAGAACTGCAACCTACCTTGAGTCTCCAGAAGTGCAATGTGTCAGGTTCTCAGAGACTTTGCTTGGGCAAAAAATCCTAAAAAATGACCCTCAATTAATAAGAATAACATTCTGAAGTATTGTCAAATACATAGAGATGGTTTTTTTCTAGGCTTTATAGACAGATGAGTTGAGA
>NC_133361.1:26173897-26358897 GCF_049309525.1 Garra rufa
GGACTAAAACTGAAGTCCCAAAACTTACTGCCAGATTCTGGAGGATAAACTTGAAAGAGTGCTACAAGAGGATGTGGTGCTGGTCCTTCAAGAGCCACTCTCAACTCATCTGTCTATAAAGCCTAGAAAAAAAACATCTGTATGTATTTGACAATACTTCAGAATGTTATCCTTATTAATTGAGGGTCATTTTTTAGGATTTTTTGCCCAAGCAAAGTCTCTGAGAACCTGACACATTGCACTTCTGGAGACTCAAGGTAGGTTGCAGTTCTGGAAAACGGTGGCGCTGGAGACTAAATGGTTCCTGATGGTTTCATATCTGATTCTTAACATTAATTCTTACTTGTTTTGCAAATAACATGCATCTTTTCTCCTCCACCTGTTTTTTCTGACAATGCAGATGCAACAAGCGTTTTTCTGTCCGGTGGTCATGCCTTAACTTTGCAAATTGCAGTATTGCATTAGTATTGCATCCTTCTCATGGGCAATTAATAGTTTTTGACTTTTCAGTCCGAGGTAAATCTCTTTTTTGGCTCATTTTATCTGTAAAAGAAAATGTGCCTAATAATTCTGCACACCTGAAAATAAGGAGTTTTTCACTTCCAGCCTTCATGGACAATTATATATCAATTATAAATAATTAAATACAAAATTAATAGTAGTTATTAAGATTGATGTGGTTTGGAATTGGTCAAATGTGCTTGGGAAAAAAATATGACAAGAATATCAACTTGCCTAATAATTCTGCACTCCCTGTAAGAGCCAGGGGTGTAAACTTTTGGATAGAATGAAGGTGTACATTTGTCCTATTTTTTCTAAATAACACATTTTTTTCTATTTAGTACTACCCTTTAGAACCTACAGAAGATACTTGCATGTTTCCCAGAAGACAAAGTAAGTTGAATTTACCCTGATCTTAAAATTCAAAAAGTTTTCACAGAATCTTAATGCATTGTGTTTGCCTCTGGAGCATCAGTGAGCATTTGAACCTTCTGTAATAGTTGCATATGAGTCCCTCAGTTGTCCTTAGTGTGAAAAAATAGGTTTAAAATCATACAGTCATTGTTGTAAAGGGTTGTGGGACCTAAAGGATTTTTCTGATGAACAGCAGGCAATTTAGATGTTCAGGACAAACAAGGGACTCATGAACAACTATCACCAAAAAAACAGCTGTGGATGATTCAGGTAACACCACAGTATTAAGAATTAAATGTATATATACTTTTTAACAGGGTCATTTTTATAAATTCACATATTTACTATATGTAAACATCCTTTATGCAAAGTATCTTATTCAGGTCAGTATTAGATAAAAAAAACATGCATTTTGCATGATCCCTTTTATTTTGGTAAAATAATTAACATTTTTGCAAATTCTGCAAGGTGTACATTTTTAACCTCAACTGCAAATAGCCCATCTCTCAACAAGCTTTCAAGAGATAGAGATTTCAACAGATGTGGCCTTTGAAAACCTGTGAAAAAAAATCTTATAATTTCATGCATTGTCAAGCAATGTTAGACAGCATGGCATGTCTCAAAGTGTTAGAAAAGATGTTCCAAAATGCAAATTCCAAGGACATAATTTCTAACTCAATCAGAGCTGTATTTTATATATTTTATACATTTCTGGCACAAAAGCAAATAAGCGTCTTGAATGAATAAACAAAGTCAGTTATGGTGACGGTGTAAACATGAAAAGCAAATTACCATTTCAGCAGTAAATGCAGAAATAGCACAATTAGAAAACAAAATGTATACATTTATATATTTTATTTTTTAAAGCTATAACCAAAAACAGATTTTAAACATTAGCAAAATATTCAAAATCAGATTTGACAATATTTTTGTGTTTTCCATATTTTGGTGACAATATGTACAGCAAAAAGCTAAAAAAAAAAAAAAAAAAAGAGGTTATGTTCACACAGTAACTGAAATTACAACTCTAATAAAACAAGATTTAGTATTTGATACTTTAATGTGATGTGATGACAATAGTAATAAGTAACACTTTATTTTAAGGTGCCTTTGTTACACGTTACATGTGCTTACTATACATATTACTACTCAGTACTTAAATGTATAATTACACTGTAACAGGACATCTTAAACTTAAGTGTAACCTAATAATATTCTGAGACAAATTCAATGATGAGCACTTTGTGCTCTTACTCAAATGAACACAACCCATTTTAGTTTTACTCCAAAATTCTACACATTTAGGCCTTGATTACACCTGACATTAAAGCCTGGAATACACTACAATAATTTTGCCCTTTGATTTTCCTTTAGATTTTTTTACAGTTTGGAGAAGTTGACGCTAGTTGTCGAAAGTCAGAGCGAGTCTGCAGATTTGAGATGTCAGATTCCATAGAAAATCGTGTAGTGTATGGCTGTATCCGAAATCGCCCCCTATACCCTCAAATAGGGCACTATTTGAGGGGACAGCCATTTTAAGTGGTGTTCGAAACCATAGTGGACTTTCTCGAGTGCACTCATTCCATCCCACAATGCACCGCAAAAACGAGTGTACAACCGATGTACGCTAAACAGCTAGAGATAACCCATAATGCACTGTGAGAGTCGCGCACCGACGGAATTCCCGCGTCTCTCCAGACGATGGCGCCCGCAGCTGAATCATCCATCCGTTCATTTTACAAGGCGGGTACAAATTCGTTGTAAATTGATTATTAAATTGTTTAACCAGGGTTTATACGTAAATTCATAGACATAGTTCAAGATAAATCCTTTAATCTTACTACTCAAACTGTCCGTTTTAAATGATTGTTAAACAGTAAGCAATACTATGCAAAAGCGGCAGTCCTTCCGGTGCACTTAGTGTCCGAATTCACTCACTCGTTTTCATTCACTCCTTCAAGTGAACTGTACGAGTGGACTAATGTAGGGAATAGTGAATAAGGGTATATGGGGCGATTTCGGATACAGCCTATGAGGGTCACAGATTCCGATTTTTTTTTTTTAGCTTCAGGGTCCTATTAGTGCGTGGTCTGAAATGCACAGCGCAGGTGCACTGAGCGTGTCCGAATCCACTTTTGCTAGTTTAACGATAGAAAAAATGGTCAGCGGATGCATTTTGGTCTACCTGATCAAAAGTGGACAACAGATACAGGTGTAAATAAGGTCTAAAATGTTCTGAGCTTGTCCACTTTCCACCACTTCTAGAGATAGTCAAATAGTTGGGAATGAAATGAGGGTTTTAAAAAGTGGGATTTAATCACAGGGGGCCCACAGCATTCCCCCACACACAAGTAAAAATGTAAGTAATAGTGAATGTTTTAGCTATTACAGTAGTAAAATGCAAAGTCTTTAAAAAAGCGGGAAATTGAGTCGTCTGGTACGGAGAAGTTCATTAAGCCGATCCTTTATCATCTTCCAGTCACGGGGTGCAGGGTTGGGAAATTTCCGGCGAACTATTTCTGCTATTGCTTTGCGCAGGTTGTTAGGTAATGCATTTTTTCCTCGGGAGCCATCATAGTTAACAGTACCTGACCATTCCCTGTAAACGTCATGTGGTACTAGACTTTTAAACAGAAGCACAGCAAAGCGTTCTGGCCTCGGTCTCCCATCTTTTCCAGCTGACTGTATGTAGAGTATTTTTTCCTTCTTCATGGAAACTGGGTTTAAACACACGTCAGGTACAATCACCGCCTGATGACTAGACCATTGAACACGACGCCGGGAACTTGAAGTGTTTGCGGTTTCTGGCACTTTCAAATCAAACGGGGACATCACTGAAGAACACTGGGATGAAGGGTTGGATGCAGGAGAAACCGTTGACGTTACCAACTTGGATGTTTCATCGGATGTTGAAATCACAGTTTGTGGGCAGCTAGTTTGTGTTGCTGAACCCAATGAAAGATCGTGATCGGGTTCAGATTTAATTTTCTTGAATGACCGCTGGTAAAAAGTGCAGGCCGTAGAAGATGAAGACGCTGCAGACACGACACCTGAAACAACATACAGCTTATGTTGTTCTAAATACAAACAACCAAATTAACGGCTATAAAATGCATTTCAAATTCACCTTTAAATGGGTATTAAGATATAAATTACATTCACACTGATGTTTCAGGAAGCCAAACAAATTAGAATATTATAATAACAACAACAATTGCATATTATTGTTATTCCTTTAACAGAAATAGCCATATATTGTAAAACAATTACACTGTAAAATACATTTAAATGTATATTTTTTCAGGCATATTATTTTTGCTTTACACTACAGCAGGGAACTGTACAATACTTCTATCCTAATTTCCACACTTGAAAGAGATATTGTGAATTTGGACTGCAGTAATGCCGCTGCACCCATTTAAACCACTAGCTGTCAGCAATTCATACTGCACTTTTAAGCTTTTATTTTGACGGAAACAGCATTAAAGCTTTTATTTTGATGGAAAACTCCAGCTTTAGTGAAAACAGGCGTCTGACTGCAAATCTACTGAAATGCGGTAATCATCTGCCGCAAAAATAAAGCATAACTGGTGGCCATTGTGTTCCCAAACGTGTGCTAAATTCACAGCAGAAGCAATAAACAAGTTCACTGCATTCACTGTGAACTGAGCCGTTCTGAGGAGTGGAAAACACCGGACCACAAGCTGATCGCATGAACAAAGTGCTCGCTTGGCTTTGAAATGCACAGCAAAAACCAACTAGATAAAGAGAAGCCTATTGTGCTTTCAGTTTCAGTTCAATACTGTGCCAAAGCAAAATGGACCAAAACACAATTTTAAAGAACTTTTATGTTAGAATAAGAAGTTTAAATATTTTTTAAAAACTAGACTACACTACACTAAAAACAAAAAGGCTATGTTTACACTGTTAACTGTGAAATGATATCAAGACGATATTGATAATACCGTTACATCACTAGATATTTTATCAAATATAATTATTATAATGATTATCATATCATACTGTCATATCTTTATAGTTAAAACTGAATTCAGTTATTTTCTGTTTATTTTAGATGTGCTTTACGTTCCATTCTGTGAAGTTTTAAAGCTTTGTTTTAGTGCATTGGTTGATTAGGTGGTTCTTTGCTACCAAGAGCAAAGCTTGACAGATTAGTACATACAATTTAAAAACATTGTGGTTTTGAACCCAGCTGGTTTCTATATTTATCACTGACCACTGACGATTGCTCTGACAACGTCGCACGGCCTCATTACCACCTCAGAGACATTACCCCTTTTCACACATAGTCTTTGACACACCACCCTCAATTCTGTGACAAAGAGATAAGATATGCACCCACCAGAAATACCTGTAACCCCACTTTGAACCCATTAGCTAAATTTGTAGGAAGGTTGCACCTGTGAGAGTTTGTAATAAAACCAAAAAAGTCTAATGTTCAGTAAAGACACCTAAAGAAAATACCTGTTTTCAAAAGCCACATCTGTAGGTGTCAGTTTCTGACATTAAGTGGCCACACGGGCCAGTTCTGAGAGAGGTTGGCAGAACCCTTTGTGCCAAAGATGTAATAGTGAACACTGTGTGGGCACCAACGTGAAGTGCAAGATGCGGCAACACCATATAGTGTGCAATAGGCCTTAAGTTTGTTTCTTACCTCTTTGTCTGAATGATTTCACAAGTTTGCGACTCTGTATTGGCTCCAGAAAGTCCTGAAGATCTGACACCTCTACTAGGGAAAGGTCCTCTATCTTCTCCACACCCACCATTATCAAAAGATGATTGACCACATTTTGAAGTTTGTTTGAGTCCAACTCTGGGAGAATTTTTTTGATTTCCTCTTGGACTGCACCTGTAGGTGGTGGAAAAGAGCACACAATTAAGGTAGGCTGCAATAATAAGAACTAAGCTTAAACCAAATTAAATGTGTTTGTTAATAATTAGTGTTACCTTTAAATTTTGGATGTTATGTTTGAGGTGCATCTGTTATTTCCAATGTATTAAACACATCACCTGGCAATTGCATGTTTTTTGCTTTTTTTGGATGATACATGATTTTCAGCTACTGTTAAGAATGTTTAACATATGTGACCCTGGACCACAAAACCAGTCATAAGGTTAAATTTTACAAAACTGAGATATATACTAGGGATGCACCGATCCGTATCGGCCGATCACTTACGCGTTTTGTCAGTAAAGCCGGTTCTGTAATCAGCGGTAAATGCCATCAGGTGCGTGATTTCACGTTGAGCCGTATATACTACACACAGCCGTTGTTCACTGACGAGCTGCGCACATTCACACTGATAATGAACATTGATTTGCGCAGCTCGTCGGTAAACAACGGCTGTGTGTAGTATATACGGCTCAACGTGAAATCACGCACCTGATGGCATTTACCGCTGATTACAGAACCGGCTTTACTGACAAAACGCGCAAGCATGATCGGCCGATTCGTATCGGTGCATCCCTAGTATATACATATGTGACCCTGGACCACTAAACCAGTCTTAAGTCGCTGGGGTATATTTGTAGCAATAGCCAAAAATACATAGTATGGGTCAAAATTATTGATTTTTCTTTTATGTCAAAAATCATTAGGAAATTAAGTAAAGATCATGTTCCATGAAGATTTTTTGTAAAATTCCTACTGTAAACCTATCAAAATGTAATTTTTGATTAGTAATATGCATTGTTAAGAACTTAATTTGGACAACTTTAAAGGTGATTTTCTCAGTATTTTGATTTTTTTGCACCCTTAGATTTCAGATTTCCAAATATTGTCCTATCCTAACAAACCATACACCAATAGAAAGCTTATTTATTGAGCTTTCATAGGATGTATATATCTCAGTTTTGTAAAATTTAACCTTATGACTGGTTTTGTGGTCCAGGGTCACATATATACATCAATAATTTTGACCCAAACAATGTATTTTTGGCTATTGCTACAATATACCCCAGCGACTTAAGACTGGTTTTGTGGTCCAAGATCGCATAAGTAGCACAGGTATATTTGTAGCAATAGCCAAAATGCATTGCATGGGTCAAAAATAAAATTTTTTCTTTTATGCCACAAATCATTAGGATATTAAGTATAGATCATGTTCCATGAGGATATTTTGTAAATTTCCAACCATAAATATATCAAAACTTAATTTTTGATTAGTAATATGCACTGCTAAGAACCTCCAATCTCGCTCATACATCAATGGATGTATTCAGATGACATATAAATCAAAAAAACATGTTATCTTTCCAGATATAAAACGATCATTTCCTAGTCATTTGCTAGTTTACATGGAAATTGGAAATCAATCATAAAATGTTTTCACGACGCGTCATCAATCGGCCATATTGGCGGCACTGAACGTAAACAATGCCACTGGACCAAAGGAAACTTGTATATTTTGCTGATTACTGCTGCTGAAAATGGTCAATTATAGTCATGTTTTAGGCTATATTAATCAGGCAGACTGGGAAAAAAATTGAGTACTATAGATTGGCAAAAGTTTTAACAAATCAAGAAGTAGAGTGCAAAAAAAACTGTCAGAGGAACAAACGGCGTTTGTGGTTGGCTAAACCGAACCAGGATTTCCAGAGCAAGAATCTTGACAACATTCAAGTTTGTTCTTATTTCCACTCAGGTAGGTGAAATATTAGGCTAATATCTTCTTTAATACTGCTTGTACGTATCTTTACCACCTATTAACTTTAGTTTGTCAAAATATTGCGCCCTTTCCTGCTTACTAGGTCCTTCTCTATATGATTTAGCAGCTTCCACACATTTTTTGCATGGTTTACACAGCATAATCAGAACAACGTACTAGTCGTACATTAACCGTGCAATCCATGCTGTTGTTTACATCTGAGTATCTTCAATATGGCTGCGCATCAGGGGAACTAACCAAATCAAACGTGATTGAGTGATGACCAACTAATAGTTGTCTCTGCATACCTTTCACACTGATATTATCTTGGTCGTCCTCGTTTATTTCTGAAGAGCAATCTTCAAATGCCTCCTCCTTGATCATGATCATGTCTGGTTCTTCTTCCAGCAAGTTCACTGGCTAAAGGATTGAAAATAAAACAGAACTAGTAAGCTGTATTCTGACTGTTTTCTGTTTTTAAGAGAACTCCACATGTTTAAAACAACATTATGTGAGACCAACCTCTCCAATGATGACTGGAGAGTCCAGATGTGTGTCCTCCTGCTCACTAGCATTTGATTCCTCGTGTCTCCAGAGGTTCATGCACCATTCCTTACCGAAAACATTGTCAATTGCTGGACGATGTCCAGTGTCTGTTGAACATGTGAGCATTAGGTGGAAACAGAGTCAGAGACACAACGTGGGGGCTAAATCGCCACTTCTTGCATTTGACATCAGCATTTGTACAGATATCGATTTGTGCATGTGAAAAGAGGAACTATTTGAACATTACCTGTAAGTCCCGAATGGCTGGACGGAGGTTCTGTCCCGTTCATCTTTCCAGCGCTTTTCCGTGCAGACTGAAGTTCGTTCTCCAGAAAATGGCATTTCTTTTTCAGAGATTCGTTCTCGCTTGAAAACCGTGTAATCTCTAATCGCAGAACAGATGCATTCTGCTCGAAAAGTTTGCTTATTTCCACAACCGCTGTTTTTGCTAACGTTTCCATTATGGAGGTTAAATGTGTCTGAAATTCGGCGGTATTCATGACGTCCATCTTTAAAGACATAAATACTCGCCCTTCGACCCTTAACGCCTTAGTATAGATGTTTATTTCTACCTCAAACAAACAATGGCGTTGTGTTACCTTTGCTGTTTATGTAGATAGAAACAAAGCATAGCGTTTGGCAGAAAAGAATCATGGGATGAATTACCGTAAACCACCGTGTAGACGTTTCTGTTCAATAGTTCACCCGGAATGCCGTTATCTCGGTTTACTTGTTTGGCTGCTCCTAAACAAAAAACATTTTAAAGTGACATAAAATGGATGAAATTGTGATGTTTCCGTGTGAAATGGCTTATCAGAGGCAGAAAGTGGGATTAGTTTTTCATTGGATTGTGAAAATCGGCCTTGCATACCTCAGCGGAGTCGGTTATATCTTCACAATTCAAATTTTATTTAATTTTAAAGATTGTATGTCAAAAATGTTATTATATATTTCACACACCCAATGATTGGATCCATTGTTGTGTATTTTGCTCAGTGTTGGTGGTAACGCATTACAACGCGAGTTCTAAGATTACTTTTAAAGTAACTAGTAAAGTAACGCAATTACTTTTTAATTTACAAGAAAATATCAGAATTACCCTTTTCCCATTTATTTATTGAAAGCTCACCTTTCTCCATGTTGAGAGAAATCTGTAGCCTAAGATGTTACTTTAGTTCCAGAATAAATGTGAATATGCATCAATATTCTCACTCACAAATAAAAAGATTTAGTATTCCTCAAAATGAATAAAAAACAGGGAAATTCTCAGAATGTGATGCAAACCTGCAATAATTAAATTTTACAAATAATAATATTAATCCCATTTTTTAACCAGTGTCTTTGCTGCTGACCTTCAGTGATCCAGTTCAACCATACTAAGCAAAAATTACTCAAGATAAACTTTTTTTATTTCTGAGGAGTGTTGAACTTTATTTATTTGCCTTCTACTGTACAGACGTAAATTTTTAGTGTGAAAGGGCTTTTGTATTTGCCAAAAATAGAACTTTTTATATTAAAAACAAACAAGCAGGCCCTGCCCAGATTTAAAAAGTAATGCAAAAGTAGCGTAACGCATTACTTTTCATAAAAAGTAACTGAGTAACAGTTACTTTTTTTTAGGGAGTAACACAATATTGTAATGCATACTTTTAAAAGTAACTTTTTCCAACACTGATTTTGCTTTATTTTGATCGACTGTATTGTGTGCAGACTATATGATAAACAATTGTAATAAATTAAAGTTCACTGATTGGCTATCATGCCTCAAACATGCATTTTAGATATAGTTGTTGGTACTTTATAAACACACATATTAATAAAATCAGTTGAAAATGTAATATGTAAAACTTTAACCACATGTAGGATTTAGATATGATAACATTTAATGATCTACTTGAGTCCGAAAATATACTAGTTATTTGTAAAAATACTACCCCATTGATACAAAAAAAAAACGAATATTTGAATCAGAAAACAGTTAAGTAGATAAAAACAATGGTGCAATGTAAAATACTTCAGCAAGGGTGAAAGCCAAAATAAAAATATCAAGCTATCAAGGTCATCAACAAGTTACAGAAAGAACAAATCCATAGTTCCTTTTCTTTTTCCAAAGTATCAGAAAACTAGATTTCAGTGTTTAATCAATGGAAATTACTATAGGAGACTGTTTAGTGTTAGTGAGCATATTTATTTATAGTCATAATATTGCACATGTAAACAAACAACCTTTACTACAAGCATTTTCATCTACTTTTTTCCAAGTTTTTTACAGTTATTTTATAACAACAGATAACAAGGATATTCTATAATAACCTAGCCAGAAGTTTTATACTAAAACGAAGTATAGTATATTCAGTAGCAATTTATTTATATTCTAACACCGGTGTGTTCTTAGAGCGATTTTGAAGGCGTAACTTTTACCACATTGTGAGCAGCTATATGGCTTTTCTCCAGTGTGGCTTCGGATATGTACATTCAGAGAGGATTTTTGAGAAAAGCTCTTTCCGCACTCCATGCAGGCGTACGGCCTCTCACCAGAATGCGTGCGCTCGTGAGTTGTGAGATATGTTTTCTGTGCAAACCGCTTACCACAGACTGTACAGACGTAAGGTTTTTCTCCAGAGTGTTTTCGCATGTGTCTTGTCATATGGCTTAAAAACTCAAAGTTTTTCCCACAGAACACACACTTGAATTTCTTCCTTGCTGTAACTGTCTCATTGTAATTCAAGTAATTAGGAATAAATCCAACATCAGGGTTCAGATCTGACCCTGTTGTCGCGTCTTCATGTGTAGCTCCATCTAGAGGTTGTTCTTCTGCTTGTGTCTGGTGTACGTTCGATTGGACTTGGTCATCTGAAGGTACCGTGTATGTGATAAAATCATCAGAGCTTTGGGCGACACATTGTTCGTCCCTGGTCACTGCAGGTTCTGTAATTCAGTAAATAACATATGAACATCTGAATATAATAAAATTAAGGAGATAGTTCACCCAAAAATTTAAATGTGTGACCCTGCAAAACCAGTATTAAGTAGCACAGGTATATTTATAGCAATAGCCAACAAAACACTGTATGAGTCAAAATTTTCTTTTATGCCAAAAATCAATAGGATATTAAGTAAAGATCATGTTCCATGAAGACATTTTGTACATTTCCTACGGTAGATATATAAATTTTTCAAAAAGTTGTATCTCGACCAAATATTATCCTATCCTAAAACAAACTATGCTTCAATGGAAAGCTGATCTATAACTCTCAAAAAATGACCCTTATGATTGGTTTTGGGGTCTAGGGTCACATTTGCTGTTAATTTACTCACCCTTAGGCCATCCAAGATGTAGTTGACCTTTTTTCTTCAGTAGAACACTAAAGAAGGTCCTTGATGATTCATAAAACTCAATTTTCTAGGCCGATAAGATTAAAGGAACGCTCCACTTTTTTAGGAAATAGGCTCATTCTCCAACTCCCCCCGAGTTAATAAGTTGATTTTTACCGTTTTGAAATCCATTCAGCCGTTCTCCTATTCTGGAGATATGACTTTTAGCATAGCTTAGCATAGATCATTGAATCCTATTGGACCAAATAGCATCGCATTCAAAAATGACCAACGAGTTTCCATATTTGTTGTATTTTAAAACTCTTCTGTAGTTATATCGTGTACTAAGACCGGTGGAAATGCAAAGCTGCGAGTTTCTAGGCTGATAAGATTAGGAACTACACTTCCATTCCGGCGTAATAGTCAAGGAAGTTTGCTGCCGTAATATGGCCGAAGCAGGCGGATTCAGCCTTCCGCCTTATTACGGCAGCAAACGGTTACGCTACGTTAAGCTAACCATGTCCCTTCAGTGGTTTTACTGATGTACTGACGTTACTGATGATTGGGCTATGCAAATGTTGGGGGCGTAACTATTAATGATCGGGACTATTGCGTAATAGTCGGTGTTATGTTGGAATTGACCTATTTTTTGGTGGTCTTTTGCAAACACCAGATTTATATAAGAAATGGTGGTGTTTGAGACTCACAGTATGTCATGTCCATGTACTGAACCGTTATTATTCAACTATGCCAAGCTAAACACAGTTTTCCATTCCATTCTACCTTTAACGTCCTAATGATTTTTGGCATTAAAGAAAAATCAATCATTTTATCCCATACAATGTATTTTTGGCTATGGGTACAAATATACCCATGCTATTTAAGACTAGCCACAGTTGTGTTCCCTGATATGCTTTTTTGAACCTTAAGTTCATAGGGGACATATTATATTAGCCCTACAGTCGTGGCCAAAAGTTTTGAGAATGACACAAATATTAGTTTTCACAAAGTTTGCTGCTAAACTGCTTTTAGATCTTTGTTTCAGTTGTTTCTGTGATTACAATTACTTCATATGTTTAAAAGGCTTTTATCGACAATTACATGACATTTATGCAAAGAGTCAGTATTTGCAGTGTTGGCCCTTTTTTTCAGGACCTCTGCAATTCGACTGGGCATGCTCTCAATCAACTTCTGGGCCAAATCCTGACTGATAGCAACCCATTCTTTCATAATCACTTCTTGGAGTTTGTCAGAATTAGTGGGTTTTTGTTTGTCCACCCGCCTCTTGAGGATTGACCACAAGTTCTCAATGGCATTAAGATCTGGGGAGTTTCCAGGCCATGGACCCAAAATTTCAACGTTTTGGTCCCCGAGCCACTTAGTTATCACTTTTGCCTTATGGCACGGTGCTCCATCGTGCTGGAAAATGCATTGTTCTTCACAAGTGTTTTGGTGCCATTCTTTATTCATGGCTGTGTTTTTGGGCAAAATTGTGAGTGAGCCCACTCCCTTGGATGAGAAGCAACCCCACATATGAATGGTCTCAGGATGCTTTACTGTTGGCATGACACAGGACTGATGGTAGCGCTCACCTTTTCTTCTCTGGACAAGCCTTTTTCCAGATGCCCCAAACAATCGGAAAGAGGCTTCGTCGGAGAATATGACTTTGCCCCAGTCCTCAGCAGTCCATTCGCCATACTTTTTGCAGAAGATCGATCTGTCCCTGATGTTTTTTTTTTGGAGAGAAGTGGCTTCTTTGCTGCCCTTCTTGACACCAGGCCATCTTCCAAAAGTCTTGGCCTCACTGTGTGTGCAGATGCGCTCACACCTGCCTGCTGCCATTCCTGAGCAAGCTCTGCACTGGTGGCACTCCGATCCCGCAGCTGAATCTTCTTTAGGAGACAATCCTGGCGCTTGCTGGACTTTCTTGGACGCCTGAAGCCTTCTTAACAATGCAGTGGAAAGTTTTTTTCGGGATTAACTTCATTTTCATGGCAAAGAAGGACTATGCAATTCATCTGATCACTCTTCATAACATTCTGGAGTATATGCAAATTGCTATTATAAAAACTTAAGCAGCAACTTTTCCAATTTCCAATATTTATGTAATTCTCAAAACTTTTGGCCACGACTATACAGTTACAGCATAGAATACTATTTAAACTATAACATTTTACATTTACAGTACCTATTATATCTGACAATGCTATTTTTCTCGTGAATGCAAGTAAATATCTTGTATTTCAGACTTTTTAATTTAACTCAACAATAGCAAGTTTGTCAATTCTGAAGGGGATATACACTCATGATTCTGAGCAGAGGAGAAAAGAGAGAATGACAAGTAATTTTTTCTTATCATAATTGTGAGATATTATCGTAATTGTAAGGGAAAATAGTCTAAATTATGAAATATACACTCAAACTTATATTTTTACTCTATTTTTTGCATGGCTTGCATAGACTGCTACTATAAAACTTTCATTTTCTGCCACCATTTTCTTGTTTGAACTGAATTGGTCTATTAACAGCATATTTTCATTTTCAGGTGAACTATCCTTCTAATAGTAGCTGTTTTAAAGTTCTTTCTCCACAAACCTCTCAAGCTGCTATGTTCATCCTCCTCAGGTTTATTTTTCCCAGAGCAATCGTCATCCTTCAGCGACTCCTCATTAATCATAATCACATCTGGTTCTTCATCCAGCACATTTATTGGCTATATTTATTAACATACAGAGGGAGTTAGTAAGCTGTATTCTAAGAAAAAAACAAAACATATGCAGTATGTGAGACCAACCTCTGTGTGGTTGATTGAAGAGTCTAGGTGTTTGTCATTCTTCTGACCAACATTTGATTCCTCTTGTCTCCAGAGGTTCATGCACCATTCCTTACCGAAGACATTGTCAATTGTGGGCTGGCGTTCAGTGTCTGTTGAACATGTGGGCCATAGTTAGGTTCTATAAAACAGGTCATTCCCCAAAAAAATAAGCATAGCCTTTTGTGTTTGCAGTTTTGACATATAATTTCATTTGAAAAGGTTGCATTTCTTACCTCAGGCCAAAATAAACTAATTATAGTACTTAAATATCCCAGTTGTTATTACATTGTTACTAAGTCTATTATCAACTCAACTTCCATCATTCCATTTTACCATGTTTCGCAAAAAAATGCATACGTTTTACACATCATATTGACAAAATATGCCCTGCCCTAAAATGTGATTTTGCTTATATGTAATTTCATTAGTACAACTGCATCAGCCCAAAGAACCTTATATTTCCATTTTTGCAAATGGCCAACTACTGTAGAATAGATGGTGGACCAATAGAGAACTATCTCAGACGAAGTTCATTAACGCACATCACAACTGTTACAGGCTGAGCAAATACATTTATATTTGAGGTGGTAAATTGCAACTAGGTTGCAAAACAGGTTTGAGTTTACACTGTTGTGGGTTCATTCCTACTCCACTCAACCAATAAACATCCTCATAATTTTTTCTCATCATAAATTTATTTATTACATGCATTGTTACAACTCTGTACCTGGGGTTGAAGGTCAAGGGGAAAATGACAAATAAATACCACATGCACAGATCTAATTACATCACACCAAACGTCTATACATACACTACCAGTCAAAGTTTTGAACACACTTCCCCATTAAAGAGAATCGGGAAGTTTGTCCAAACCTTTGACTGGTAGTGTATATTTTTAAATATATGGGCCAGTCTACAGAATTGGTCCAAAGTTGGAAACTTGTGTGCATGCAAATTGTATAATATGCAAGGTACACATTTCTAGTATTTGTGCAGTTAATTGCCATATTGTATTTTCAGAAAGTATATATATGTATGTATATATATATATATACACACACACAGTCAAGCCCGGAATTATTCATACCCCTGACAAATTCTGACTTAAAATTACTTTTATTCAACCAAGTTTTTCAAGTTTTTTTTTTGACCGGAAATGACACATGCTTCTCCCAAAAGATAATAAGACGATACACAAGAGGCATCATTGTGGAAAAAAATATTTCTCAGCTTTTATTTACATTTGAACAAAAAGTGTCATGTCCAAAATTATTCATACCCTTTGCAAACTGCCACAGTCTATGGGAAAATCCATAGTTCTATACCATTCCAAATAGTCCAAGCTGTTCTAAAGCATCCTAATTACCCTGATTCATTGGGAACATCTGTTTTAATCAACTCAACAGGCTAACTCAACTGCTGTTGGTTTGTGGACAGTCATGGCTAAGACAAAGGAGCTGACTGAGGACCTGCGGCTGTGCATTGTGGCTGCTCACAAGTCAGGAAAGGGCTATAAGACCACATCTAAATGTTTTGAAGTTCCAGTGGCTACAGTGCAAAGTATTATTAAAAAATACAAGACGCTCCGCACTGTGAAAAATCTCAGAGGACGTGGTCAGAAGCCAAAAGCGAGAGAGGTATAAAAGAATGCAAGGATCACCACCAAGGCCATCCTGATGAAGCTGGGCTCTGCTGGTGGCAACATCTCAAGGCAGACAGTCCAACAGACACTGCACACCGCTGGGTTCCGTGGACACAGATCAAGGAGGACACCACTTCTCTAGATAAGGCACACAAAAGCCCACTTGGCCTTTGCAAATGCTCATCTGGACAAAGAAGAAGACTTCTGGTCTTCTGTTTTATGGTCAGATGAAACAAAAAATTTATTGTTTGGCCATAATGATGTAGCCTTCATTTGGCATTAAAAAGGAGAAGCCTTCAACCCTTAAGGACACCATCCCCACTGTCAAACATGGTGGTGGGAACCTAATGTTTTGGGGGTGTTTTTCAGCCGGTGGACGAGGGAACCTAATCACAACTTATTATCTTCTGGGAGATGTCTCATTTCTAATCAAATCAAAACTTGCTGGTTGAATAAAAGTAACTTTAAGTCAGAATTTGCCAGAGGTGTGAATAATTTCGGGCTTGATATATATATATATATATATATATATATATATATATATATATATATGACATTCAGTTTTTAAAAGAATAAAAAAAACTTTTAAAAATAACAATGGAAAAAAAATACACAAATTATTTCACTATTTTCATAAGTTGAAATTTAAGGATTTGCAAGTACCCACTAAATTATGATTATATATATATTAAGCTTACTGATTTTTTTATATTATTGTGGGTTTCAATAGACAATAAAATGATCTTAGTAAACATCTAGGATTTAAATACTTCAATGTTTTTTAATGTGTTTTTTGGCTGTGGAACAGCAGTTTGGTCCAATTCTGTAGAATGACTCATATCAGTTGGAGATTAGAGCTTGACTACAATGTGTTGTGTGTAAATATGCCTGTAATAAAACAGGCAAATGACTGAGAGGGGAGAAACTTTCTTCCTGTATGGACTTAGTAGACAAAAAGAATTGTATAATGTCACTTTCTTAAATATTAACTCTGGAGAATTAAAAAAAAAAAATTTTGCTAAGAAATACACTGACTAACAGGTCTAAAGTTAGACAATTTTAGTATTCCCTCAGAAAAACGTAAACATGTCAGAAATTGAAGAAAGCATGAAATTTAAAACAAAATATTCTATTTATTCTCTCAAGTTACTCAAGGGCACAAAGATTATCCTTTGTGGGGTATGACCACACAGCATTTACTTCACCAGTTCAGGTCTTTAATTAGCCTTCACATCCTCATAGGACCATCTATATCTCTAAATTTAAATTTGGGCATATTCACATTTAGCAACACGTTTTATAAATCACCTGTAAGTTCCGAATGACTGAATGGAGCTTGTGTCCCGTTCATCTTCCCACTGCTCTTCCGTGCAGACTGAAGTTCGTTCTCCAGAAAATGGCATTTCTTTTTCAGAGATTCATTCTCGCTTGTACGTCGTGAAATCTCTGATCGCAGCAACAAAGAATTCTCCTCGAAAAGTTTGCTAATTTCAGCAACAGCGGTTCTCGCCAGAATTTCCATTATGGATGTTAAATGCGTCTGAAAATCAGCAGCATTCATGATGTCCGTCGTTTACGGGAAGCTTTAAAACGTTTGGAGAAAATGTAGGCTCCAACGTACTCTTAATATAGCTGTTTTTTGGCAGTTACTGTCTCTATATTCAGCACAATCTTTCTGTAGAAACCATAAATAGCGTTTGGCTGAAAGGAATCATGGGATGAATTACCGTAAAACACTGTATAGAAAATCCGAGAAAAATTCTGAATAATTTGGCATTTATTTTTATAACAAGATCAATGTAACTTTTGGTATGATGTAAGAATATCAAAGCCGTTTTTTTTTCTTAATATACACTTCTGTTATTTACATACATTCTGAAAAAAATATAATATGCTGCTGTTTAATGCAATAAATACACTATTTTTTCATGTCTTTTAATTAAGTCTCTTCTGCTCACCAAGCCTGCATTTATTTGATTCAAAGTACAGCAAAAACAGTAAAAAATTTTGAATATTTTTACCATTTAAAATAACAGATTTCTATTTGAATATATTTTAAAATGTAATTTTATTTCTGTGATTTCAAAGTTGAATTTTTGGCACCATTACTCCAGTCACATGATCCTTCAAAAATCATTCTAATATTCTGATTTGCTACACACACACACACACACACACACACACAAAAAAAACATTTTATTAGCATTATTATATTGAAAATGGCTGAGTAGAATTTTTTCAGGTTTCTTTGATGAATAGAAAGTTCTGAAGAACAACATTATAAATGACTTTTGATCCATTTAAAGCGTCCTTGCTTAATAAAAGTATTAATTTCTATCATTTCTCCAAACTTTTGAATGGTATAGTGTATGTTACAAAAACTTATTTCAGATTTTTTTTTTTTTATCTTTCTTACCCCAAACTTTTGAATGGAAATACATCACGGTTTTTCCACAATTTTAAGCAGCACAATGTTTCTTGAGCAGCAAATCAGCATATTAGAATGATTTCTGAAGGATCATGTGACAGCATTTATTTGAAAAAAAAATGTCTTACATTACATAAATGACTTTTGATCCATTTAAAGCGTCCTTGCTTAATACAAGTATTATTTTCTATCATTTCTCCAAACTTTTGAATGGTATAGTGTATGTTACAAAAGCGTTTTAATTTCAGATGAATGCTGATTCATTCATTCTGTACTCAGCTGTTTTAAATATCGATAATAATATTAATAAAAAATGTTTCTTGAGCAGCAAATCAGCATAGTAGAATGATTTTTGAAGAATGGAGTAATGATGCTGAAAATTCAGCTTTGATCACAGGAATAAATTACATTTTAAAATATATTTAAATGGAAAGCAGTTATTTTAAATAGTAAAAATTATTACTACTTTTGCTGTATTTCGGATCAAATAAATGCAAGATTGGTGAGCAAAAGAGACTTCTTTAAAAAACATAAAAAACCTTCTGGTTCAAAAACTTTTGACTGGTAGCTTAAATAAATAAATAAAAACAAGTTTCACAGTTTTCAGACATGGGTTTTGTATTTAATGCTGCTCTGATGCCACATAAATTCCAACTTTTTATCAAACTATACATTTTTAAATTATCTCTGTGATCATAAAAGTGCAAATCAATGCAGTCTGAAACTAGTATCAGCACATTTACTCCATTAACTAATGTTGGTGCAAGTCTGACATGACAGGTGCTTGTTAAGATTAAATTTGGTGGTGAACCCTTTCCCACATTTCATACAGGTGTAGGGTTTTTCTCCAGTGTGACTTCGCAGATGCATGTCTAGAGTGCATTTCTGAATAAAGCCTTTCCCACAGAGCGAACATCGATATGGCTTCTCTCCAGTGTGGGTGCGCAGATGGGTGTACAAGTGTCCTTTCTGTATGTACCTCTTCCCACAAAGCGTGCACCTGTACGGCTTCTCACCTGTGTGACTGCGCTGATGTATTGTAAGTTGACTAAAACACCTGAACCTCTTCGAACAGTAGGAGCAAGCAAAACGCTTGTCTCCTGAAACACTGTTGCCGCTTAAACTCTCATTCTGTGTGTGACTGAAAGAAGTGTTTGGTTCACCGTTTGGCACGGTCTGGTTCACTGTGATTGTTCCAGGCGAGGCGTTTCGGTTCACTTCTGGTGATTCTGTTTTAGACGGGACTCTTGCGGTTGCTTTTTCTCTACTTCCTCTGTCAACACAAGGAAGAGTTTTGTGAACATCCTTGATGGGCGACAGGCTCACAGCTTCACCACATTGGGTTCCTGTGGTTAAGTGAATGTAATGTGAGTAGAAGGAAGTTATAAATTATTTATAAACATTGGCAATTAAAATGTAACACTTACCTGTTTCACTGTTGTCTTGACCAGTCCAAACATCTACTTCCTGTTGCTCTTGCTTTATCATACTTATTGGCTGGCTGGCATCACACTTCTGCTGTGGACTGTCCTTTGACATTGTGACATCACATTATATCTTATATTTGTGTGAGATATATAGAAACATTACGTTTTTTTTGCTTAGAAATATTTAAAGGCAATTAATATGAATATTTACATAAAGAAGAGAACTTGCTTGGTCTTGCTGAATTACTGTTGGGACGTCTCCTGTTGGGCCTCTAAGCCTGTTCAAATGATTGCGCATCTCTTCTGGGCCACATTCACTAATAAAGTAAAATAAAATAAACACTAGTTGTTAAAAAGTTTGGAACAGTTGATATTTCAATATTAACAGAGCAAAAATGCAGTAAAAACAGTAATATTGTGAAAAATTATTACAATTTAAAATCAATGTTTTATATTTTAATATATTTAAAAATATAATTTATAAATTTGATGCAATGTTGAATTTTCAGCATCATTACTCCTGTATTTAGTCACATGATCCTTTAGAAATCATTCTAATGTTGATTTGCTACTGATTTAACATTATAAGTCTTTTCTATCACTTTTGATAAATTTAATGAATTCTTTTTTTTAATTAAAGTACACATTTATTTTTATTTTATTTTGTATCTTTCTTACCCCAAACTTTTGAATGGAAATACATCATGTTTTTTCCACAAAAATATTAAGCAGCACAGCTTTTTTCAACATTGCTGATAATAACAAATGTTTCTTGAGCAGCAAATCAGCATATTAGAATGATTTCTGAAGGATCATGTGACACTGAAGACTGGATTAAGGATGCTGAAAATTCAGCTTTGTATCACAGGAATAAATTACATTTTAAAATATATTCAAAATTTAAATATGCATCACAAATTGTATTTTTTTTCTGTATTGTTATCAAATAAATGCAGCCTTGGTGCTAATAAGAGACATCTTTCAAAAACATTAAAATATCTTATCTATTCATAATGGTTGTGTATAAATTAAATCAGTGTGGTTAATGCACTTCACTGTAGAAATTATTGGTGCAAACTGCTGTCCCACAAAAAAAAAAAAAAACATATTTAAAAAGCATTTAAGTATTAAAATCTTATTTGTTAACTAAGAACATACTGTCTATTGAAACTCACAATAATACTTCAAATATTAGTAAGGTTAATATAAAATTATCATTTAGTGGGTACTTGCAACTGGGAGGTGGCTGCCCCAAACCCTAACTTTCAACTTATAAAAATTATATTGAAATAATTTTTGTATTTTATTACATTGTTGTTTTTAAAAACGTCTTTTGGATTCTTTCAACAAAAAATATTATATTTTCTTTGTAAATTATGTTTTTTTATTTTATTTTTTTACTTTTTATGATTATTTTAACTCCTCTTATGTACAGCACTTTGAATTGACATTGTGTATGAAATGTGCTATATGTGACCCTGCACCACAAAACCAGTCTTAAGTCGCTGGGGTATATTTGTAGCAATAGCCAAAAATACATGGTATGGGTCAAAATGATTGATTTTTCTTTTATGCCAAAAATCATTAGGAAATTAAGTAAAGATCATCTTCCATGAAGATTTTTTGTAAAATTCCTACTATAAATATATCAAAATGTAATTTTTGATTAGTAATATGCATTGTTAAGAACTTAATTTGGAGAACTTTAAAGGTGATTTTCTCAGTATTTTGATTTTTTTTTTTTGCCCCCTCAGATTCCAGATATTCAGACAGATGTATCTCGGCCAAATATTGTCCTATCCTAACAAACCATATATCAATAGAAAGCTTATCTATACATCTCAGTTTTGTCAAATTTAACCTAATGACTGGTTTTGTGGTCCAGGGTCACATTTAAACAAACTTGCCTTGCCTAAAACATTTATCCCGCATTTTCATGTTTTGGTCCATTGGCTGAGACTGATTTTAAAAACACCCCTACATTTATGATCAGAAAAAATTACTGTGCCCCTCGATCTCATACCTACAGTACGTGGTGTGAGAGTAGATATGTCCCATCATTTTAAGGTAGGAAAGGAAAAATCTGTGTGTAACTTTAAGGAACGACACTAGCGAACACCATTTTCCTCAAATTAAACACAATTTGAGAATTATTCCATAACATTTAGTTTTTATAAAAAGTAAGTATTTAAAATTGTCACTACCAAAAGTAGTGTTTCTGTAGTGGCATCTTCGTTTTTTTGGGTGTTATCCCATACAATTGTCACTACCATAACAGACATGACCAAAACATGTCATCATTGTATTGGTAGTGACAAAAGGCAACAATAACAAGGCTTAAGCCAGACTAAAATGTAAATCTGAGCTGTTTCAACTGAAATAAAATTGCACTGATTGATTTTAAAATATATCAGTGCCTTTTTTTTTGTCTCAAGATGCACACCAGTAATGTTTTTTTCTAAGCATGTTTATAAAAATTACTTAAATGTCCTAATTGAACTATGGTCTAATCCTGGCTTAGTCTAAGCCCTGTCTGTGAAACCGGGCCATAATGTTTTAGTAGTGTTTTAGTATGTGGGTTAAAATTCTATAATGTGATGTGTTTGCTACCAAAACATTACAGTCACTACTGAAAATGTGGGATGTTTTGTCAAAAATAAATTAAACTTAATTATCAACTAATATGTTATGATAGTGTTTGGTTCAATGTACAGGTGCTGGTGATATAATTAGAATATCTTCAAAAAATTGATTTATTTCACTAATTCCATTCAAGAAGTGAAACTTGTATAATGTATACATTCATTCCACACAGACTGATATATTTCAAGTGTTTATTTCTTTTAATTTAGATGATTATAACTGAAAACCCCAATTCAGTATCTCAGAAAATTTGAATATTGTGAACAGGTTCAGTATTGAAGACACCTGGTGCCACACTCTAATCAGCTAATTACAAGCAATAGGGATAACCGCACCCTGGAGAGAATTGTGAAACAAAACCCATTCAAAAATGTGGGGGAGATTCACAAAGAGTGGACTGCAGCTGGAGTCAGTTCTTCAAGAACCGCTACGCACAGACGTATGCAAGACATGGGTATCAGCTGTCGCATTCCTTGTGTCAAGCCACTCTTGAACAACAGACAGCGTCAGAAGCGTCTCGCCTGGGCTAAAGACAAAAAGGACTGGACTGCTGCTGAGTGGTCCAAAGTTATGTTCTCTGATGAAAGTAAATTTTGCATTTCCTTTGGAAATCAGGGTCCCAGAGTCTGGAGGAAGAGAGGAGAGGCACAGAATCCACGTTGCTTGAGGTCAAATGTAAAGTTTCCACAGTCAGTGATGGTTTGGGGTGCCATGTCATCTGCTGGTGTTCAATAGTGGTCCACTGTGTTTTCTGAGGTCTAACTTTATGGAGATGCAGATTTCATTTTCCAACAGGACTTGGCACCTGCACACAGTGCCAAAGCTACCAGTACCTGGTTTAGGGACCATGGTATCCCTGTTCTTAATTGGCCAGCAAACTCACCTGACCTTAACCCCATAGAAAATCTATGGGGTATTGTGAAGAGGAAGATGCGATATGCCAGACCCAACAATGCAGAAGAGCTGAAGGCCACTATCAGAGCAACCTGGGCTCTCATAACACCTGAGCAGTGCCACAGACTGATCGACTTCATGCCACGCCGCATTGCTGCAGTAATTCAGGCAAAAGGAGCCCCAAGTATTGAGTGCTGTACATGCTCATACTTTTCATGTTCATACTTCTCAGTTGGCCAAGATTTCTAAAAACCCTTTCTTTGTATTGGTCTTAAGTAATATTCTAATTTTCTGAGATACTGAATTGAGTTTTTCATTAGTTGTCAGGTATAATCTTCAAAATTAAAAGAAATAAACACTTGAAATATATCAGTCTGTGTGGAATGAATGTATGCATTATACAAGTTTCACTTCTTGAATGGAATTGGTGAAACAAATCTTTTAGAAGATATTCTCATTATATGACCAGCATAACGAATCCTTAACTTTGAAATCAGTATGATCAACTTTATACCTTTTACAAAGAAAAACTGGATTGAAAATACAACAAATCTCATAAATCACATTTGTGATATTGTTAAAATTGTAATCGTTATTGATTTATGAATATAACCATTCTAATTAAATGACATATTACCGTGTTTTAGTAGTGACACATTTGAGGAGAGGAAAATGTTCCAAAACTTTCTGCAAATACAATATGAAAATTACCTGTACAATTACTAGAAATGTGTAACGTTACCTTGGATGTTACACAGTTTGCATACCAACTCTGACTTTGAAACAATTCAGTAGAATGGCCCATATATAATGTTAAAAAAACAGTTTGCATATGTGTCCTATAACGTATATGCAATTCCATGCTAATTAAACACCAAAACAAAAGTGGAACTACCTTTTAAGACTCTCAGTGAGTGTTTGTCCAGTGTTTGTCCACGGCTGGACCTCCATCAACCTCAGTCTCTTCCTCAGGGCGCTGATTTCACTGCGGCTGCGGCTGACCTCCGACAACAACAATTCACACTCCACATCCACGAGTTTGCTTATCTCTAATACAGCTGTTTGCACAAGTGCTTCCATGATGGAAGCTAAATGAGTCTGAAAAGAGGAGAGAGTGGAAACCATTTCCCCAAATTTCCACAAACTATCGAAAGGAAGTCACAAAGTTTTTTTTTACAGATATACAGAATCAACGGCTAGTTATATAAGTTACTGGTACTTGTATATTTTAACGTAATAAAACAAAATAAAAATATATATATATATATACAGTTTGCATCTTAAAGCAACGGTTCCTTTTCCTACTAACTCTTGTACGTGTAGCTTGGTTAATGAATTCTCTAAATATGGCGCACTAGCTCCATCTATTGAAACGGAGCCGTTTGAATGCGAGCCTGAGGGAACATTTTTACATTCACAAAACCAGACTGATATGTTATACACTTCCAGTCAAAGTATTGAAATTAGGCTTAATAGTTTTATTTAACAAGGATGCTTTTAATTTATCAAAAGTGATGATAAAGATATTTATAATGTTACAAAAGATTTCTATTTCACATAAATGCTGTTCTTCTGAACTTTCTATTCATCGAAGAAACCTGAACAAATTCTACTCATCTGTTTTCAACATAATAATAAATGTTTTGGAAAAGAAAATCGGGATGTTAAAATGATTTCTGAAGGATCGTGTGATTGGAGTAATGATGCTAAAAATTCAGCTTTGAAATCACAGGAATAAATACATTTTTTAAATATATTCAAATAGCTAGGTTATTTTAAATGGTAAAAATATTTCAAAATGTTACTGTTTTTGCTTTACTTTAGATCAGATAAATGCAGAAGACTTAAAAAAAAACTAATAAAATCTTTTGTTAGTGTAAATCTAATTTTCGATTATTTACTGCTGACATAACGTCGTTTTACTTTCACAGAGAAAATGTTTAGGTTCCCAAAACGTATAATGTTCTTTAAGTGTCACGGTGTTGCAATTCTCTGCATATTGTGATGATACAATATAATAAATATGGTCACTGTTTATTGCAATATCTGTACTTTATTACTCCAAACTAAAACGTATCAAAAATATCTAATTTGAAATTAGAAATCGACTGAGTATTTAGAAACATTGGCTAAATCTTACAGTCTATGGGCTAAATCAAGTGAGCACTACATTACCCAGAATGCAACAGTAGGCTACGTTCGCTGCGATTGGACGTTGCTCAGATCGCATGAGGGGCACGTAAAGGAAATCTTACTACTAAAGCATTCCGAGGTGAGTGTCAATTAATGTCGTGGTTTTACATCTTCCATAAGTCAGCGTAGAAAGTATTTGTTTTTGACGTGTTATTTTACTGCCAAAGTTATCGGTAACTTAGATTTTTAGTGGACTTGTAATATGGCTCGCAATTTAGTTTTAATACTTCCTTCATTCATCTGATGTCATTAAACTTGCACTGCACAAACAAATTAAACAGTGCACGTTGTTCACCACAACGAGGTATAATTGCATATGGCAGTTAACTTATTGCTTTCTTTTTCTGGTCATGCTAATACATTTGGACTGCACTGTCAGTTGACTTAAGCATTGCTTCATATCTGAATTGACTGGCGTAATCATTGCCTCTCTTTATTTCAGAGAGTGATGTCTGGACGAAGAGTGGTGGTTTTCCCCTCAGCGGCTGAGCTTGGACCTGCTCTGGCCCAGCTGGTGTCCTCTCGAGCAGAGAAAGCTCTCAGAACAGGTGGAAGCTTCTCTCTGGGCCTTTCAGGAGGGAGTTTGGTGTCCATCCTGAGTAAGGAGCTACCTGCTGCCCCAAGCCTGGACTGCAGCAAATGGCTCATTGGCTTCTGCGATGAAAGGCTCGTTCCATTCAGTGATCCAGAGAGCACTTATGGCTTATATAAGGTAACTCCGTGCATATTAGGACTAGTGACAGTGTTTTACTCTTACTACAAAACCTGACAGAAAGACCTGGAGGTAAAACAGAGCTGCAGCACATTTTTGTTTTAAGCCACAAAGCCCCCCTTAAAAGAATAAAAACAATGATATGTGAACAAACAGCAAGTTTTAGGCACTTACGATTCATATACAGTAGCTGCTATAGTATTCTAATCACTAAAATCAGCAGACACTTGTAAAATGAATAGTTCACAAAAAAAGGAACTTTACTCATCGTCTGACTATCCGAGATGTAGGCAAATTTGTTGCTTCTTTGGAAAATATTTGGAGAAATTTAGCATTATGTCACTTGCTCACCAATTGATCCTCTGCAGTGAATGGGTGCCGTCAGAATGAAAATCCCAATTGCTGATAATACATCACAATAAGCCACAATGAGTCCACACAACTCCAGTTCATCAGTTATCATCTTGCATCAGGGTAAAATGTGAGTCCTCTATCCATAATATTGCTTTCTCCAGTTAAGTCATGTCATCTGAATCAGGAGAGAAATATGCACAGATAAAGCATGAGCAAAAACAGTTCTAAACAAATATGATGACGGATTTTATTGGGATTTTTTCACTGGAGGAAGTGTTATGGATATTAAAAGATCAAATTTCAATATACACCTTATTGATGATACATACTATATATAGTACTATATATATACAGTTGCAATCAAAATTATTCAACCCCTTTGACCTGCAAGACATTTTACTGCAGAGAACAAAATTTTGTGAAAACAATTCAACAAAGGCATCGGTACACTACTACCGAAAGTTCATTAATACACATTTAAGTAATTCTGAGAATGTAAGTTGATGAACTTGTAACCTACTGTGCATTAAAAACCACACGAAGCCGGTTACCATTAACAAAAAGGGTTATTATTAAAAAGGAAGAAACAACAAAAGAACGATCAGGAGGAGGATTCCTCACGCATATACACTGGAGCGCCGTGCAAGGGAAATTCCCCGAAAAAACCCAAGCCTTAAAGGGACAGACACCCAGACCGTTACAAACTATGAAAAAAAAACTAATTGGCTCTAAACATCCAAGTTCACCAATAAATACTGCCTTTTACGTGCTTAGAAGCTTCTGTCACCTTTCCACTGAAATCCTGGCCCATTCCTCACCTGAAAAAGCTTTCGACCACTGATAATCTTTGGTTTTCACTTCCTTCAAATTTAACCAAAAATTTTAAATGAAAATTTAATCTGGAGACTGTTTGGCTTTTTACAGGTGGGCGTTTCTATAAGGGTGTGATTTTGTGATGTGAAAACTATGATAACTGATTGATTTTTATATCCTACAGAATCAATTGTTTGAGAAAATCAACATTCCAGAAGACAGGATTTTGTCTATAGATCCTTCTTTACCTGTGCAAGAATGTGCTGATGACTATGCAAACAAACTAAGCAAGGTGCATTTTCATTTTATAGGCAGATTACATTAAGCTAATTGTATTTTTTTCAACTCATATCCCTTTTTGTCATTGTAGGCTTTGAACACTGAGAAAATTCCAGTTTTTGACATGCTGTTGCTGGGAATGGGACCAGATGGACACACCTGCTCTCTTTTTCCAGATCATCCTTTATTACAGGTTTCAGATACATTCATAATAACGCAGCAATATAACATCTGCTCTTAATTTAGCATGTATCCCACTTATTACAGAATCCTATTGTTTCTCCTATTAAGCGTTTATCTGTTTTCAAATGAATTTGTGCTTGGCTTTATTTTTTAAAGGGATAGTTCACCAAAAAAGAAAATTCTGTCACTAATTACTCACCCTCATGTCATTCCAAACCCATAAGACCTTTTATTATATTATTATAATGGATTTTTTCTGTCCATGGAGGGTCAGACAGCTTTTGGAATTTATCAAAAATATCTTCATTTGTGTTCCGAAGATGAACTAACTTACGGGTCTTACGGATTTGGAATTTTCATTTTTGAGTGAACTATCCTTTTACGTATCACTTTGATTTGGGAAATGTGATTTTGTAGGAAAACCAAAAGACAGTGGCACCCATCTCTGATTCCCCCAAACCACCTCCTCAGCGTGTCACTATGACATTACCCATGGTTAATGCCGCTCAGTGTGTTGTGTTTGTGTCAACTGGGGGCAGCAAAGCTCCTATACTCAAGGTAAGCACTTTCTGTTGTGTCTCAGACCAGATGGACAATTGTATATCTATCTATAATTGTGAATGTTATATTTGTACTTTATTAGTTTGATGTTCTGACTGTTTCAGTTGTGATTCTGTATTTTCGGTACTTCTGTAGCAAGTATTGGAGGGTGGAGAAGGCCCTGCACTTCCAGCAGCTCTGGTCGCACCTAATCAGGGAGAACTTTTTTGGCTAGTGGATGAGCCAGCAGCTGCTTCACTCACGTCTCAGGTGGAGAGGCCAGGTCCTGGGGCAAAACTCTGAATTTAGGAGACAGAAACACTGTCTAGTATTCCTATGAAGTCTTTAAAAAGCCCTATGTTTGCAGAGATTGTTTCTTCAAAGCACTTACGGAAATTATCATTTTAATGCTAATTATGACTGCAGTTATTGTTACAACTCTGAATGAAGCTTTCAGAATCCATCTTGATATATATAAAAAGTATAAACACTGTTTACCAATGCTACGTTAGCGTTACGGTTACCTTTGTAAATTTGTTACATTGCCCAAAAAATGTAATAAAAGTTAATAATGTTAATATCCATTCTTCAGTTTTCCATTTTGGTTCTATTTCATGCATTTTGTATTATGGAATCCTGTTTTCGCTATGGGATAATAATAATTAAATAATAATAATAGCTTTTTATCTCACAATTCAGACATTTTTGTGAGATAAAAAAATCACATCAAGAAAAAAATCTCAAAACTCTGAGATACAAACAAACACACAATTGAGAGATATAAACTCAGAATTGCGAAATATAAACTCAAATGTTTGACATTTGTTCTCTTAATTTTTAGTGTATCTCAATTCTCACAGTCCTGTTTTTTCCCACCACTGAATGAAAGATAAAAAGATAATTGTGTCCTTTTTTTGTTAATTCAGATTTTTTCTTGCAATTTCAAGTTTATGTCACATTCCCAACTTTGTGCCTCATAACTGTGAGAAAAAAATGACTGAATTGTGAGATATAAACTCAGAATTGCAAGAAATGTTTAGTTTACATATCACATTTCTGACTTCTTTCTCACAATTCTGAGTTTACATCTCACAGTTCTGTTATTTTCCACCACTGAATGAAAAATAAAAAGATAATTGTGACCTTTTATGTTAATAAAATTTTGTGCCTCATAATTGCGAAAAAAAAGAATGACTGAATTGTGAGCTATAAACTCAGAATTATATCTCACGATTCTCAAGTCAAAGTCACCTTTATTGTCAATTCTGCTATATGTACCGGACATACAGAGCGTTGAAATTGCGTTACTCTCAGACCCTAGGTGCATACACGTAACATTAAATAAAAAAGGTAGGAATTGTAAAATTTGTAAAAATACAAATAAACACAATTATACATATAATATATAAAAACAAAAACAATATACAAGTAAGGGCACATGGCACAGTGCAAACCGGACAGAGTAGTGCAAATGCAAAAAGAACAAGGTGCAAAAGGAGCTTATAAGTGTAATAAAGTGACAGTTATAGCAGACAAGTCTTTAGAGGTAGTCTGTGTGTAGTAAGAGGTAGTTAGCAGAGCACCAAACTACACAAGTGACTTTCTGACATTTTTCTCACAATTCTGAGTTTGCATCTCACAGTTCTGTTTTTTCTTTTTCAGCAATTGCAAGTTGATGTCTCACATTTCCAACTTTGCGCCTCATAACTGAGCTATAAATGCAGAATTACGAGAAAAAACATTTCAAAAGTCAGAATTTAGAAAAAATATCAAACCAATTTCAGATTTTCTACTTCAAAATTTAATGTCTACGGTAATTCAATATGCTGCTTGCAGTTCAATTATTTGTAAAATCTAACTTTCTGAGTCTAAATAGTTAAGAAATCCTACACCTTTTTGTCTTTTAGTGCATCGTATCTGATGTGAAGGAAAAAATGTCTTTCTGTGTCGTTATCCACCTTATTTTTTTATCTTATATTTTTTTCCGATCTCATCCGCGTCCAGACATTTTTAGCTATACAAAACAGCTCGTTTTGCAAATAGATGTGTCCTAACATTATTTTAATGTATTATCTTAATTATGAATACACTGTAGTGCAAACAATTTTACCATTTACTGCACGTTATTCTCATTATTTTCCTATAGCGGCTAATGAACCGAGTCTCGCCCATATAGGCTTACCTCCGCGTTTAAGAATGGGGTGGATAAACGTAATAAATACGTTTAATACAACATATAAAGTCATGCAAGTTCTCAGCTTGTAGATTTACCAGAGTATTCATTGTGTCCCACCCCTTTAAACGTCAGCGTCCTGAGCGTAACATTCCCTTTAACTCGCTAGTCCCAAACTGCAGTGTTGTCAATGCAGGCTGATTTCGGTCGGCGGAATTATTTAAACTAAAGTTACCCCTTTTTAACTTTCTACCTCCTCATGATCTGGGTGTAACTGTGTGCTTTAGTTGCGAGAGCTCGTATGCCTGTTTGTAAAGAGTGAGTGCTGTACAATGCTCTGTTTCGTGTTGTTCGTGTCGGTGCTATGGTCCTATCTGATGAATACGGGACCAGCTCAAGGATACTTCCACGAAGAGCGCTGGAGCCCGGAGTCTCCGATATTAGCTCCCCGAGTAATGATCGCTCTCATCTGCCGTAACGCCCAGCACTCGCTGCCTCATTTCCTCGGGACAATTGAGCGCCTCAATTACCCCAAAGACCGAATCGCACTGTGGTAAGTCTGTGTGTAACGGCGTGCAGCTGCTCAGACTCTTCTGTTACTGATGTGACCATGGCAGAATCTCATAACACGCCATAAAGCTTGTAGTATGCGTATTTTTCTATTAGTTTGTATTCCAATAATGACTAGTACTCATTCATGACATAACTGACTACAAGTCACTTTCCCCAGCATGTTGTTTTTCCAGCTTCTGCTTGTAATTATTCCAGTTTCATTATTCATTAATAGGTACTAGGACTTATTACTATGTTAGTACTTCATTAGATAGGCCTACATATCTTTTTTACCAGACATTAATATCCCTTGTATCATTTCTTGTGGCACTACTTTCAACAGTTTTATGGAGTAGGGTTTCATTCTTGGTGTCTGTGAATATCTGTCTGCCAGCAACTCAATGCTCTGGAGGGCAATTTAAGAGAAAAATATGGATAGGAGGAGCTTCTCTGTATTCACTTCTTATGTTTGCCAGATTTACTCTAATGTTTCCCTTAAAGTAGTCTTTTCCTGTCAGTGAATGAAGAGCTCTGTTGTAAAGGTGTTAGTTACCAAGAATGCTCGATTGAGTTGTCATATAACAACAAGGGAATAAACGTAACACAGTCGGTTTAGTTGTTTGCGGTGCTCTGATGAACTAGTTTTTGTTAAAGGGGTGTTTCCACAAAAATTTAAATTAACCCATTATTTACTCACCCTCCAGGCATCCAAGGTGTATATGACTTTCTACTTTCAGACGAATCCAATCGAAGAGTTTTATTAAAAATTGTTCTGGTTCTCCCAAAGCTTTATCATGGCAGTGGCTGGGTGTTTCTCTTCATCAGTCCAAAACAAGTCCAATAAAGTGCATCCATCCATAATAAAAAATATCTCACACAGCTCCAGGGAGTGAATAAAGGCCTCCTGTAGCGAATCGATGCATAATATCCATATTTAAAACATAATAATCACTTTAATGTAGCTTGCGTACACTGGCGTTCATCAACGCAGGACAAATAGAGACACGCAGTGGAGAGACCAAAACAAAACCATGGTCACGAGTTAGAAGTACAAAACGAGGATTTGTAAAGAAAATTGTTGGAGGATTGCAATATAAGCCAAAAGGAGACTGATTTTCCTTTGCTAAAGTAAGGCAACTTTGCTTCATTTGCTCATATAAACAAACGTTGGTTATCACAAGACTCACAGGTGTCTGCGCAAGGCAGACATACTACGTAATTTGCCCAGAACAGCTTTCATGTACAACAGTTTGCACAGGCTAGATTAAAGCGATTATTATGTTTTAAATATGGATATTTCTCTTACAATAACTCATCAATTCCCTACATTAGGGCTTTATTCACCTCCCGGAGCTGTGTGAGGCACTTTTTATTTTGGATGGATGCACTTTTTTGGACTTGTTTTGGACTGATGAAGAGAAACACCCACTCACTGCTATGATTAAAAGAGCCAGAACAATGTTTAATAGAACTCTAATTGGATTCGTCTGAAAGAAGGAAGTCATAGACACCTAGGATGCCTGGAGGATGAGTAAATAATAGGTTAGTTTTCTTTTTTTTTTTGGTGAAGTAACCTTTTAATAAAAAGGTAATAAAGAAGTGGTTTAGAGGAATTCAGCTGACTTGTTACAACAACAAAAATAATAGTTTAAGGTTAAATTAATTGCAGAGTTTTACTTCTGCATATTGGCTGAAGCAGAAATGACTGTTCTTAGACCTTAAAGGCATAGTTCACCCAAAAATGAAAATGATCCTATGATTTACTTACCCTCAAGCCATCCTAGGTGTACATGACTTTCTACTTTCATACAAATACAATCAGAGTTTTAATAATAATAGCAGTAAATGGCTGTTGACATTTTTAAGTCCATATAGTGCATCCATCCATCATAAAAAAGTGTTCCACATGGCTCCGGAGGGTTAATAAAGGCATCTGAAATGAATTGATGCATAGATATCCATATTTAAAACTTTATAAACCATAATCTCTAGCTTCCACTAACTGTCCTATGCATGTACACGAGAGCAAAACAAAACACTGGTCATGAATTATAAGTACAAAATGAGGATTTGTAAAGAAAAATGTTGCAGGATTTTGATATAAGCCAAGAGGAGACTGTTTTTCCTTTGCTAGAGACAAAACTTGGTTCTCATGAAACTAGCATATTCTCACCGGAGTTTATACTATGCTTACATTCCTAGATCATCCGCTCGAATGCCATTCTCTTGTGTGCGTACGTACGACAGAAACTAGAGATTACGGTTTGTGATGTTTTAACCCTTAAAGACCTAGAACATTTTTGGGGCACCTGAGGCACCTGTATATTTCTTTGTTTTTTCAGACCTATTCTAGCAGTCAGCATCAATTGTCATATATCATTATAAACATAAGAACTTGAACTTTATGTCTAGCTAATTTAAAATTACAAATTTCCTTTTGTTTTCTCTAAAAATTAGTGAATTTCCAGAATTTTAGGAAAAAACGCTACCAACAATTGGGTGTTTTTTACTGTGTACTCAAACAAAAACTCCTGAAGTTTAGATTTTTTTCTTTAAAAATTTGTATTTAGGTGTTTTACACTTCCAAATAAAATTTTGTCTATATATAACATTCCCCAAGCAAGTTATAGCCAATTATTACAATATTATTTAGGTGCTTTTCAGTGAAAAACAGGCCCATTTCGTTTATTGACAATATAGATCTGTCCAAAAACGTTTCAGGAGTAAAGTCATTGCAGAAACAGTGTTAAATAATAGCAAAACACAGTAAAAAATAATTTACTATTTCATAAATATATTCTTAATCCAAAAGATGAACAATAAACACAAATAGTGTAGAAAGTAGCACAAGAAAAAATGCACAAACTGTCTTGTGCAACAAAAAAATAAATAAACAATCCAAATTATTCACAAACTACACACAAAATGAGAGAGAAATATACAGAGTGCAACCGAAAAAATAGTACAAATAATCTTTAAAAACTATATAATAATTAGTTACATAATATAACAAGCAAATAGATGGATCTGCTGGCTGTAGTCTGCGTCGGAATCTATTTTACCAGGACATCGCCTAGTGACCGAAAACCCACATTCCAGTGCTTTATCCGATATCTACTGTTGTTTCATCCTTGTTTTTGGTTTGTTTTATGTCAAAGGGCTCTGTCGTGAGTATTTCTGTACATTTTCAAAGAATGCTGTCATGCAAATGTGTTATTTTGCGTTTGTTTTCATGCACGCAAGACGCACTTTGCTTTCACTTTGCGTCTGTTCAGATCTGCAAAGAAACATACTAATCGGTGGTTCAAAAGACCAAAACCTATGTTTATTGGTTGAATAGATGACAGTTTGAACCAATCGGGGCACAGGGGTGGGACTAAGCATCAACAATCGTTCCTGTTTGGCTCAGAGGACCAAAACGTGTTGATTTCATCTGACGAATCAGTGCTGAGGAAATGTGATGACCTAATCACGCTTACAGCGGAGCCTCTGAATATCCAAATGAGACAAATGCGATATCACCGAAAAGAGCAGACTCTGTACTTTACGAGACTTTTTAAAGCATTCAAATTGGATTAGCGGTTCAAAAGTTATTAAACATTTCAGACCAATAGTTATTTTTAGCCGCCGGCGGCTGTCTCGGTCTTTGAGGGTTAAATTTGGATATTTTTCTTACACAAACACATCAATTCGCTTTAGAAGGGCTTTATTAACCCCCTGGAGCTTTGTGGAGTACTTTTTATGATGGATGGATGCCCTTTACTGGAATTAAAAAATGTAACACCCATTCACTGCCATTATAAAGCTCATAAGAGCCAGGTTATTATTTAATATAACTAAAAGAAGAAAGTCATATTCACCTATGATGGCTTGAGTCTGAGTAAATTACAGGGTAATTTTCTTTTTTGGGTGAACTATCCCTTTAAGCCACAGTCATTTTCAATGGAACTCAAACAGAGGGCCCACAAGGGGGCCTCAGAAAACTTCCATCTCAAGCGTACATTACAAAATATTTAAATAAATAAATTATTATGAATATACAGTGCCTTGCAAAAGTATCCTTCATTTTTTTCACATTTTGTTTTGTTGCAGCATTATGTTAAACTGCTAAATTAGTTTTTCCCCACATCAGTTTACACTCCATACACCATAATAATGACAAAGCAAAAACCAGATTTGCAAATTTTACAAATTTATTAAAAATAAAACACTGAAATAAGTACATTGCAAAAGTATTCATACCTTTAACTCAGTTCATAGTTGAAGCAACTTTACAGCCTCAAGTCTTTTTGGGTATGATCTGACAAGCTTTGCACATCTGCGTTTAGCAATTATCTGCCATTCTTTGCCTCACCTTTTCACCTCTCAAGTTCTGTCAGCTTGGATGGGGGCTGGCAGACATTTTCTAGAGTCCTAGTTGTTCCAATCATCTTTCATTATGGATAATGGAGGCTACATGCTTCTGTGAACCTTCAGTGCAGCAGATTTTTTTCTGAACTCTTCCCTAGATCATTGCCTTAACGCAAGTCTGTCACTGAGCTCTACAGGCAGTTATCTTGACCTCAGGACTTGGTTTTTGCTCTGATATGCATTTTCAGCTGTTAGAACTTTTCTGAGAGGTGTGTGCCTTTCTAAATCATACTCATTCTAATGAATTTGCCACAGTTTAACTCCACTCGAAGTGTAGTAACATCTAGAAGCAATATGAATGCTCCTGAGCTAAATTTCGAGTGTCCCAAAAAAGGGTATGAATACTTATGCAACAGGATCTTTTCAGTTTTTTTATTTTTAATAATTTTGCACAAATGTTACAAACCTACTTTTTACTTTGCCATTATGGAGTAGGGAGTGTAGATTGATGTGGGAAAAAAAAGTAATTTAAAGTAGTTTAACATAAGGCAGCGACATAACAAAATGTGAAAAGAATGAAAGGGTATGGATAATTTCGCAAGGCACTGTATTAGCATAATCAAAGTCTCATCTGAACTAAAATGCTGAAAAAGCAAAACCAATAAAGTCTTATGTAATACAATAATAAAAACAATAAATAACATTTTTAATTGAAGAACATGCATTTCTTGAAACTTCTGAAGTCACAAAATGATTGTGGTTAATTAATTTCATTTTGTCAGCTGCAGCAGAAATACCGGAAATAGTTTATATTGTGTTGGACAACGAGAGGCCTTTAAGTCAAAAAAATTGAAAATCATTGATATAACTGTTTGAAAACAGACTTTGTAACAATCTAACTTGAATCAGTACTGTATTTTCTGTAGTTGGCCAGAGTTGTTGTGTTCTCACAGGCCTGTGTGGCATTCAAACTCTGTTTGGATCTGTAAACTTTTAGGCCTCACAGCTGTGCTGCTTCACGCTCTGCTCTGGGAGACTCATCTGTTCGAATGCTGAGACAGAGCCCGAGAAAAGTAGGACGTGTAGTCTAACTTATGTCTTCAGCAGAATAGGACACTACCTGTCTGTTTACTTTATTTTTGCTTTTTGCTCTCTGATAACCACTTAGCTTGGTAGTTTCACTTCTCATGTTCTGTTGCTCTTTTAGTCTAGTTCTGCTGTTGAGTTTAATTTAGTGCTTTTGTGTTCTTAATTCATTTCCCTGTTGCTGGTCTAAATATACATTGTGCACTGAAAGGTCTTCCTAAATATGGTGTGATTATACTCTGTGCAACTGAAAGTAATCATAAGCTTGTGGTTAGCTCTTGTAATCTTTAGTTTTCACCAGATATGGTTTTCTGTAGAAAGTACCCAGTGCACATTGAGCACCATTTGTTTCTTACAGGGTGGCAACCGACCACAATATTGACAACACTACTTACCTACTGCGAGACTGGCTCATCAATGTACAGAAACTCTACCATTATGTGGAGTGGAGGCCAAAGGAGGAACCAAGGTTTGCCATGTTTCTTCTTGTGGTTTCATGGAACTGGTTCATTTAATACATTTAACTTGGATATCTCTTTCTCATTCAGAAAATTTAGTGATGAGGAAGGACCAAAGGATTGGACGAATGAGCGCTACGCCTACATCATGAAACTGCGGCAGGCAGCGCTTGACTCTGCTCGGGAGATGTGGGCAGACTATCTCATGGTGAGTTTGCCACACACTGTTCACTCTCTTTGCTAAGACCATGAATGTCCAAGAGACATGTGACCATCGAATGTTGCGATTATTGGTTAATCATCTGATTGCTTTTATTTGATCTAATCACAGTTATTTGAGATAACCGAAGTAATTGGCTAGTTTAAATTTCAATCACGTTTTACCATTCAGTTAAGGAAAAATTAAAGGGTTAGTTCACCCAAAAATAAAAAGTCTGCCATTAATTACCAGGGATGTGATTTTTCCGGATTAATCCGGAATTCCGGATTTTTCGACCTGAAAATGTGACCTATGTCACGTATTTGCGACCATCCACGCAAATGGCGGATGGCGAAGTATGATTCCGGACCGCAAGATGCGTCCATGCGGACCGTGAAAGCTTTTGACATAATAATAATAATAATAAAAAATGCTGAACGCTATTTCTAATAAATACATTTATATCAAGCACACTAGGGTCAGCGTTTGGGTGCAATCTTCTGTGCAGTGAGGAGAGAAAAGATCGGCAGACAGATAGCTTTCAGTGAGTGAAAAACGTTGATGGAAAATGCATTATTTTGGGGTTACGTCGCAAAATATTGTAAATATATATTTTTATACTGTATTTTTATACATATTTATATTTTAAACCACGACGGTGAGCCAATGGATATCACGTAAGCAACGTGAAAACTGCATATATTAAAGTGAAAGTAAAAACAGCGCTTTCAGCATCTAATGTGCACATTCTCTAAGAGACAATGATAGACGATTATACTTCATATGCTGATATTAATTTACTTCCCTAATAGTTCTCTTCTGCAAAATAAAAAGAAACGTATTTTGTGTAGGCTAAGGGTTTTTGAAAGTCGGTTCTTGAAATAAAGCTCTTCATATTTATTGATGACTGTAGTGTTATTAGGGGTTACGAAAGACTAATTATTTCAGGTGGTCTTAAATGTGGGGACTAAAAGGCAAGAATTGGGATGGAACTTTATAAGGTTATCCATTGAATAAATATGAGCGCTGCGCGTTTCAAAGTCAGCTGCGGCGCTGTTTTGTGTATCATTCTGATAGCGCCTCCTGCTGGAAGAGAATCATCTGACATTTTTAATCAGCTCGTACGTCTGCTGTTGTCAAAAAGACCCATGTAAACAAACCAGTCCATGGTTTTAAGCACCAAACACGTAGAGTTGTAAATGTTATCTGATGGATCGACAAGATCATGTGTTATACAAATTTAAACAATTAAGGCAATAAAATATATGTTAATTAATATAATACTTGATTGACAATAATTGTTTAAATTAATATA
This sequence comes from Garra rufa, assembly GCF_049309525.1. NCBI lineage: Eukaryota > Metazoa > Chordata > Actinopteri > Cypriniformes > Cyprinidae > Garra > Garra rufa. The sequence goes on from NC_133361.1 coordinate 26,212,398, forward strand.
AGAATTTATACTTTTGACTCTTGAAGGCTGGAATGTGAATTTTATAATTTAAGAAATCTTTTTTGTTTTGGGAAATCTGTATCTCAATTGTAAATCATGCTTTTTACAGTCATTTTAATAATTTATTTATTTATTAATTAAATTTTGTTTAGGTCTTTAAAAAAAGTATTTAAATGTGTAGAATTTAAGATTAAATATGCTGCAGATACCCTGGTCTCGCGAAAAAACAAAAACAAAAAAACATAAGTAGTTTTTTTATATATAATTGTCTGGACCTCGAGCCGTTTTAGTTGAAGACCCCTGGATTAGATTATCGATTTTGAGTGATTTTCCACTATGGCAGGATGTTTAAGCTGCATTAACATTAACTTACTTGTATTAGCTAGCTATTAGGGATGCTCATTTTGGTTAATTTTCCCAAACGACAACCGCAAATCATTATCCGGGGGGGGTCTTAGTATATTTTCCTGCTTTTTTGTCCTTAGCCAATCACATGCCTGATTACTCACCGTCTTGTCGTTCCAAACCTGTAAGGCTTTCGTTCATCTTCAGAACACAAATTAAGATATTTTTGATGAAATCCGAGGGCTTTCTGACCCTGCATAGGCAACAATGCAACTACCATGTTCAAGTGTGTGGTGCTACTGAAGAAATAATTAATGACAGAATTTTCATTTTTGGGTGAACTGTCCCTTTAAGAGCATAAAAAGCCACTTTTTAAGACTCTTGTGTCTTTTTTTTCTGTGTGGTTGGGAAAATTCAGCACAAATGAAGTACTGTTTACAAGCCAAAACAGTTCTAAACAAATGTTGATGGATTTCGATGTGTGAGGACAAAAGGGAATAGACTTTTTTCCCTGGTGGAAATGTTATTACTATGGATTATGGACTGGTATTTTGACCAGAAGTGACAATTTAAATGATAACCCTCAATAGCCAAATGTAAACACTCATTAAGAACATACAGTTCTTGAAGCTTCTGGAATTACAAAATATTAATTATTGCAATACTCTTGCAATTATTGCAAGTCTCTGGGAGACACTAGGAGAAAAGAAATACTTCACCCTAAAATGAAAATTCTGTCATTAATTACTTACCCTCATGTCGTTCCAAACCCTAAGTCCTTCATACATCTTCAGAACACAAATTAGGATATTTTTGATCAAATCCGAGAGCTTTCTGACTCTGCATAGACAGCATGCAACTGACATGTTCAAGCCCCAGAAAGGTAGTAAGGACATTGATGAAATAGTCCATGTGACATCAGTGTTTCAACTGTAATGTTACGATGCTATGAGAATACGTTTTGTGCACAAAGAAAACAAAAATAACAACTTTACTCAACAATTTCTTGAACAGTTCAGTGGTATTGATTGTGCTTGGTTTTACTTCAAGATCTGCCTATTGGTGATTATCTTGAGTAAACTTTGTTTTTGTAGGCAGCTTGTTTATGCGTGCATGAAACTGTATTGACATTTTATATCTTTGCAGATGATTGATTGTGATAATCTCCTGATCAACCGAGACGTCTTATGGAAACTAATAAAGGAGAACAAGACAATTGTGGCACCGATGATGGAGTCTCGTGCTGCCTATTCAAACTTTTGGTGTGGGATGTCATCCCAGGTACAGTTACTCTGAATATGTACATTTGAGGTAAAAAATGTACATACACCAACACTGAAGACAACTGGAGGACTCATATGCAACTATTACAGAAGGTTCAAATGCTCGCTGATGCTCCAGAAGAAAAAAACAATGCATTAAGAGTATTATAAGAGTTTTAAGATCAGGGTTAGTTTAACTTATTTTGTCTTCTGGGGAACATGTAAGTATTTTTTTGTAGCTTCTAAGGGCAGTACTAAATGAAAAAAATATGGTATTTAGGCAAAATATGAAAAATGCACACATCTTCATTCTGTTCAAAAGTTTACACCCCTGGCTCTTTATGCATTGTGTTTCCCTCTGGAGCATCAGTGAGTGTTTGAACCTTCTGTAATAGTTGCATATGAGTCCCTCAGTTGTACTCGATGTGAAAAATGGAACTCAAAATCATACAGTCATTGTTGGAAAGGGTTCAAATACACAAAAATACTGAAAAACCAAAGAATTTGTCAGACCTGAAGGATTTTTCTGAAGAACAGCGGGCAGTTTAACTGTTCAGGACAAACAAGGGACTCATAAATAACTGTCACTAAATTAAAAAAAAACACAGCAACTAAGTCTTATGCAGGTCAGTACTAAATAAAAAAATACATGTATTTTGTATGATCCCTCTTATTTTTGTAAAATATTTAACATTTAGCAGATTCTGCAAGGTGTATGTAAACTTTTGAAAATCAGCTGTATAGGTAGTAAAGATACACTTTCTTCAAAAATATGAAAAAACATATCATCAATTTTCTCCAGGGCTACTATAAACGAACCCCTGCCTACATCCCCATGCGCAAGCAAGTGCGTAAGGGTTGCTTTGCTGTTCCCATGGTGCACTCGACTTTTCTGATTGACCTCCGGAAAGAAGCTTCCAGGGCACTTGCTTTTCACCCACCACATCCGGACTACACCTGGGCCTTTGACGACATTATAGTCTTTGCTTTTTCAGCCCGCATGGCAGGTAAGTCTCACGACAGATCAGTTATGTCATTCCAAACCTGTACAACTTTCTTTCTTCTGTGGAACACAAAAGAAGATATTTTGGAGAATGAATTTTGGACCTTTGGACTTGGGAATTTTTTAAGGACGATTTTTATTTTTATTTTTTTACATATCGTCTATTATGTTCCACAGAAGAAAGAACATCAAACAGGTTTGAAATGGCATGAGGGTGAATTAATAATGACTGAATTTACATTTTTGTGTGGACGGTTCCTTTAAGAGGATATTGTGCATAATAGTTATACATCTACATACAACTATTTGAAAATCTGGATGGAATCTGAGGGTGCAAAAAAAAAATCAAAATATTGAGAAAATCGGCTTCAAAGTTGTCCAAATTAAGTTCTTATCAATGCAAATTACTAATCAAAAATCAAGTTTTGATATATTTACGGTACTAAATTTACAAAATATCTTCATGGAACATGATCTTTACTTAATATCCTAATGATTTTTGGCATACAAGAAAAATCTATAATTTTCACCCATACAATGTATTTGTGGCTATTGCTACTTAAGACTGGTTTTGTGGTCCAGGGTCACATTTCACAATTTAATTTGAATTCTCTGTGGTTTCTGCAGAGGTCCAAATGTTTGTTTGTAACAAGGAGACTTATGGGCATCTCCCAGTGCCTCTTCGTGCCCACAGCACCATGCAGGACGAGGCAGACAGCTTCATTCATACTGTGCTGGAGATCAATGGTACGTTTCAGCTTTACAAAGAAAAAAAGAATAACTTATGCTTTATTAAATCTAACCACCTCTTTTAATTTCCAGTGCGAAATCCTCCAATTGAGCCTTCCAAATACTTGCCCAAACCTGTCAAAAGACCTGACAAAATGGGCTTTGATGAGGTAAAGTGTAGGTTAATTATATCTATTGGATGGTTCTTTGGTGACGCTGTATTCATTATGAGCTCTTACATGTTTTAAAAGGTGTTTATGATCAACCTGAAGCGGCGGACCGACCGTCGTGACCTCATGTTGAGGGCGTTGAGAGAGCAAGAAATCGACTGCAAGATTATCGCAGCTGTTGATGGCAAGTAAGTTCACTTCTGTTACCTTCAGACAAATCCCGCATTCATTTTCAGGACAAAATATTTGCTCACAGCCTTTCTTTTTACACCAGAGCTATGAACATCAGTGAGATCCACACTTTGGGAATCCACATGCTTCCCGGCTATAGTGACCCCTACCATGGCAGACCTCTGACAAAAGGAGAGCTGGGCTGCTTCCTGTCCCACTATAACATCTGGAAAGAGGTTTGGCACACATCCCAGTTTGTAGTTCTGTTCCCATATCTAGTGAGTTGCCTTGCTCTCAGCTGCCTAAAAAACCTTACCATTGAAGTGTATAGGGTCAGTGAGATTTCTTTTATTTTCTGACTGTTAAACTTGTTCTTTTCTGATGAACTTGTGTGTATTTGACAGTTTAAGTGCAATAAGACATGAAAGAACTTATTTTAATACTCACATGCCATGTGATGGCCACTATTTGCGGTCAGAAAACGCTGTCATAAATAAAAGTAATATGGCTTTAAAATCATGATTTCAACGCAATAGACATGATGATCAAAACCAAACAAATGTCTTTTATCACAGTATTTGAAGTACCAGCTGTAAAGGCACAGCCCTATTCTGGAAAAGGGGACAGGGAGCAGAAGCTAATTTGCTTTTAAAGAGTCATGCACTAAAGTGTGTTTCTGCTTCCACTCAAAATAGGCATTTTTTAAAATTATATAATAAATGATCTGTGAATATTTTGAGCTGAAACTTCACAGACACATTCTGAGGACACCTGAGACTATTACATATTTCAAAAAGGGGCATATCTAAAAAGAAATTTTTAAAGCTTTCATGTTTATTTGCTGTGCTACACAGATTGTAGACAGAGGCCTGAAGACCTCGCTGGTGCTTGAAGATGATTTGCGCTTTGAGATTTTCTTCAAGCGCCGCCTGCAGAATCTGATGCAGGAGGTGGAGAGTAAGGATCTGGACTGGGACCTCATGTGAGCGGCTCTTTTTGTCTACAGTCATTGGCTGCTCTCAGTTTTTGGGGGTATGTATTGATGGGAGTTTTGTTCATGTTGGTCATTCTATGTTGAACTCTTGCAGTTATATTGGGAGGAAGAGGATGCAAGTAGACCGCCCTGAGAAAGCAGTACCGAACATTCGCAACCTGGTGGAGGCCGACTATTCCTATTGGACCTTGGGTTACATGATGTCATTACAAGGAGCCCAAAAGCTCCTCAAAGCAGAACCACTCAGTAAAATGTTGCCTGTGGATGAGTTCCTTCCTGTTATGTTTAATAAGCATCCTGTGTAAGTATTACAAATGGAGGAAATCCTTGACACATCCAATATATGCCAAACACTTATCGGAAAACTTAATTATTATTAGAGGTTCAAGCGCATAGTGCTGAAACCCTGTTGTAATTGTTTGATCTCCATGTAAAACTGATCGAGCAGACCAAACCATAAGTCATAGAAACTTGAAAGGGATTTGGAGGGATGGTAGTACTCACACCGTCTTCAACGTCACCAATGTTGCCCCAGACGGCCTGACAGGGGCACTGCAGCGATCAAAAGTACTAAATCGCTTGTAACGCCTAAACAGTTTGTTTCAGGGTCAAGTTTTTTATGTTGTTGGAGTAGAGAATAGGAATGCTTTTACTAAAATGGTAATAACTTTTGAACGGAATGAGATATCTTCGCCAAACTCACAAGTTTATGTAAGAGTTGAATCAGAGGTTTGTGAAGCTGCGGAGCTTGGCTACTTGCTGCCAGTAAAAAAGGGGGAAAAACATAAAAGTGGATATAACTACTCAACCTTTGTCCTATTGATGTGAAAATCGGTAATGGTGCCACAAGTCTCTAAAAGGACATCTCAAAAAACATGGCTGCCATAGGCCGAATAAATTTGAGCAATTGTTAAAATTGCCAAGGATCAGCAACCTGTACTTAAAACTGATCAGGCAGACCAAACCGTAAATCGTAGAGACTTGAAACTTGGAGTGCTAACATCTTCTACAACGTCACCAAGGCCAGCCTTAATCAGCCTGATGGGGGCGCTGCACAGCGCTCAAAAGTACGTAACTCCTAAAAGGTTTCATTGCAGACTCAAGTGTCTTACGTCATTGAAATCCTTGGCTCACAGTGGACAAAACACTTGAATGAATGAATGAATGATTCATTTATATAGCGCTTTCATTGTGTATTGCTGTACACCCAAAGCGCTTTACAGTCATATGGGGGGGGATCTCTCCTCAACCACCACCAGTGTGCAGCATCCACTTGGATGATGCGATGGCAGCCACAGTACAACAGCGCCAGTGCGCTCACCACACACCAGCTACAGGTGGAGAGGAGAGAGTGATAGAGCCAATTCAATGAATGGGGATTATTAGGAGGCCATGATTGACTAGGGCCAGTGGACTGAATTTGGCCAGGACACCGGGGTTACACCCCTACTCTTTACGAGAAGTGCCATGGGATTTTTTGTGACCACAGAGAGTCAGGACCTCGGTTTAACGTCTCATCCGAAAGACGGTGCTTTTTACAGTATAGTGTCCCCATCACTATACTGGGGCATTAGGACCCACATAGACCACTGGGTGAGCACTCCCTGATGGCCTCACTAACGCCTCTTCCAACAGCAACTTAGTTTTCCCAGGAGGTCTCCCATCCAGGTACTGACCAGACTCAGCCCTGCTTAGCTTCAGTGAGCAACCGGTCTTGGGCTGCAGGGTGATATGGCTGCCTCAGATTTAGCATTTTTTTTAAAAAATCAGCTTTTGTGAACTAGTCCTAGGTTTTTTGTCTGATCGGAACCAAACTAGTGCAGAAAGATTCTCTGGAGAGTGAATGTGAATTTGCAAAGGGAAGCCAAAACTTTTGAAAGTGGCAGGGCCGCATTTACTAAAACGGCCATTACTATTGAGGTTAAGGTATCTTCACCAAACTCACAGCACGTAAGTAAGAGCTGAATCTGAGATGAAATGAAAAAAATACGAGGAGCTTGGCCACTTGGTGACACTATAAGAGGGAAAAAACATAAAAACGGCCATAACTACTCAACCGTTTGTCCTATAGACGTAAAAAATTGATACACACGGTCTTGGTGCATCTCTGAAAAAACATGCCTGCCATAGGCCAATTACATTTGAGCACCTATTAGACAAGGTTAAGGGAGGTTGATCAGAATGAAACTCAGTGGGCCTGTTTGACTTAACAGTCCTAAAGGTCTGTGAGAAATTTGAAAGAAATTGGCCACTGGGGGGCATTTTTCAAGGGTGTAAACTTTTGTTTGTTACATGGTTTTTCACACATATATTCATATCAAACCTCATTCAGAAGAACTTTGTCTCTAGAACCACTGCTGTTGTTTAAACTGTTAGTTAAACGATTGAGAAAATGTAAAAAAAACCTACATTTGAAAACTAGTCCTAGGTTTTTTGCTTAGTCTGGAAAACCCACTGCAGTACAATTCTCTGGACTCTCTAGGTCAATAATTATCAAAAAAAGTTGAAATTTGCCCTATTGGAAGCTATAACGGGGTCGTTTTGAAAAGGGGCCTTTCCAAATATATCCAAAAGCCTAAACGAAAGCTCAAAACTTCACAAAGAATGGTGATTCTAAACAATCATGTTTTAAGTTTTAGGGAGATTTGACCACAGCTGGTGCTATAACAGTCATAAATGTAAAAAAAAAAAGACCTTCACATTTCTATGGATGGTAATTTTTTGGGATTTTCAAAAAAATGCTGTTTTTAATAATTGATTTAGGTGGTTACAGGCTTGCTAAATAAAATGTAATGTCTTTTTCATATGTGCTTAAATGCCTTAAAGCGCTTGAACTCCAGTAATCACTGCTTGCATTTGTTAGTATTTTTTGCCTTTGTCTAATATCACGTCTCTTGTCTTCATCTTCACATCCTATATCATCATCTTCAGATTGGATTACATGGAGCAGTTTGAGACAAGGGACCTGAAAGCATTTTCAGCAGAGCCCTTGCTTGTGTTTCCTACACACTACACGGGTGAACCTGGGTATATCAGTGACACAGAAACCTCCACAGTGTGGGACAATGAGAAAGTGCACACAGACTGGGACAGGAAGCGCTCGGGTAAGACCCGAGAACAGGCTGAGATCAGCACAGAGGCCCAAAACTCAGACGTACTCCAGTCTCCTTTGGACAGGACAGCCCGAGACGAACTATGAGAGACATTGTTTTTGGACACAACACTAGATTTGCTTCTGGGGCGAAGTCTAGTTCCATCTTATAAGCACAATATGACCAGAAGAGGCCTTTTTTAGAGATTTTTGTTTGCCTGAAAAATGTTTCTGAGTTTAAACATCCCTTTAATTTTTAACAGAGGCCAGACTGTGCTTTCCGATGAGAGCAGCACCTGTTTATAACTGTATCCTGCAATTAAAAATGCCAGGGGCTGCATTCATGAAAATCATCTTAAGAAAGAAGTTAGCAAATGTATTAAGATAAATGTTAATGTTATGTTTTTAATGTTGTGTAATTTTTAAAGGGATAGTTTACTCAAAAATTAAAATTTGCTGAAAATGTACTGACATCCAAGATGTAGATGATTTTGTTTCTTAATCAGAACAGATTTGAAGAAATTTAGCATCACTTGCTCACCAATGGATCCTCTGGAGTGAATGGGTGCCATCAGAATGAGAGTCCAAACACCCGATAAAACATAACAATAATCCACAAGTAATCCACATGACTCCAGTCCATCAGTTAACATTTTGTAAAGTAATAAGCTGTGTGTTTTTAAGAAACAAAACCATCATTATGGCATTTTAACTTTAAACCATCACTTCTGGTCAAAAGATGTCTATAATCCATAATAATGCTTCCTCCAGTGAAAAAGCTGGTTCGTCTGAAATGGGAGAAAACACATCAAGCAACATTTACAAACAAAACCAACATATGATTGTTTAGAACATGTTTTGGACTGTCCAAAACATGTTCTAAACAATCATATGTTGGTCGATTTTGATGTTAGAGGACAACAGAAAATAGACGTTTTCATTGGAGGAATCGTTATTATGGATTCTGGATTTTTGCACTTTGACAAAAAGTGCCTTGATTATAGATTTGTTTCTATAGATTACACAAGACATTAATTTTTGGACTGGAGTTGTTTGGATTTGTTGTGGATTATTGTGATGTTTTTATCAGCTGCTTGGACTCTGATTCTGACGGCACCCATTCACATCAGTGAGCAAGTGATGTAATGTTACTTCTCCAAATCTGTTCTGATGAAGAAACAAACTCCTCTATATCTTGGATGGCCTTAGGGTAAGTACATTGTCAACAAATGGTAATTTTCGTGTGAAGGATGTTTTGTGAATACATCCCCTGGTGCTTTTTCACATTCCAGACATGATGAACATAGGCATTCTTAACAATAATAAAAGAGACATGAAACATGTTATTTTAAGGCATTAAGCAAGTTATTTTAACTTGAAGGGTGTTGTTATTTTTAGACTTTGATACCATTACCCTCTTCTGTGGTGTTTTAGGCTGTTACTTCCCTTCATCAAAGCCAACAACCATACACGCCTCTCTGTGTGGTTTTTCTGTCATCTCATCAGGACAGCAATTAGAGGTCTTCACACATTCCTCACAACAACATTCACATTTTTTAGTTCTGACTTTTTTGCTTTTTTGACAAAGGACAGCCAAACAGGCTTTAAATGTGCTTGATATGAATTTGTGTCATTGCGCTGTTTAGTCACAATGTCGAACTACCACTATGTATGTAACTGTGACTGTTTCACCAACTGTGCCTTAAATATCAAGAATGGTTAAAACATGTCTCTTGTTACTTTCAGCAGATTCATTAGAGGCTGCATGTCATTAAAACTAATACTAAATGACGTGCCATTTAATTTGACCATTTCGTCAGTCATATCAACATCTATATCTGTCTTCCAAGTTTAATTATATCACAGCTGGTTAGCCACAAGACAAACATGATAATGCTGGCAGAGGCCTGCAAACCATTTTCCTGCATGCTGAAGATAGATGATTGTGTCACTGCTGCTTTCAGTGTAGATCTCAATTCACTGGTGGGTAAAATAAGCTTAAAGGCTTTAGAGGATATCTAAAAAGATTCAGAAACAAACTGCATGTAGCTTATTGTAGGATGTTATGCAGTTGTGCAGTTTTTAAATTATTTTTTATAAAAAATGTTAATTTTTTCAATTAATTGGATGTTGTATTGCGATAAAACTTGTTGTAGAATGTACCTCTAAAAGTTGACATTCTTACCTCAAATTTGAACAAATTTAACTAGAAGGTTAATATTGTTTTTCACTTGCAACAAAACAACGAATTAGCCGTGCATTTATATGGAAATATGCTTTAGGAGCTATCCATCCTCGCATTCGGAGATCAACACTTCTTGACTGGCAAGACGGGCGCGAGCGGAGACTCAAACAGTGAAAGTGAGTTGTACAAAACCTTTCTTTTTAGTAAACTGTGTGTACACAAACAATGTTCTCAATGCTCAAGTTCATGTGTAGAGACCCAGGCGATACTTCGAGCAAAGTGTCATGGTGTGTCGAGCCTTCTTAGTGTTATAAAAATATCGATTTTGATGCGCTCAAATTTATGCCCCTAGTACTCCCATTCACCGGCCATTGACCACAAAATGAAATCACGGTCAATCTCAAAAATGGCTCGTTTGTCGTAATTATGCTTTTAGATATATGTTTGTCTCATTTACAGTAAAAAAAAAAACAGCCCAGGTTGCATTTTGGCAATAGTTATCCTTTAATTAGTGGTGTCAATATTGCCGATATTTAAAAACCCTGTTGAAAAAAAAAACAGCATATGTTGGTTAGGTAGGTTTTGATATTAATTTAAAGGAACACTCCACTTTTTTTGAAAATAGGCTCATTCTCCAACTCCCCCCGAGTTAATAAGTTGATTTTTACTGTTTTGAAATCCATTCAGCCGTTCTCCTGTTCTGGCGATATCACTTTTAGCATAGCTTAGCATAGATCATTGAATCCTATGAGACCAATAGCATCGCGTTCAAAAATGACCAATGAGTTTTGATATTTGTCCTATTTAAAACTTGACTCTTCTGTAGTTATATTGTGTACTAATACTGGCGGAAAATGTAAATGATGATATTACTGCGCCTGCTTCGGGCATGTTACGGCAACAAACTTCCTTGACTATTACGCCGGAATGGAAGTGTAGTTCCTAATCTTATCGGCCTAGAAAATCGCAGCTTTACATTTTCCGCTGGTCTTAGTACATGATATAACTACAGAAGAGTCAAGTTTTAAATAGGACAAATACCGAAACTCGTTGGTCATTTTTGAACGCAATGCTATTGGTCTAATAGGATTCAATGATCTATGCTAAGCTATGCTAAAAGTGATATTGCCAGAACAGGAGAACGGCTGAATGGATTTCAAAACAGTAAAAATCAACTTATTAACTCGGGGGGAGTTGGAGAATGAGCCTGTTTCCAAAAAAAAGTGGAGTGTTGTTTTAAGATGGTCCTTAGCTGGTTTATGCTGGTCTCTTGCTGATTTAAGCTGGTCATGTGCTGGTTCTGAGCGGGAGGGACCTGTTTAAGACCAGCTAAGGATCAAAACCATCAAAACCTACCTAACCAGCATAAGCTGTGTTTTTTTTTCAACAGGGAATCTTGGTACACTGTAATATGACATAATTCAGTTCTAGCGCCATTATGAAGCACTAAACTCACGTGTGTGTTGTCTCATTCTGACACCGGAGGGCGCACAAACGAGATTCAGGAGTAATAAAACAAATAACTTCCTAAGAAATCTCTTATATGGACAAAGATATCCAGCTGTCGCTGTAGCTGAATAAAATGCAGAAAGAAATATTTTGTGTGATGAAACGTGATGAGAATCAGTACACGGTTACATCTGTGTTCTTCAAGCCACCTCAGGTATTTTCATATGGATAATGTATATTGCGATGCTAATCGACATAGCCTTTATCACTGTATAGAATACTATAAAATATGAATTAGTTCACGGAAGGAAGTTATTTCAAACACTCGATCGACGCTATTACGCAAGTTTGAAGTAAAAATATGTATTCATTTTTATAAAGTGTCTTACTTTGACACTGGTAAACTAAAAACTTTTAGCATTTTAGTGCATTTTGTTTAGTGTAATTGTTTCTTTTATATGCAATGGTGTGATTCATATGTCAAAAAGAGAGAGAAAAAAAATTATTTGAGTGCTAGAATTTATTTTGTATTTAATTTGTCAACATTTCTATAGATATCAGGATATTTGACCCTGGACTACAAAACCAGTCTTTTTTATTTGAATAAATAAGCTTTCCGTTGATGTTTGTTAGGATAGGATTAGGAACTATTTGAAAATCTGGAGTCTGAGGGTGCCAAAAAAATCACCTTTAAAGTTGTCCAAATGAAGTTCTTAGCAATGCATATTAGGCCTACTAATCAAAGATAAGTTTTGAGACATTTATGATAGGAAATTTGCTAAATGTCTTCATGGAACATGATCTTTTATTTTATATATTAATGATTTTTGGCATAAAAGGAAAAAACATAATTTTGACCCATACAATGTAGTTTTGGCTATTGCTACAAATATACCGGTGCTACATAAGACTGGCTTTGTGGTCCAGGGTCACACATAGGCTATGTCATTTTCGTGAATTTTTAAGGCCACTATAATAAAAACTGATGTCGTGACAGCCCTCACTAACCCCTCTAGAACAGTAGTGCCCGAATAATTATAATTTATTAATGTGTTTCAGAGCTCAGTAATCTGTATTTGTGTTGGACTCCAGCACAGGACCCGTTCAGAAGCTGTGGGCGTTTTCCACACAGTCCCACAAAGGTATATGTACTCTATATGTATATGTACTCTATTTACTCTTTCCTTTTTACTATAAAAAATATACAGTAGTCAACATTTGAAGTGGATCAAAACCTTTCATCAAAGTTGTCCTAAAACCAAAACAATACCCGGTTTAGCTGGTTCTTGCTATTTCGAGCACTGCTTTATCTCCTGATCTAAATGCGTCATCTTGGGTCTCTGTTTTTTGTCAGCGATGGTTTCTGGTTGGCACGTGTGGTGATGGTCTTGGTGACTGTCACATCATTGATGGACTTTTTGATATAGGCAGTCACTGTATTAATGGATAAGTTAATGTCTTTCTTTCTTTAGTCAAAAAGAAATTAAGGTTTTTGAGGAAAACATTCCAGGATTTTTCTCCATATAGTGGACTTCAATAGGGATCAATCGGTTGAAGGTCCAAGTTGCAGTTTCAGTGCAGCGTCAAAGGGCTCTATACAATCCCAGGCGAGGAATTTTTAACCATGAATGCTCATCTTGCACTAGCTCAGCCTCACACATTATGTAATCACTCATGTGTGACATAGGCAGAAGTACAAAGCCAGTGTTTACAAAGTGACGTTGCAAAGAAAGTCAAACGCCCTTTACAAAAAAAAGGTAAAACGACTATGTTGGATGATTTTGAAGTACACAGATGAAGAATTAACCATGCTCGACTTTTCCAGCATGATTAAGCAATGCATGAAGATGCGTATGCGCAGCACAGATCTAGTACAAGACGAGCATTTGTGGTTAAAATGTATGTTTTTTTTTTAATAAAATGACTGATAGTTTCCCAAAGGAAAAGACCCTTATTCCTTGGATGGGATCGTGTAGAGCCCTTTGAAGCTGCATTGAAATTGCAAATTTGACCTTCAACCCGCTGATCCTCATTGAAGTTCACCATATGGAGAAAATCCTGCAATGTTTTCCTCAAAAACCTTATTTTGTTTTCGACTGAAGAAAGTAAGACATGAACATTTTGGATGAGATGGGTATGGAAGCCCATTTCTGCCTTGTAAGAAGAAAATGAATGCCTTAAAAAAGTCGAAATTATGACTTACTAAATCGAAATCACGAGTTAAAAAAAATCTAAATTATGACTTAAAAAGTCAATTATGAGATTAAAAAGTCAAAATTATGACTTGCTTAAATCATAATTACGAGTTACAAAGTTTAAATGATCACTTATAATGTCGAAATTATGAGATAAAGTCAAATTTATGACAAGTCATAATTATGAGATAAGTTGAAAATATGAGATAGAAAGACTAAATTATGACTTGTCATAATCATAATCAAAATTTGGACTTATAGTGTCGAAATTATGAGATAAGTCAAAATTATGACTTGCTTAAATCAAAATTACGAGTTAAAAAGTTGAAATTATGACTTAAAATGTTGAAATTAAGAGATAAAGTTAAAATTATGACTTAAGTAAGGTGTAGCTATGAGACAAGTTGAATTTATGACTTATGTCTAAATTATAAGATAAAAAAAATTATGACTTAAATTATAATTACGAGTTAAAAAGTCGACAGTGAGCCACCTACTCATAATTTCGACTTTTTCTCAGAATTTCCACTTTTTAAGTCAGAATTTCAAATGTTTATCTTGTAATTGTGATTTTAATCAGAATTTTGACATTTTATCTTACAATTTCGACTTTAAGTCACAATTTCAACTTTTTATCTTAGAATTTTTACTTGTAAGTCATGATTTCAACTTTTCACCCAGTAAAATGTGAGTCTGAGTTGTTTCAACTGAAAGAAACTTGCACTGACAGATCTTAAAATACATCAGCCTTTGTTTTGTCTGAAGATGCACACCAGTAATGTAACAGTAACCTGTGGCCTAATCCTGGTTTAGGCTAAACCCTGTTTATGAAACCAGCCCTAAATCTCATAATTTCACATTTTTAAGTCATGATTTCGACTTTCTCAGAATTTTGACTTTTTAAGTCATAAATTCGACTTAGTAAGTAAGTGGTGGAAATGGGCTTCCATACATGGGGTGAGTAAATTATCAGGAAATATTTATTCTAGAAGTGAACTAATCCTTTACACACAGGGAAATATGCACAGTCACTAACAAATATTTCTTAAAAATATGTCTAAATACAAAACCCATCTTACTGAACTAATGCCCGTAGGAGTATATGTGAGTAAACAAGAGTTGGTTTTGCTCAAAATAAATGAGTCGGCCATTACAGTTACTTGTGTCAGCACTTCACTGCTCTTCCTGTGTCTCGACCACCATCAGCCAACAGGGGGCGAAGTGGTGAGGAAACATTTGATTGGCTGAATGCTAAAGCAAGATTTCAGCCTCATTTATTGCAAATTCAAGGGATTTTCATGTTGTCATGTTTGGTATTCATTTGACACAAATGCAGAATAAAACCACGGTTAGAGATTAGATGAATGAAAGTTTCAGCCCAAACAGAACAGTTCCAAATTCAAGAGCCTTCGATAGGCCAAAAACAGAGAATCACAAACAAAATAGCATTGTAACATGGGCCACCACAGATTACCAGAAATATCTCAGGCCTTAGCAGAAGTTGGGGGTGTTAGGTGTGTCTGAGAGTGATAGTGAGACAAACTTCCTCCTCATACGATGGTGAAAGAACATTGGCCAACCTTCGCTTTAGAGGAAGAGAAGTGGCGCTGTGAGACAAGGAAGAGCAGAGTTATCAAAACCCACACAGTCTTCATGTCCCGTGCCAGTGTTCGATAAAAGGTGATGATTCTGACCGTATCATCTTCAGCTGGGCTGGATGGACTAAATGCTGGATGACAACACGAACACAGTCTGTTGTGAGCTGCTGGTTCATCAGTAGAGGACTAGATGGAGGAGGCAGCGGAGACGGCACAGTTGAGGCAACCTAAAGTTCAGGGTGAGTTACATCAGACTTTAAGGAGAATGTGTTTTTTTATTTTATTTTAAAGCCACAGCTTTAAGCTGCATGTGTGTATATCTGGCTTTTGTTCTCTTTCTTTGCATGTGCGTGTTTGTGTGTTTGCATTGCATGCAATGATCAGTGCATGATCAGAGCACTTCCTGTCTTGTCCATTTTGCCTTTGTACAAACGTTGCATGGCAAGGAAGTTTTTATGTGCGGGACATTTTGACAGATGTCCAAAATTAACACATCTTAGGGTGACTTATGACTTCTTCCCACATGTTACAAAAATGTCCAAATTTTTCCAAAACAAAAAATGAGTTTATATTTAGCACTATGTGTTAGAATTAGTTTTTTTTTAAGATTTAGTTTGTTTTAGAACTTCTTCTTTTGTATTATGTAGAAATTCTCATAAAACATATAACTGGATTGAGTCCAGGATGTGGAAATAAACCTCAAAAAGACCTCAGTGGGAGGAAGTCACATGCACTGGTTTCAAATAATTAGCGATAGATGCATTGCTTCTCGTTTTAACCACTTTAAGTGTCACATGTCATTTAACATTATCCGTTTGAATAATAAAACACTGTATAACAACTAACAGTGTAGAGTGTCAACTGACAGCATCACCGCAGTGCCATCCATGAGACGACTTTGACATCCGGTGGGTGATTTTTGTTAAACAAAATGGAGATGAGGAGGAAAATCTTAATCCATACAGCTGAACTAATCTCTTCATCAAAAACAAGTCCTTATTGTCCCTGTAGCAGTGCATGTTAGCAAACCTAGACAGGATGCGGTTGACCTAAATGGAGCATGTCAGAGAAAAAGAGAAAGAGAGATTGACTGTGACACTTTCTTTGTTAGTGCAGCATGATTGTGGCACATTGCATGTTTAGAGCCATATTTATAGCACTGCAGATGTGCATTTAAGGGTTAAGACAGTTCATGTGAAGTAAAAACTCTGAACTAATTTACATGTGCTTTAAAATATGCAATAAGTAATGATTTGTGCAAGGTGTACTATTATTGTGCAGATGAGTCTGGTTTACATTTGCTGCTTCATCTTTACTGCTTTTGCCACCAAATGTTTGTGTGAACTTCAGTTAGTGTGACTTCCTGTCCTGATGTCAAATGCACATTTAAGCGAGTCATTAATTGTTTTTTACTATACTTATAACTACTCATAAGTTCTAGTTACTGGAAGTGTTCACACACTGTTACACTGTGTTACCCATATTACATTATACTTTTTTTCATAGTATTGAAACATCAACAACGAAAAAGAAGCTACTGTAGTATAAAGGCCGTTACAGAAAAAACTGTCTATGGTTGAGGAATCGATTTTGTGGATAGGCTGTTCTTCAGAAAAGTCCTTCAGGTTCCACAAATTCTTTGGTTTTTCAGCATTTTTGTGGATTTGAACCCTCTCCAACAATGACTGTATGATTTTTCACACTGAGGACAACTGAGGGACTCATATGCAACTATTGCCCCAGAAGGAAACTCAATGCATTAAGAGCCAGGGGGTGAAAACTTTTGAATGAAATGAGGATGTGTGATTTTTTTCTTATTTTGCCTAAATATCATAATTTTTTCATTTAGCATTGCCCTTCAGAAAATACTTACATGTTTCCCAGAAGACAAAATAAGTCAACTTTATCATGATTTTCAAATTGAAAAAGTTTTCACCCCTCAGCTCTTAATGCATCGTGTTTCCTTCTGGAGCATCAGTGAGTGTTCGAACCTTCTGTAATAGTTGCACATGAGTCCCTCGGTTGGATGGGGATCTCAAAATCATACAGTCATTGTTGGAAAGGGTTCAAATATCAAATCACTAAAAAAACAGCTGTGAATCATTCAGGTAACAACACAGTATTAAGAATCAAGTGTATGTAAACTTTTAAACGGGGTCATTTTAATAAATTCAGCTATGACTCTCTCTTATGGACTATATGTAAATGTATTTTATGTGAAACTTCTTCTTTAGGTCAGTACTAAATAAAAAATAACATGCATTTTGTATGATCCCTCTTATTTTGGGAAAATAATTAACATTTTGCAGATGCTGCAAGGTGTATGTAAAATTTTGACTTCAACTGTGTGTAACTATAAAAAAAATTGAATGATTATTTTTTTTTAGTACATTTAATACAATATAGTACAGAAATACAATGCTAATATTTACATAAATTTGTTTATTTTTTATACATTTTCAACATATTTAAACTTAAAATCAGCATACTTTTATTTTGGCAGGTTGCTGGCAAGTAAGTGTGCTGCTAATTTTAGCGCTGCAAGTGAAGCACATCAGTGAATGAAAAGTCACAGCTTTGTGTTTTGCTCTTAAACAGGCGGCGCATAGGCTAGAAGATTGATGCTTTCAGAATGGAAATCTTATCCACTTTATATTTATAATAACCAGGTCTGGCTTCTCCTCTCATCCACGTCCAACTGTTTTTAGCTGTACAAACAGTTTATTTTGCTGCTTGATATTGTAAATTGGTGTGTCTTACCATATTATTTTAATGTATTATCTTAATTATGACCAGAACTGGGTAGATTACTTACAATTTGTAATCCAGATGACATGACATAAATTGTAGTCAGTAACGTAATCCGTTACATTATACTTTTTAGGTAATATAATCAGATTACATATGGATTACTTTTAGATTACTTTAGACTTAACTCGTTTATCACATTGATTTAAATATGATTATCTTGTACCATAATGATGTAAAAAAATGCAAAGAGTAAGAAAATATGTCCATTTATTGTAATTTACAACATGAAGTGCATTAAACATTATATTACATCAAGGTTTCCCAAACTAGGTTCGTAAAGGAACTGCAGGGGGTTTGTGAGTTTAATGAAAAGCTAACGATTAATTAAATCATTAAAAAATGTTATATGGCATACAAATCTATTCATTAAGCATATTAATATTATTATTATTGTAATGCCAGTCTTGGTCCTTGTGTGTGCTTTTCTTGTATCATGGGGGAGAAAAACATTAATAATGTCAATGATCCACAAGATGGACAAGCAGGTGCAGGCTCACCTATGCTTACTTTTATGAAATGAATGAAGATTCTTATTTAAAACCATTTTTATAATTCGATTTATAATCAAGTTCTTCTATTTCAGATGGTGGTACCCCAGTCCGGCACTCAGAAACCAAGCGTTACAGTGAGATATTACGGGATTTTGACGCTAGCTTGGATCTGTCATTATCATGCTCGTACGTAGACCTTTACACTTTGTTGTGAAATATCACTTTTAAAAAATATGTTTTAGTGCCACTTTTTTTTTTTTTTTAAATCTAAAATTACGAGATTAAAGTCATAATATTTTGATTAAAAAAGTCAACATTTGACTTTATTCTCAAAATATTTAGACTTTATTCTTGTAATTTTTATTTTATTCTCAAATATTCATTTTTTTTCTCAAAATATTACAACTTTATTCTCATAATTATTATATATAATATTTCAGCTTTATTCTCGTATTGCTACGACTTTATTCTCGTAATTTTGACTTTTTTCTCATAATATTTCGACTTATTCTTGTAATTTTTACTTTATTCTTAAAATAGTTTGACTTCATTCTCAAAATATTTTGTCTTTATCTTCATATTCTCAAAATATTTTGACTTTATTCTAGAAATGTTAACTTTATTCTCAAAATATTTTGAATTTAATCTCATAATTTTGACTTTATTCTTGTATTTTCTACTTTTTCCTCGAAATATTTTGAATTTATCCTCATAATTTTTACCTTATTCTCAAAATATTTCGACTTTTCTCATACTTATTTTCGTAAATTTGAGTTATTCCCAGAATATTTTGACTTTATTCTTGTATTGTTACGACTTTATTCTCATAATTTTCTTTATTCTCAAAATATTTTGACTTTATTCTCATATTGCTACAACTTTATTCTTGTAATTTTGACTTTTTTTTCAAAATATTTTGACTTCATTCTCCAAATATTTTGACTTTATCTTCATAATTTTGATTTTATTTTCTAAATATTTCTACTTAAACTATTTTGACTTTATCTTTATAATTTCAACTTTATTCTCAAAATATTTTGACTTTATTCTCAAAATATTTCGACAAACTATTTTGACTTTATCTTTATAATTTCGACTTTATTCTCAAAATATTTTGACTTTAATCTCAAAATATTTTGACTTTCTCGTAATTTTGACTTTATTCTCAAAATATTATGACTTTAATCTTAGAATTTTTTTAAGGTGACACTAAAACGTTGTCGTAAAAAGTTATGGTTCCAAAAGAGTTTTTTTTTTTTTTTTTTTTTTTGCAGTGATGCCATAGAAGAGCCATTTTGGGTTCTTAAAAGATCCATTTATTTCTGACTGTGAAGAGCGTTCTTTTTCCACTATAAAAATGTTCCATAAAGAAGGTTCTTCATGGAGCCATAGATGCCAATAAAGAACCTTTATTTTTAAGATTTGTTTGAATAAATTAAATATCGGCTCTATTTTGGCTTTGTGAGTACGCTTCATTTTTAATATCTTTGTGTCGGTTGATTTGATTTCTCAGGACTGTGGATGAGCTGCTCCTGGAAGACTCTCTGTCTTTAACAGACACTTCAGCAGACACCACACTGAACGCTGATCAGGACGATATTACAGTGAGACATGATTAATTAATTATTGTTCCCACTCTTTTTTCTCATATACTCATTTCTTGATGCTTTCTCTCTCAAGCAATGTGGTTTACTTTATTAAAAGCTGTGTGTTTTTCAGGGTGAAGATGTGGAGTCTTTGAAGATCTGTCATGAGGAGGAGGAAAAAGACGGAGCTGTAAATGGTAATTCTTTTTAAGATGATTTTGTATCTGTGTTGGCTTGCTGGACATTTGGATGAGGCCTAAAAGGGGTAAAAGAGTAATGAGATTTGCACAAACAGTTTGTTTGTACTCTCACAAATATTAGAATGAATATCATAAATTCAGGGTTCATAGTGGTTGATTGATTCAACTTGGTCTTCTGTTCATCATTTGGACATAGACAGCAATGACTGATATCTGAGAGATGCAAAGCAAAGCAAGAATGACTGATGAGGCCCGGAGGCATCATGTCATGCCACTAAATCTCTCTTCTTCAACCTGCGCTGTTTACATGTAATTAGCCACATGGACTAATTGCCCCTCGCTAACAAGATTAGCACCGGACGGGGGTTAGAGCGCAGATTAAAAGCGGCAGACAGCTGCTCTCTGTTTTTCCCGCTGATCCATCTCTCTGAAAACTGTAGAGAGATAGGATAGCAGAGGATTGCGTGTTAGCATTAGAACTGTAATCTTTATATAAAATTTGAGCTTGAAGAAATATATATACCATAGAAGAACCATTTTTGGTTCCACAAAGAACTATTCAGTCAAAAGTTCTTTGAAGAACCACCTCTTTCTTACCTTTTTAGAATCTGTAGAACCTTCTTTCGCACAAAGAACCTTTTGAGAAACAGAAAGATGTTAAAGGTTCTTTATGGAACCATTTAGACAAAGAAGGTTCTTCTATGGCATCGTGAAGCATCTTTATTTTTAACAATGTAGCTGTTTGCTAGCTGAGATTGGGGATTACGTTAACACTCTAAGTTTAAATAAAACATCCACACAGTGACCTTTGAGATGATACCTTGGCCTGTGCTCACAGAAGACGTCAGCTCCATTACTCACACCTGTGACAGACTGCAGTATCAACTATATATTCTTAGCCTAGTTCAGACCCCTACTGTGAGCTCTGATCAGCCTAATGGACTGACTAAGCAGAGACAATTCGTGACGTCTCTGGATAAAACTGTGAGTTTGTTGTCTTGTATCATATTAAACATCATATTAAATCATATAGTTCATTTTAAATCGTTAATTAACAAATGGATAGATTGACTAGCGTATGTGATTTAATCTCACAAAGCGGTAATGACAATGAGATTTTTTTCACGTAACGGTAATGACAATGAGATTTTTTTCACGGAACGGCAATTACAATGAGATTTTTACACGTAACGGTAATGACAATGAGATTTTTTTTCACGGAACGGCAATTACAATGAGATTTTTACACGTAACGGTAATGACAATGAGATTTTTTTTCACGGAACGGCAATTACAATGAGATTTTTACACGTAACGGTAATGACAATGAGATTTTTTTCATGGAACGGCAATTACAATGAGATTTTTACACGTAACGGTAATGACAATGAGATTTTTTTCACGGAACGGCAATTACAATGAGATTTTTACACGTAACGGTAATGACAATGAGATTTTTTTCACGGAACGGCAATTACAATGAGATTTTTACACGTAACGGTAATGACAATGAGATTTTTTTCACGGAACGGCAATTACAATGAGATTTTTACACGTAACGGTAATGACAATGAGATTTTTACAAGTAACGGTAATGACAATGAGATTTTTTTCACGTAACGGTAATGACAATGAGATTTTTTTCACGGAACGGCAATTACAATGAGATTTTTACAAGTAACGGTAATGACAATGAGATTTTTACAAGTAACGGTAATGACAATGAGATTTTTTTCACGTAACGGTAATGACAATGAGATTTTTTTCACGGAACGGCAATTACAATGAGATTTTTACACGTAACGGTAATGACAATGAGATTTTTTTTCACGGAACGGCAATTACAATGAGATTTTTACACGTAACGGTAATGACAATGAGATTTTTTTTCACGGAACGGCAATTACAATGAGATTTTTACACGTAACGGTAATGACAATGAGATTTTTTTCATGGAACGGCAATTACAATGAGATTTTTACACGTAACGGTAATGACAATGAGATTTTTTTCACGGAACGGCAATTACAATGAGATTTTTACACGTAACGGTAATGACAATGAGATTTTTTTCACGGAACGGCAATTACAATGAGATTTTTACACGTAACGGTAATGACAATGAGATTTTTTTCACGGAACGGCAATTACAATGAGATTTTTACACGTAACGGTAATGACAATGAGATTTTTTTCACGGAACGGCAATTACAATGAGATTTTTACAAGTAACGGTAATGACAATGAGATTTTTACAAGTAACGGTAATGACAATGAGATTTTTTTCACGTAACGGTAATGACAATGAGATTTTTACAAGTAACGGTAATGACAATGAGATTTTTTTCACGTAACGGTAATGACAATGAGATTTTTTTCACGGAACGGCAATTACAATGAGATTTTTACAAGTAACGGTAATGACAATGAGATTTTTTTCACGTAACGGTAATGACAATGAGATTTTTTTCACGGAACGGCAATTACAATGAGATTTTTACACGTAACGGTAATGACAATGAGATTTTTACAAGTAACGGTAATGACAATGAGATTTTTTTCACGTAACGGTAATGACAATGAGATTTTTTTCACGGAACGGCAATTACAATGAGATTTTTACAAGTAACGGTAATGACAATGAGATTTTTACAAGTAACGGTAATGACAATGAGATTTTTTTCACGTAACGGTAATGACAATGAGATTTTTACAAGTAACGGTAATGACAATGAGATTTTTACAAGTAACGGTAATGACAATGAGATTTTTTTCACGGAACGGCAATGGTAATGAGATTTTTTTCACATCATGGTAATGAGAATAAGCTTTTTATACATCACAGTAATTTGAATGAGCTTTTTTCGCAATTTTGGTAATGACAATGAGACTTTTTACATTGCTGTAACAAGAATTTGATTAATTCCAAATCATGGTAATGAGAATGAGATTTTTCACATTGTAGTAATGAGAATTAATTTGATTAATTACACATCATGGTAATAAGAATGAAATTTTTGAACATTAAGGTATTGACAATAAGATTTTCACATTAAAATAATGATTTTTTTTTTTTTTTCACAATATTAGATCAATTAGATTTTTTATGCATCATGGTAATGAGACTTAGATGTTATTGTATTGGCAGTGTCACAATACAATTTCTTTTACACCTGTTTTAAAAAAAAATGCTGAATTGTTTGTACCGATATCTTTATATCAGGAAGTCAACCCCACCCTAATCTAAAGACCACCAGTCTACAGTCTGCTACTGGTTTGGATTATTTCCCCTATCTACGCCAAACATGCAAACATTCAAATGTTTCAACATGACAAGACAGAAAGTATGTCAGGATAGAAGTTGGATAGAGACATTCCAACACAAATTGGAGGGATGATGGAGAAAATTCATGTTCTTAGTTCTGATGTTTTGATCAGATCAGATTTGTAGCATTTAATGGACGGGGAGGAGACAGCAGACAGAGGGAGGGTGAACTGTCTCAGTCTCTGTGAAATCCTCACGCACTCACTGCTGAGTCCTAAACCCTCATGGACACTACTGAGCAAGCTCAGGAGTTGCCTATACACACGTTTTGCATGGATATTGAATTGCCAATCCGGAATATTGCGCCGGAGAGTTGCAGGGATTCGACTTTTCCCTTAGACTATCATCGATGTTATGATTCGGTGTTTGTTTACGGCATTAGCAGACGTTTGGAGAATGATGCCTTGCTGCGTTGTTTTTAACAACTAAGTTGTGGTTTTGCAATGGCAATTTTGAGCATCTCAGTGTTTTCCAAAGCTTTGCCTTTACTTCCTTTGAAGATACAGGAGATTTATCCTGTAAAGTAACAGCCAAGAGGATCTTTAAAGCTGGTTGAGGACAAGCCTCTGTCAGTCCCAAGCTGGGTTTAGCTTACAGAGTAAGGCATGCACACGATCCATTGATGCTGATGTATTCCCCCTCAGCCCAGGATGCCGACCTGTCCCTGTGTCGCTGCGAGGGTGGCGTGGAGCTTGCCCTGCAATACGCCAAAATGTGGTGCCGTTATGCCAAAGACCTGCTGACCTGGATGGACAAAAGAATCAGCCTGGGTGAGTGTTTTAAATTTAGTCTTTGATTACATGAACTTCTCAAATAGTCATAGAGGAACATGCATCCACTAACTATCAGAAAAAAATAGAGAACTTAAATTAGACTTGTTATTTGATGTTCTGACACATTATGCTTATGTTAGATTTGTTTGCAACTAATTATAGGTAATTTTGCCCTGGACGAGCATCCTTCCTGGAAACAGAATCAGAGTCTAAAATTGGATCTCTGAGAGTGTATGTGTTGAGGAACACCTGTAATAGGATGAAGTAATCTTTAACACGTCGTCTCTCATAGCACCCTCTAGTGGGAGGTTACTTTAAGTGTTTAATGTCACCCAATACTGAGAGAAACTACAGAAAATACAGATTATATATAGCCAGAGCAATAAGAGATAGTACTTAAGCTCAAAAAATGAAACCAAGCCAAGGTCAGGCGTCAATAATAATGAACGAACAGAACAGGGAAAGCATACACATTACCACTGTAATACATGAGTCAATGTGGTATTCCTGGAATCAGTGAATATCCTATTTTCCATTGAGCTGTAATGCTAATGGGTTATGGCCCGATACAGTTACGTCACCTCACAGTTGTATTGATATTTTCAAACACTCTGTTTATCAATGCAGATGTAAACTATTTCTGTCGGTCAATCGTATTTTCCATTCACCTCTTTCTTCTGCCATTATGATTCGGAGAATTATGAATTATGAAAATCATGTTGTTTGTTTACAGAGCAAGAGTTTGCAAAGAGTATTATGAGAGCGGCAGATGCAGCCAAGTCATGTGTTGCTCAACAGGTAAAAATGTGTGTGTGTGTCTGCGTGTTTATGTAAAACGTGTAGAGTTTCTTCATCTATTTTTCAATGTGAACTTTTACAAAATTCTTTAAAACACACATTTTTTACTACATGAATATAACATTTAAAAACAGTTGGGAATAGAAATTGCTCACTCTTTTGTATTGCTAAGGCAGATTTAATAGTTAGAATGCTATATATGTATATACTAAATACACACAATTGTTATATTACTATTAATATTTTAAGTCAAGTGATTTTGCTTTTATAACTTGACTTCTTTCAGACTAGTGACTAAAGCATCCAAAATAGACATTCAAGTTTTTTTATTTTATTAAATTCATCTATGTGCTTCTGTAGATAATAATACTTATTTATTTTTTTTCAAAATAAGTTTTTTCTCCTGCACTGAGCCTGAAATCTCCACTTACATAATCAAATTTTAGTTTTATTCCTTTATCTACATTCTGAAGAGTTTTTTTTGCCATACATAATTCGCTTGATTTATATTTTAATTCTATTCCTAAAAACATTGTGAAAATAGAAAAAGGATCCACCATGTTACATTTTTTAACTCTTAGATATCAACAAGATGAATCAAGAATTATCTGGCTTTATCGAGTGTTTAGTTTTCTGAAAATTTGTGTTTTTGTAATTAGTGTCTACTCATTCGCTTATTTAAACATATTTTTTCTAAAAACTTGTAATACAAAACAATCGAAACAATTCCCCTTTGTATAATTCACAATTGAAATAATTAACATTGATTTCTTCAAATTACATTTTAATTCTAAGCACTTATTCCAAGCATTTCACTGACAATATTGTCTCTTTGGTTAACAAAAAATATATACACAAAAATTCTTCATACAGTGGTCTCCTAGTAAAATGATTCAGACACTTTGACATGTGTTTTTTCTTTAATTGCTAATGTGACCTTTTTACACCACAGACTGAACAAAATTAAGCATTGCTTGGTAATTGGTCAGCAAAGTATTGATAGTGTTAATATTGTCGTACTAGCAGTTGTTTGAATAAATTTTGGTTAATTGTAATCCATTACATACCTTTCTATCAAAGTTATCTGACTTTATCAATATAAATTTGTTCTGACACAGTATGTTGACACAGAATTCTTGTCATATTTTATTACCATTTTCTAAACTGTAGTGAATAAACTATGGTAATGTGAGAAATTTTAAAGGTACATACATAGATATTTAATAAAACCCTGGTATCCCTTAACAAAAACAAGTGAAAAATATCAGTTGTCCTGTTGCGTATGAAACTTGATGTTTTTTGGTCAGCCTTCATGCATGTGTTTGGATGCACTCCACAGGACATGATGCCTCTGCAGAACATCTACACTCAAACGCTGGACCATGATATCAAAAGCAGCACATCGGCCAAACAAACTGCTGAACTCATTCAACAGCGCTGCTACCAGGTGCTCCATCCATCCGACAATGTTTATAACAAATGCAAGAAATCTGAAACATATAATATGTAACTTGTGGGCTTTTGCTATCTATCTCACAGGCACTCTCAGCCAAGAGGAATGAAATTGACAAGTGGCGACGGGAATTCAAAGAACAGTGGTCAAAAGAGCAGAAGAGGATGGTCAGTGTTTGATAATATATGCATATTTATTGTGGTCAGCTTTTCTGGTAATGTGACTGATAATGTTATGTGCATTAGAATGATGCAGTGTCTGCACTGAAGAGAGCAAGACAGCAATACCAGCAGCGCTGTGAGGAGCTGGAGAAGGCCAAAGCCATGACGGCAAAAGCTGAAGAGGATACAGGGGGTTACAAGACCCTGGACAAGAGGAGGAAGTCCAGAGATGACGCACAAACTAAGGTCATCTTGAGTATATGGCTTGTTCAAATCAACACAAAAGTACTTAACCAATAGGCTTTCTCTATAAAATTACTGTCTCAAGACATCAAGACAATTTCAAGCAAATATACTGCAAACAAAATATTTATGTGAGATTGTTGCTATATGTGATACAGTGGTGTGAAAAAGTGTTGGCCCCCTTTCTGTTTTTTTTGTTTGTTTGTTTGTTTTTTGCATGTTTGTCACACTTTAATATTTCAGATCATCAAACAAATTTAAATATTATTTAAAGATAACACAAGTAAACACAACATGCAGTTTTTAAAAGAAGGGGTTCAGTTCAGTTTCTCTAGCCAAACCCAGGCCTGATTACTGCCACACCTGCAATCAAGAAATCACTTAAATAGGACCTGCCTGACAAAGTGAAGTAGACCAAAAGATCCTCAAAAGCTACACATCATGTTGAGATCCAAAGAAATTCGGGAACAAATGAGAAAGAAAGTAATTGAGATCTATCAGTCTGAAAAAGGCTCAAAAGCCATTTCTAAAGCTTTGGGACTCCAGCGAACCACAGTGAGAGCCATTATCCACAAATGGCCAAAACATGGAACAGGGATGAACCTTCCCAGGACTGGCCGGCCGACCAAAATATCCCCAAGAGCGCAGCGACGACTCATCCAAAAGGTCACAAAAGACCCCACAATAACATCTAAAGAACTGCAGGCCTCTCTTGCCTCAGTTAAGGTCAGTGTTAATGACTCCACCATAAGAAGGAGACTGGGCAAAAATGGCCTACATGACAGAGTTCCAAGACGAAAACCGCTGCTGAGCAAAAAGAACATAAAGGCTCGTCTCAGTTTTGCCAGAAAACATCTTGATGATCCCCAAGACTTTTGGGAAAATACTCTGTGGACTGAAGAGACAAAAGTTGAACTTTTTGGAAGGCGTGTGTCCCATTACATCTGGCGTAAAAGTAACACAGCATTTCAGAAATAACATCATACCAACAGTAAAATATGGTGGTGGTAATGTGATGGTCTGAGGCTGTTTTTCTGTTGTTTTGTTTTTCAATTCACTGACTTTTTTTCTGACTTAAGTTAAAGGGTTGGATCTCTTCATTTTGAACTCTCAAAATGCATTAGATATAATAATTAAACTTTAAATATTGCAATAAACATTGTATCATGGACTTCATATCGCGATATTATCGCATTGTGAGATTTTGATATCATTATATCTCTAGAGATTATAAAATGTTTTTGCTTAATGAATCAAATATGTTAATTTTGGGGGGGGGGAAATGCTAGAAAGTATATTGTTATAGTAAGTGTATTTAAAATACAACCTAAACATTTCAGTGATACTATTTATGAGTATTTCTTCAGATAACCAAACAGGTAAATGTGTTATGTCAGTTATCATCTCCTCACTATGATATTTATCACTGTGCTTTGCTACTGCTACAGGTTACAGAGACTGAGATGCTGTACAGGCAGTGTGTGTGTGAAGCAAACAACCATCAGAAAGAGCTGGAGAAGGTGAAACGCAAAATCATAGTCCACATTCGCAAGCTCATCTGTCAAGGAGACACTGTGCTAAAAGAGGTTGGTTCACCCTTAGAGACACCTTAAAAATAATCATCAACATACAAGACTTCCATATTGTCAGGGGTGCGTGCAGGAGTAGACGAGACGAAAGACAATATTTACAAAGTACAATATATTTAATATAAATCTCCGAATGGAACAAGGCAGGAACATACACACACATCTAGTTCACAAAAGGACCGACAGGGAACTGAAATAAAAGACAGACTTTTAAAGACAGACTAATCAACAAACACAGGTGACACAGATGACTAATAATTACAAGGACAGGTGCAGGGAATCACAATGACGAAGGGCTAAACCAAATGACAGATCAACGGGGGGAAGACAAATGGGCAAAACCAATGACAAGACAGACAGAACTGTGACACATATATAGAGGCTGAAATATTAAGTAACCACACAGAATACTCTAGTAATTGCATAGTGACAAACTTTTGTACAGGAAAAGTGTGACCCTGGACCACAAAACCAATCATAAGGGTCGATTTTAAAATTGTGATTTGTTATTGTTTGTTATAATAGGACAATATTTGGCCGGGATACGACTATTTGAAATCAAAAATTAAGTTTTGATATATTTATGGTAGGAAATGTACAAAATATCTTCATGGAATGTGATCTTTACTTAATATCCTGATTTTTGGCATTAAAACAATTGATCATTTTGACCCATACAATGTATTTTTGGCTATTGTTACAAATATACCCGTGCTACTTAAGACTGGCTTTGTGGTTCATTTGGCTTTGTGGTTCATTACTTCATTTACATTCGTACATAGATTCTTGATTAAAGTCTCTGTCTTATTCTTTTGTCAGGCAACGGTGAACATGTTTTATTTCCAGCGGCAGCATACTGAGTCGGTTCCTCTGGCCTACCAAAACTTAGAGCTGACCTGCAGGCCTTGTGAACCAGGTGAACCCTACCTGCACTACATCCTGGGAAAGCACCTGCCCGAACAACCTCTCCAGAACTTCATGTTTCAGGAGTTTATCCCTCAAAACAAGAGGTGAGGAGGATACACAAGACTAACTTATAAGTTGCAGGAAGTCAGTGGGATTTGTACTATTTTTTTACTTAAGAAATGAATGCTTTCATTAAGAAAAGACGTGCTAAATTAAAAATGTAATTACAAAACAGTTATTTTAAATGCTAATGTTTCACAATCTTATAGTTTGTACCCTATTTTTATTCAGACTAAAGCTGCCTAAAATGGAATTTCTGTCATTAATTACTCTCCCTCATGTTGTTTCAAACCTATAAGACCTTTCTTTGTTCATCTTTGGAACACAAATTAAGGTATTTTTCATGAAATCCGACAGCTTTCTGATGCATAGACAGCAACACAACTAACACTTTCAAAGCCCAGAAAGGTAGTAAGGACATTGTTAAAATAGTCCATGTGACATCAGTGGTTCAACCCTAATTTTATGAAGCTACGAGAATACATTCTGTGCGCAAAGAAAACAAGAATAAATTCTTTATTCAGCAATTTATTAATTCTGTTGATGTCCTTACTACCTTTTTGGGCCTTGAACTTGTCAGTTGTGTTGCTGTCTATGCAGGGTCAGAAAGCTCTCACATTTCTTCAAAAATATCTTAATTTGTGTTCCCGAAGATAAACAAAGATCTTACGGGTTTGGAACGACATGAGGTTGTGTAGTTAATGACAGAATTTTCATTTTTGGGTAATCCTATCTACTCTCATCACACAGCTAGTGTTATCCATGAACATGCAAACATACACTTGTTTTGTGTTTGCTTTTTGTCTTTTCTTTCTTTTTTAATTTGCTCGGTTTCTCACAGTAACAGGCATCAGCTTCACTTTCATGACTGCATGAATCAGTTGCTAAAGTCCAGCGAAGCCTATTTTGACCAGAACTGAATTGCTGTAATCTCAGACTCAAGCTCTTCAGGTGCAACCACATTATTTGTGACCCTGGACCACAAAACCAGTCATAAGCTGAATAAATAAGCTTTCATTGATGTATTGTTTGTTAGGATAGGACAATATTTGTCTGAGATACAACTATGTGAAAATCTGGAATCTCAGGGTGCAAAAAATAGCCTGGGTTTTCCCATGCTGCCTTATTCACTACAGATTACTGTCAGGGATTTGCCGTGTCGTGTCCGGTGTAGACACGGTGTTAGGCAATGGGGCTTAGCGAGACCCCAGTCATTATGGTTATCTCGCCATTAATCGCCCTAATAGAGGACCAGGTACATACTGTCACAGTTCTGTCTGTCTTGTCATTGGTTTTTCCCATTTGTCTTCCCCCCGTTGATCTGTCATTTGGTTTAGCCCTCGTCACCGTCATCTGTAACACCTGTGTTTTATTATCAGTCATCCATGTCACCTGTGTATCTTGATTAGTTTGTCTTTAAGAGTCTGTCTTTGAGTTCAGTGTATTGTCGGTCCTTAACGTTTGATGTGTGTGAAAGCTCTTCGTGTTCCTGCCTTGTTCCTCTTGGAGAATTATATTAAATATATTGTATTTGTGAATATCGTCTCTCGTCTCGTCTAGTCCTGCATACACCCATGACAGAAGGACCGACCTAAACAGTTCCTCAGCGTGTTTCCCCTGCTTTATTTTTCGTTTTTCTCAGTGTTTATTTTTTGGTTTTTATCATGGACCCTGCTGTGAGCATCATTCTCCTGGAGCAGGGGGATCGCTCTCTCGAGGACTACACCAGAGACTTTGTCCACCTCGTGCCTTACACGCACTACCCGGACTACTGCCTCTGTACCTTCTTCCGTAAGGGACTGAACAACACCATCAAGAGGCAGTTGTCCGGGGAAGGTCCTCGAGAGAGCATCGCTGATTTCATCGTGTGGGTGCTGGTGTCCAGCAGATCTTCGTCGAACGCGGAGGACGACACCAGCCCCACACCTGACCCAGAACCCAGCCCAACATCACCCCGACAAGCGGAGTTGCAGCCCGAGCCCACCGACGATGGAGAGCCAGAGCCGAGAGCGACAGAGCCAGAGCTGGACCCATCGGACCAGGTGCGAGAGCCGACTGCAACATCCGTGACGGTGGAGTATGACGTGGAGCTAGAGAGGGCTACAGAGAGCCCTGCCCACTGCACCACCGCTGAGGGTGAGCTTGGATCTATTTCTGGGGATTTAATAGACTTCTTCTCGGATCTTGCCCAAGATAACTCTGGTAACTTAATTGACTTTGATATGGAAATATCCGTCTGTCCTGTCTGCCCGGAATTCCCACCCACCCACCCTCTGTCATCTGATGCCATGTTTGTCTGGCCGCCGCTGTCCCCTGACAGCCCCTCAGCTCACCCTCAGCCCACCACCTGTGCAGTGGGCTCGCCGCGGGACTGCCAGCTTCCATCGGCGTCTCGGCTGGAGGATCCCTCAGCTCCGCCTCCAGCCTCCGAGTCCTGGACTCCGCCTCGGCCCTTCGACCCCGCGGTTCCACCACGGCTCTCGATGCCCTCCTCTACACCGTCACCCGTCGATCCACCAGCTCCACCGGGCTCCATCGTCTTTCCGGCTCCGCCCTGGTCAGTCGTCACCCCATCGGCTCCTCAGGACTCTGCTCCTCCGGCTGTGCCTCGTCGCGCCGTCCCACCGGCTCCTTGGGACTCCTCCTTCCTGCGGGCACAGCCTCCATCCTCTGTCGCTCCGGCTCCGCCGCGGATCTCCGGGACTCCGCCTCCGCCTCGGGCGCCAGAGCCTGTTCCACCTTGGCCCTCCGGATCCTCGGCGTCACCCCGGATCATCGGCTCTCCGTCTCCGCCTCGGGCTCCTCCTCCATCTGCTCCGCCTCTGTCGGTCGGCCCCATGGAGTCGGCGGTCCTCCCTCCACCATGGCTCCTCCCTCCGTCGGCTCCACCGTGGGCCGTCATCATGGCTGTGGTCTGGGTCCTGTGGATTTCCTCCTGCTTCAGGTCCCTCCTGTGTCTTCCCTGGCTCCTCCCTCCGTCGTCGCCCCCATGGACTGTCTTCTGTGTTACCTGGACTTTTGTTCCGGTCCTCCTCCGGGGGTTGCGTCCTCCGCCGGAGCCCCCTCCCTCATTGACTTTGGTTTCCTTGTTTTCCTCCCCTCTCGTTTTTTCGTTTTTTCTACGGCGCGAGGACGCGCCTTTCCGGAGGGGGGCGTAATGTCACAGTTCTGTCTGTCTTGTCATTGGTTTTTCCCATTTGTCTTCCCCCCCGTTGATCTGTCATTTGGTTTAGCCCTCGTCACCGTCATCTGTAACACCTGTGTTTTATTATCAGTCATCCATGTCACCTGTGTATCTTGATTAGTTTGTCTTTAAGAGTCTGTCTTTGAGTTCAGTGTATTGTCGGTCCTTAACGTTTGATGTGTGTGAAAGCTCTTCGTGTTCCTGCCTTGTTCCTCTTGGAGAATTATATTAAATATATTGTATTTGTGAATATCGTCTCTCGTCTCGTCTAGTCCTGCATACACCCATGACACATACGTCATCCGGTATAATTGAAACGATTGGCTATGAGCTACGCACAGGCACATTTGATAGTGCCCAATAAACAGCTCTGGGCATTCGTAAACCACGCCTCAAATACGAGAAAATGAATATGTGGTTCCCAGACCACGAATCATGACGTTGTCATGACGTGGCTTGGCGTTAGCCAGGCTACAAAAAAAACCTAAATACTGAAAAAATCGCCTTTAAAGTAGTCTAAGTGAAGTTCTTAGCAATGCATATTACTAATCAAAAATTAGGTTTTGATTTATTTATAGTGGGAAACTTACAAAATATCTTCATGGAACATGATCTTTACTTAATATCCTAATGATTTTTGGCATAAAAGAAAAATTTATCATTTTGACCCATACAATGTATTGTTGGCTATTGCTACAAATATACCAGTGCTACTTAAGACTGGTTTTGTGGTCCAGGGTCACACTTAAGTTGGATGTTTGTATATCCATTAAACAGTTTTTTTTCCCCTTTAATTCATTTCACAGATCCCCGCCATCAAGTCGACGCAAACAAAGCACTGCTCCAAATTACCAACAAGATTCATATGCGCTACCAGAGGAACTGAAACACAGCAGCAGTTTAGTAGATGGACGTACGTCTCTTGTCATGCATTATTTTAAATATATCTCATCCAGATAAAGTGCACTTGAACATTTTCATGTGAATTTGTTTATGTACAGGACGTCCCGGCCACAGTGACAGAGACAGCACTGGAAGTCTTGAATCACTGTCCAGTCCAGGTAAGGGAATTCTCTTGTAACTTAAGCACTTAAGTAAGTGTCCCATCTGTAAATAAGTAAGTAATATGTCTCTTCTCTGAAGCTTATGGGAACCGTAAGCTGCCCAAGGCCTCCTCCACGGGAACCATGTCTTCAGATGATCTTGATGAGAAAGACACTCTGCAAGAAGCAGGTATGAAACGCTTTGCATTATTTACACTTCCTGCATTTTTATGGCTAACAATGCAGTTATTGACTCTTCTTTATGTGCGTGCAGAGAGCGAAGAGGGATTGTCTGACAGCAACGGAATGACATGCAAACCGCGAAATGCATCACGTGCTGCACTGACCCACAGGCTGAAAAAAATGAAGAGCAAGATGGTCAAGTGTAAGCAGTGTGATAATTACATCCTGGTAAACGGGATTGAGTGCGAAGAGGTGAGTGTCAGAAAAGCATGTATAGCTTTTTGTTTAAAGAACTAAGCAGGGAATTGAAGGCAGTACACTTTAACCATATTGCAAAGACAATAGATGTAATAATGAAATTACATCTAAAGAAAAAATACTCTTAAGTTTAACTAATTGCATTTAATACATGTTATACTTACAATATACAATAAAAATACAAAATATGATACATGAAATCTACTTCCTTTCTTACAAATGACCCTGGACCACAAAACCAGTCATAAGTAGCACAGGTATATTTGTTGCAATAGCCAACATTATATGGGTCAAAATTATCGATTTTTTCGTTTATGCCAAAAATAAATAGTAAAGATCATGTTCCATAAAGATATTTTCCACGTTTTCTACCATAAATATAGCAAAACCTAATTTTTTATTAGTAATATACATTGCTAAGAACTTCATTTGGACAACTTTAAAGGCGATTTTCTCAATATTTCGATTTTTTTTGCACCCTCAGATTCCAGATTTTCAAATCGTTGTGTCTCGGCCAAATTTTGTTCTATCCTAACAAACCATACAATTAAAATCTTATTTATTTAGCTTTCAGATGATGTATAAATCTCAATTTTAAAAAAATATATCCTTTTTTTGTGGTCCAGGTTCACATATAGATCTGTATATAGAATATAGATATATTGCAAGTCAGTGAATACTATTATAAAATACAATATATTTGGAGTTCACTGGTATATATTTGAATATATATACAAAAATATATGTTTTTTTAAATATTACTAAACAATGCTTTATGGAAGTGGGAGGTCATTATGTTAAAAAAAATTAGGATAAATAAAATATATTATATTTGAAACTGAAGTTGAAACCTTGCAGTTTCTACAGAATAATATAATTAAGTAACAACCTCAAAGCTAAAGGTTAAAACCTGCTTTTCTATGTAGAAAATGTATGGGATTTTTACTTGCGAAACCCAAATATTGTGCTGAATTTTTAAGATACTTAACCTCAGTTTACTTCTGGTGATGTACTGTAAGTAGTTAGATATGACTAGTTAATAAAAGAAAAGAGCCATGTTTTATTTAACTGTGCACTGATCAGATGGCAGTGGAAGACTGACAGTTGCTCCTCTTTTGCCAGTGTGGCCTTGCAGTCCACAGGAAGTGCCTGGAGGTGTGCCAGCTGGAGTGTGAGCACAGGAGAGGCTTCATCTTTGGGATGGAGCTCTCCCTGCTGCCCAGAGAGACCCAAGACTCTGTGCCCTTCGTTGTCCTGCGCTGTACTGAAGAGATTGAGAGCAGGGCTCTCGAAGTCCAGGTAGGAGCTCAGTACATGGATCTTGAGATGTTATGAAGACATGATGGTGCCTGATAAACTCACGATGAAATAAAAGTAGTGGCTTTTATTTCACAATTACATTGTGTTGATATGTATCGGATTATTGAAAAAGAGAAATGTAGGATAGGATTGCAGATGGCAAAGAGCACCCAAACTATCTAACCTAATTGTCTTCTATCTCTTGTTCTTTTCTCTATATCTAGGGAGTTTACAGAATCAGTGGATCCAAGCCTCGCATTCTGAAGTTATGTCAGGCCTTTGAAATCCAGAAAGACCAAGTTGACCTTAGTGACCTCTCACCGCATGACATCACCTCCGTACTCAAGCATTTCTTCAAAGAGGTAAATAAAATACAATTGAAGTAGTTAAAAAGTTAAAACCAAGGCTGTAACGGTGTCTTGAACATAGGGGGACCAATATTTTTTAAGGCATTAAATAATAATTTAAAGAGATTTAAGGGAATAAATAAGAAGAAATAAGACTGGTAAAAGAGCAAGTACTGTAAAGTAATCTGTTTGAGCTTTTTGCAAACAATATTTTTTTACCCACATTCACTTTTATTTATATTCCAGTAGACTAATTTGGAGGAGACGTCACTTGCATAAAATAATAAAAAATTGTGGTGGCAAAAAAACACTGGTAACAGGTGGAGTGAAACGGGAAAAATCCACGGAATAAGAGATAAAATGTTTTGTTGTGCCTTTTGGATGTCAGAATCAGAATGCAAATCATTTTTAAAGAATACTGTCGTCAAAGATGCCATTTGAAGCTAAACTGCTATAATTACTCTACTTTTAAAGCATAAATTTGATTTAAACAATAGGTCTGCATAATATTTACATATGCAGTTCATAGGGAACATTTATATTAGCCCTACAGTTACAGCATAAAAATACTATTTAAACCTATAACATTTTACATTTAGTTATTTTATCTCACAATTCTGACTTTTTTTCTTGCAAATGCAAGTTTATATCTCAGGTTTCGGACTTTATAACTCAATTTAACTCAACAATAGTTTATTGTTTTAACAATTAACAGTTCTGAGGGGAAACTGTTAACAGTTAACAATTCTGAGAGGGGAAAAAAGACAGAAGTGTGGGATATAAACTCAAAAGAGAGAATGACGAGTTGATTTTTCTTATCAGAATTGTGAGAATGCAATCTCGGAATTGTGAGAATAAAGTCAGAATTTTGAAATATAAACTCAAACCTTTTTCATTCTTTTATTACATGGTTTCCATAGACTGCCACTTGAAAACTGTCGTTTTGTGCCATCTGATAAGCTCCGCCCAAAAAACACTTAATCATTGTTTGCAAAGACCGAATTGGTCTATTAACAAATAAACTGCATTTCCAATTCAAAACAAATTCGAGTAGTTTGGATCACTGGATATTACTGCCATTTAACATTTGTACATTTCTATTGTTAAACAAATATTAAATGGTATGTAATGCAGCGCATTAAGAATATTAAATATGGGGGGGGGGGCAATTTGGCCAATTATATTTGGGGGGGGGTGCTTGTCTCGCTCAATATCTATTGTGTTTCTAACCCCGCTTAAACCAGAGAACTTAACACCCTGTCTTCCTCTTTCACAGCTTCCTGAGCCGTTACTCACCTTTGACCTTTACAACGACTTCATCAATGTGGGTAAAGAGATTCAGAGGCTTAGTGAAAAGGACCATGCTGCTGAGACTGTTGGGATTTCGGAGAGTATCGTGGTCAAGCTCAAGGACCTCACCGGACGACTGCCTCTGTGTAACTACAACACAGTGCAGCACATGATAGCCCACTTGAACAGGTAAATTTCATTACAGTGTTTTCTACGGCCCATTACGATAACCACAGCTACTGAAAGAACTTATAGATGACAGTGACACTTATAGATATAAGTGTAGGCTTAAATCAAATGCCGTACCATCAATTTTTCCCCAGAAGGAGTCTAAACTCTCCCGGATATTAAGTGAAATCCACGCTGAGAAACTCCTTTAGTGACAAGCGTTAGCATGTTTACGTCCTGCCAGGATGGCATATAGTGTTTCTTGTCTCTGCCGTTTATAAGATCTTTCAGTAGCTGTGGTCTACTAAAAGCCTAAAAGGCATCAGGGCTAAAGTGGAGAGAACAAAGACACTGGTCTTTAGGAAGTTGTATTTGTCCACAGGCATCTTCCCATTCTTTTTTTCTCTTCCTATCGCTAGGAAAGCAATGAAGACTTGCATACTTTTCTTGTTGCCCTTTAACTGAAAATTACAACCAAACTGTGTTGGGGTAAAAAGAACAACAGTTTAGGGATGGTTTGATACGTGTATTGGTACCGTTCGGTAGGGCTGAACGATATATCGTTATCGTATCTATATCTAGATATGAACTTTCAAGATATTACTATCGAAAAAAGCAACGATATAGACGATATAGATTTCCCCTCTCCGCGCTCGCCCCGCCCTGCATACAACTCTGGCAGTCACACAACGAACATCAGTTTTACGAGTGCCCTTGAATGCACCGCTAAAGACAGCGCGCGCACACTACAGAGACAGCGGAGAAATTAAAAAGAAAGAAAATGCGGAGATAATGCGGCCGGTGGTAGTGCAGAATCTGACTTGGTGCCAAAACATAAATCATAAATAAGACGTGTTGTGCAGGTCGTGCTTAACAAAAATTGCGACTATTACGCATCTGGTGGAAATTGGGGAAACGCCTGTTTCACACATACTCCGTCTGCAGTGCATATGCGTTGCGTATTTTTTTCCGCACCCATGTTAACGGATTAGAGCGTTCACACTGAACGCGTTTGCTGTCCGGCAGTACGTCCCAGAAGCGGTGCGTTTGCAGCAGTGGATTAAAGTGACAGCGCATTGTTAGCTGTAAAAATGAATATGGATTGACACGGAAATGTGGTGATTATACCATAAATGCATATAAATGAAGTCTACTGTGTTTTACAGTCAACACGTGGCTTTTTGGCTAGGTTTAAAACTAGGAAAAGTGCACTTTTAAATAAACAAGGCAACATAATGCATTTGTCCAGGTAGAAAAGTTCTTTAAGAGATTGTTTTTAATAACGATTTAATGCGAAAGGCACGGAAGCCGACTGTTTCTGTCTGTGATAAGTTTTAATTTAAAATATTTGTGATAGCCCAATTTTAATAAGAAAAGGAAGCTATACCTATGCTGTCTAAATGTGTTGCAACTTGCTTTAGCAACTTAATATATAAATCTAGAAGTCAAGTGCATTGAATAATACGTTTAACTTATTGAGTTTAAACGTGAATATGTCTATGAACGATTGTATTACTGTACTGCAATAAAAGAGGATCCCAATGCTGAAAAAGCACGTTTGTATTTTAAATCAAAATAACGGATAAATGGTGTGTTTGTGGTAAACAGCCGCGGATCAGGAACGGACTGCAAAGCAAAACCAGTCCGTGCTGCTTCTGCACCGCATACGTAACGCACACGGACTGCATACACACTGTATACGGAGTATGTGTGAAACAGGCGTAAGCAAGGTAGCACAACAAACATGTTTCACCACCTGAAACAACACCATCGGGTGCTGCATGAAGAGTGCACGACAATGAGAGAAACACTGGGGACTTCTCAGTCATCCCAAAATAAGCCAAAGCA
Organism: Garra rufa; assembly: GCF_049309525.1. Lineage (NCBI taxonomy): Eukaryota > Metazoa > Chordata > Actinopteri > Cypriniformes > Cyprinidae > Garra > Garra rufa. The sequence continues at coordinate 26,251,606 of NC_133361.1, forward strand.
AAGTTTGATTGCTGACGCGTTCAGTAGCGTTATGCCGTACGAGTCGACGTCCAAATGCGGGTTATTTTTTTGGTAATTTATGTTAATGTTGATGACTGGCAGTGAGTTCTTAAAAATAAAACTACACTTTCCAATTTTTTTTGTATTTTAATGTTTTTTTTTTCTGAGAAATGCTTGGTTTTCACCGAACCCGTAGTCATATCGTATCGTATCGATATCGAGATATCTGGCATGAAAATCGAGATATGAAATTTTGTCCATATCGTTCAGCCCTACCGTTCGGTTCTCTGACAAATTCCAAATGGAAGTGATTATCCCTATCACCTTTGTGGAGGCACTTACGTGCCGTGCATGTCATAATGTAGTTGTTTGCAATGCACTTGGCAAAGGGAGCGATGTAATTTCCTCATTATTAGGCTCGTTTGAGATGAGCAAAATCTGCACAGAATCGATCACCGGTGATCAACGCAAGATGCATGCCGGTTAGAAAAGTGTCCGAGTTACGTCCGACTTGCTCTGACATCGTGCTGACGTCTGCCAAAAAACTCTCGCGATGGCGAGGCGGCTGTGTCGGATTGAGCATTCGGGCGCAGTAGCTCTCCACCGACTGCGCTGACCAAAAGCACGATGGGAAACGACTAGCTGACGACACAGCTTATTGCTCATTGGTTCAATCAACTGTGATGTTGCATTCTTTTCTAAAATGTTTTATTTTTTAATCTAATATCATGTGGTTATGTGTTTAAATTCTGCATGAATATTCCCAAACACTATGACAGTGCGATCTCTGTGTGTGATTTGTGATTGTATTACAATAAAAATATAAAATACACGTTTGTATTAAAGTAAAAATGGATGATAAATACGCCTTTCGTATGGAATTAAAAAGCAAGCACTTTTTAATTGTTTTATTAGTATTTAATTTTTTAGATTTAGAATATATTTGAATATGGTATTTCTTGTACATTTAGATATTTTGTGAATTTCCTACCATAAATATATCAAAACGTAATTTTTTATTAATAATATGCATTGCTAAGAACTTAATTTGGACAAATTTAAAGGCGATTTTCTTAATATTTTGATTTTTTGCACCCTCAGATTCCAGATTTTTTCCAAGTAGTTTAATCTTGAACAAATATTGTCCTATCCTAACAATAATCCATATATCAATGGAAAGCTTTTTATTCAGCTTTCAGGTGATGTATGATTCTTAATTTCCAAAAATCTACCCTTATGTCACATACAGTTTTGGTTGCTATTACGTTTAAGGGAGAAAACTATTCATGTAATATGAAAGAAGTAGTCACTGAATGCATTTTGTGCCAAAGCAATGGAAAATCAGCCACAGTTTAGCCAACATAGACTGTTATTGTGCTCACTTTGTGAAGAGTTTAGAAAAAGTGATCCTAGGGATTGTAAAAAAAACTCAAAAATTTAAAGTGGCCACCCGTCTTTTAATCCGTCACTTTTTTCTCTTCAGGATTGCAGAACATTACGAGGACAACAAGATGTCTCCAGGAAACCTGGGCATTGTGTTTGGCCCCACTCTCTTGCGCCCCCTGGTGTCAGGAGACGTGTCGATGATCGCTCTGCTAGAAACCAGCTATCAGGCTCTTCTCGTGGAGTTCATGATCTCACACTATGAACACATATTTGGTCCCATAAGAAGATCCAGCACCCCTCCGCCACCGCCTCCCACGGCACCCCTCCCAGACACCCCACCCAGAGCCTCATGTTCCTTGTCTCCCGCCAGCAGTTCCTCTCAGGGCCCTGAACCCTCAGGCAGGGAACGTCCACGCTCACTGGAGGTAGGCAATAATAACTTCACACTTCACACAATCGCCAGCTCCACGCTAAGCCAAATAAACGCAATCCATGCTTTAAGCTGGCTGTTGTCATGACAATGCTAAAAGCTCACCTCAGGTGGACATGCTCGTGCAGGCGACAGAGTTCATCTTGATCTGCTTGAGCCTCTCTTGCACCGCCTGGGCCTTAATTGTCCCGCCGTGCCCGTGGAAAGGCCTGGAAGGATTAAACGCTTTTTCTGTGAAGATTACTTTTGCTTGCATGTGTGCTTGTGCTTATGTTAGAGCCTTACCCCTGTTGCTCTCTGCTTTAGCTCCTCAACAAGTTGTTTACTACAGGAAAGCCTGGAGGATGTTAATAGTTAGGCTATTAAGCCTAGTCTACTCTAACTAGAACAGTTCTAAGAATCTAAGAATTTCTCAGTAGGAAGAACCAAAACAAAAGTTCAGAAGGTCAAGGTTTTCCATACCTTTGTTTAGTATAGTTAGCTGCAAATAGTTTCTTACAAATACCATAGTACTAAACTGAAAGTCTTTTATGCTCACCAAAACTGCACTTATTTGACCAAAAACACAGTAAAAACAGTAAAATTGTGAAATATTATTGCAGTTTAAAATAACTATTTACTAACTGAATATATTTTAAGATGTAATTTATGCCTGTGATGCAAAGCTGAAATTTTTAGCATCATTACTCCAGTCTTCAGTGTCACATGATCCTTCAGAAACCATACTAATATGCTGATTTGCTGCACAAGAAACATTTCTTATTAATATCAATGTTAACACCAGTTGTGCTGCTTAACATTTTTATGAAAACCATGACACATTTTTGTAATTCTTTGATTCTTCAATGAATAGAAAGTTCAATTGAACAGCATTTTTTAAAAATAGAAATCTTTTGTAACATTATAAACATCTTTACAGTCACTTTTGATTAATTAAATGCATCCTTTCTGACTAAAAGTTACTAGTTTACATTTATAAATCTTAATTGTAATTCACTCAAACTTTATTTACAAAATAATAAAATAATAAAAATATCATAACATTACAGTAATTTAAAAATCAAAAAAGATCCTTCTGCCGTATTGGCTCTCAAGTCAACTTATATCCAGAATTTTTATCATTTTAACAGAATCGCACTATCAAGAGAGAGTCAAGTGAGGGTTATATTTCTGACAAGTCATCATCCAATGAAGCAATGGACCAGCTGAGCCCAGAAGCCAATGAGAGAGCAGGTAGGCGGGCTTTAACTTGAAATTGACATTCAGTATCAGCTGGCTGCTTGCGCAAACTATTTGCTGTGTGTTTTTGTGGCATCATTTTCTTCCTGTTGTCATAAGCAAAGCTGTTTCAGTCAAACTTTGGTCCCACTTTATATTAGGTGGCCTTAAAGGAGAAGTTCACTTACAGAGCAAAAATTTACAGATAATTTACTCACCCCCTTGTCATCCAAGATGCTATTTTTTTTTATTCTTCAGTCGTAAAGAAATTATGTTTTTTGAGGATTTCAGGATTTCAGGATTTCTCTCCATATTGTGAGACTTCAATTGTGAGTTTGAACCCTTCTTCCTCAGCTGGGATCATTTAGAGCCCTTTGAAGCTGTATTTAAAATGCATTTTGGAAGTTCAAACTCAGGCACCATAGAAGTCCACCATATGGAGAACATTCCTAAAAAATTTTCCTCAGAAAACATTTCTTTACGAATGACATGAACGTTTCCTTGTACTTGCATTCAAATGAATCATTTCATACAAAGCACTTATTGTGTGCTTACATTGTACTTCTGTTTTAAGAAGTACCTGCATGTTATTACATCTGTAATTAAATGACACTGTTGGGCCATCCTTTACATCTTAACCCACCCTTAAACCTACCCATACCACCAAACCTGTCCTTAACCTTACCCGTATCCCATGGCCAATAGCAGCAAGTGTTTTGCAGTACAATATGAACACAAAAAGTACATTGTACTTATTTTTTTAATATAAAGTGGGACCCAAACTTTTGCTGAAGACGCTCAAATAAATGTTTTCTGTCTTAAAGATATAGAAAGACAATTTTCAGTAGCATTTTGATTATATTCTGTATATACAGTTGAAGCCAAAAGTTTACATACACCTTGCAGAATCTGTAAAATGTTCATTATTTTACCAAAATAAGAGGGATCATATAAAATGCATGTTATTTTTTATTTAGTACTGATCTGAATAAAATATATTTCACATAAAAACATTTACATATAGTTTAATTAAAAATGACCCGGTTCAAAAGTTTACATACACTTGATTCTTAATACTGTGTTGTTACCTGAATGATCCACAGCTGTTTTGTTTAGTGATAGTTGTTCATGAGTCATTTGTTTGTCCTGTTGTACCTGCTGTTTTTCAGAAAAATCCTTCAGGTCCCACAAATTATTTGGTTTTTCAGCATTTTTGTGTATTTGAACCCTTTCCAGCAATCACTGTATGATTTTGAGATCCATCTTTTCACACTGAGGACAACTGAGGGACTCATATACAACTATTACAGAAGATTCAAACACTCACTGATGCTTCAGAAGGAAAAACCATGCATTAAGAGCTGGGGGGTGAAAACATTTTTAATTTGAAGATCAGGGTAAATGTAACTTGTTTTGTCTTCTGGGAAACAAGTATCTTCTGTAGCTTCTGAAAGCCAGTACTAAATGAAAAAAAAAAGATATTTAGGCAAAATAAGAAAAATGTACACATCTTCATTCTGTTCATAAGTTTTCACCCCCGGCTCTTGATGCATTGTGTTTCCTTCTGAAGCATCAGTGAGCGTTTGAACCTTCTGTAATAGTTGCATATGAATCCTTAAGTTGTCCTCAGTGTGAAAAGATGGATCTCAGAACCATACAGTCATTGTTGGAAAAGTTTCAAATACATAAAAATGCTGAAAAACCAAAGAATCTGTGGGACCTTAGGTTTAGCTGTTCAGGACAAACAAGGGACTCATGAACAACTATCACTAAACAAAAAAAAAACACAGAAACAGCTGTAGATCATTCAGGGAACAACACAGTTTTAAGAATGAAGTGTATGTAAATTTTTGAATAGGGTCATTTTTATAAATTCAACTCTTTTTTTTTTTCTCGTGGACTATATGTAAACATCTTTTATGTGAAATATCTTATTCAGGTCAGTAGTATATAAAAAATAACATGCATTTTGCATGATCCCTTTTATTTTGGTAAAATAATTAACATTTTGCAGATTCTGCAAGGTGTATGCAAACTTTTGACTTCAACTGTACTCCTTAAATAGGAAAACAAAATGAATCTAATGAAGTTGTTCTATGATCTTGTTGTTAATACATTTTGGTTTTATTCTGTATCTCTTCTAGTCCTGGCTATGAGGGCGACAGCTTCTCCTCAGGTTCATTTGGAGCAGGCTGCAGAAAGTCAATTACAAACTCAGTCGAGGGCTCACTTCAGCAGGCAGCCTGTGAAGTACTACAGGCAGGGTCCGGCAGGAGCACAATTACGCAAAGCAGGCTCTTACTCACTGGACGAGGACAATTCTGGGACCAGAGAAAGACCTGTTTCAAGAAGCGCAGACAGCAGTCGCAGCTCCTCTCCTGAGCCCGAGACCCCCATGAAAACCCACTGCCGTTTACACGAGATCCCCATCCCACAGAATAAGACTGCATACACCCCCGAGAGTCAGACTGCACCTCATGCAGGGGTTAAAAGGACTGTATCGGATGAGGGGGTTAAATCAGAACATGTGGGACAATTGGGAAAACGAAATGCCAACCAATCCAACAACATCCTGGGGGGGAGAGAGCGCCTGATTCGATCCTTGAGGAGGCGTCCGACTGATGAAAAAACTGCCCAGAAGGTTCTGTCCGGACTGAAGCTTAAACGCAGTGATTCAGGGAAAGGCGAGCAGCTCCATTTTGTTTGACAGTGACTGAAACGGAATCAAATTGTTTACTTAACTTCTGGGGTTCCTTTTAAGGGATACTTCACCCAAAAATGAAAAATCTGTCATTAATTACTCACCCTCATGTTGTTCCGAACCTGTAAGGCTTTTGTTTATCTTAGTTAAGATATCTTTGAGAAGAAGAGAAGAAATTTAGTTGTTTTTGTGCACAAAAAGTATTCTCATAGCTTCTTAAAATTATGGTTGAACCACTGATGTCACATGGATTATTTGATCAAAGTCCTTACTACCTTTCTGGGCCTTGAACGTGATAGTTGCTGTCCAGGCAGGGTCCGAAAGCTCTCGGATTGAAGGTCTTACGGGTAATTATTGACACAATTTTCATTTTTGCGTGAACTATCCCTTTAAATTCACTGTAGTACTTCCCATTCTGGGCTGTAAAGTATTTTTAGTAAAAGCTGTACATTTTTAGTTCTCCTGCTTTGTGGCACATGACGTACGGTGCTGTTAAATCACAGTACAGATGGTAGTTTCCATTCTCACTGGAAATTTGGCACAGATTTACCTGTTTATTTGTGATACAGACAGCCTGTCTTGTATAGATGTTTGATGCTGAATCATGACTCCTGTGGGATGAATATACAATATATGGAAACAAAACAAAGCTGGCTACTTGCTGTTTTCAGATTCTTTAAAATGACATTATTTTTGGTGTGTTTACATTCTTAAACAACACGTTTGTTTTTAGCATTTTATATATCTCAATAATAATAATAATAATAATTTGCAATAGTCCGATTTTGTCCACACTATCCACCTTATTTTTCAACACGAAAGTAAACATATGCAACCCTGAACCACAAACCCAGTCTTAAGTAACATACATTTTATGGGTTAAAATGATAGATTTTTCTTTTATGCCAAAAATCATTAAGATATCAAGTAAAGATCAAAAGTTCCATTAAGATATATTGTAAAGTTCCTACTGTAAGTATATCAAAACTTAATTTTTGATTAGTAATGTGCATTGCTAAGAACTTCATTTGGACAACTTTAAAGGCAATTTTCTCAGTAGTTTGATTTTTTTGTTCACCCTCAGATTACAGATTTTCAAATAGTTGTATCTTGGCCAAATATGGTCCTTCGTAACAAACCATGCATCAATGGAAAGCTTATTTATTTATGTATAATCTCAATTTAAAAAAAATGACCTTATGGCTGGTTTTGTGGTCGCATATTTGCCATCAGGGTCACATATTTGCGAGACTTACTTGAAATAAGGAAACAACTTGCAGTATACGGTAAATCTGTTTGCACTACAAACCATCATAGTTAAGATAATACATAAAAATAATATGGTAAAACGCGCCAATTTGCAATATCAAGCAGCAAAATGATGTGTTTTGTACAGCTAAATATAGCTGGATTTGGATGAGACCGAAAGCCGGGCCCAAAAAAAATTACAAATGCCTGTGCCCACTCTTACAGAAAAATAAGGTGGATATTAATTTTTAAATGGGATATTAATTTGGAATATTAAAATGATCAATTAAGTAATGCTTAACAGATCTTTAGTTTGAAAGTTAGAAAATATGTAAATAGCAAATAGTAATAAATTCACGTTGTTGCAAATGTATGGCCTCCAATGGCCCGCCCAAGTACCTGATTTCCGACGTAAAGTGATATTCGTCTTTAATTAAAAAATGAATTAAGAATGAATAAACACCAGTGATTGGTCCATCCTAAAAAAGCGTTGAGGAAAGTAACACTTATCACGTGAGTTCGCCGTAACCGTCGCCTCAGCTGCGGCCTGCACAAGAGTAACTGGACACTGAGGAGTCGTTGAAATGAACACACAGTGAGATGTTTTATTATTTTATTTATTATGAGGAAAATTATTATTTAGAGCACATCAGGGCCTGACTAACGTTACTTTATAATGTTTTGTGCTAACTGTCAGTCTACCTGCGTATTAGCCTATTGGTTTTTCATGTAACGTTAACTTTACAGCAGAGTTTAGCTTTAACCTTGATCAAACTCACCTGCTTTTTACTTCTTAGTAATCCTGCAGACACTGATTAGCTTGTTCAGGTGTGTTTGATTGGAGCTGGAGCTAACTCTGCAAAAAGTGACTATATGTAAAAGACTGGTGCCACAATTTAGCCACTAGATGGCATCCGCGATGCGCATGGACCTGCATTGCATTTGACGATATTTTCGAGTTAAAACATTTTAGCTCTTAATTGGGGATGTTAATTACTTCGGAAATGACCTGAACGTCCAGATTAGACATAGTTTTGTACAGCAGACCTGTATAAAGTAAGTATTATTCCGCAGTAGCTCTTGATAAGCTGTATTGCGAACTCATACTTAGGTTATTGCCCAAGATTTTGTGTTAAATACATATTCCAAATGTTTATATATAAGTTTATATTATTTATATATAGACTACAAGTACAAATGACACATTTGATAATGTATTTAGCCTAACATATATATATATATTTAGCATGTATATCCACATCAGTGGATTTCAACCGTAGCCTATAAATGACACTTTTTGTTCCTTCACATCTTAAACACAGAATAAATGGACCAAATGTCCCCACAAGGATAGTAATACCAGTAGATTTTGACCTTGTGGGGACATTTCTTAGGTCCCCATGAGGAAACAGGCTTATAAATCATGCACAATGAGTTTTTTTGATGAAGTAAAGGGTGCACAATCTCCTGTGAGGGCTAGGTTTAGGTGTAGGGTAGGTGTAGGGCCATAGAAAATACGGTTTGTACAGTATAAAAACCATTACGCCTATGGAATGTCCCCATAAAACATGTAAACCCAACGTGTGTGTGTGTGTGTGTGTGTGTGTGTGTGTGTGTGTGTGTGTGTGTGTGTGTGTGTGTGTGTGTGTGTGTGTGTGTGTGTGTGTGTGTGTGTGTGTGTGTGTGTGTGTGTGTGTGTGTGTGTGTGTTTTCATCTTCTTGCACCCCTCCTTGATGTTTCCCTCCTCCAGCAATCATTGACTGTGCGCGTCACTGTGAGTCTTCACTCCATCACATAAAGCGCGCTCCTGAACATCACACACAACAGTCTGGCAATGCTTTTGCGCCACTGCGTGCATTTTGGACTATAACGCGAAAGTTTGGCTTCTGAAGCACTGGTGCCCGTCCTCTTCCTCAAAGGTATTTTGATGTTACCAACAGAAATCTCAGGAGGAGTGTGTTTCAGCACTAGGTGAGTGCACCGGGACGCATAAGCAGGTAGTCCGAGCATCACCTGCTATCATCTATAAATACGACACAAATGATAGCCTACTTGAACTTTTCTTACTGTGTTCATATTGAGACATGCATGATATTTTCTGAAGACTTTGATAAACACTTTTCAAACCCAAATTGTCTACTATAATCTACTACATTTTACATAAATGTAAAGTTTTGATTGCGCTGATGTTAATAGCCTAAATTTGTTTACACATTAATTTATTTCCATTATGATACTTTATTTGGCGTGCCGTTTCTGTGTTTAGTAAAACCTTAGCCTTTATTTTATGAGTTCAGCTTAGGTCAGCTGATAGAAAATGTTACAGATAAATATAAGAATTTAAAATATAACATTTAAAAAAAATATAAACTTTCCACAAGGACGTTTTTCAAGTAATTGTGGAGAAAGATTTATAAACCTGGCTAACTCTGTACTGGAGTGTATTACAGGCACAATTTAGTTTCTGTAAGTTTATAAATGTTTTGGTTTCGAGCAACTTATGATTAAATTGACATCATAATCGAAAGCGACGCTATTTCACACAAAAGCAATAAATAAATAAATTCTGATATTGTTCGTGTTTACGTTTGCGCTTTACAACAAGTCAAATAAACACTTGACATTTGTGTCATGAAGCATCTTCGAATGTAAATGAATACTAAACTTTAAAACAAAATAAAAAAATGCACATCAAAATATCAAATCATGAAATGAAACATCAATTTAAGTTAATAGTGGTGTAAAAGCATGAGTGTTTATGAAATACTTGGAATGATAAGTTGATTTTTTTTTCTGTCAAACATAGGCCTAGATGAGCCGCGATCATTAAAACCTTACCTTTATATGAAGACAGTTGGGCTGTTTATTTAATTTGTATTAAATTATATTTTCGATAACATGTAGCCTATAGCGCCATAAAAATAAATAGTTAATTAAAATATCTATATAAGATGTGCATGCAAGCGCAAGCGCGAATATCACAGTGTAATTATTCCTCAGTGAGACTGATGCCCCGTTATTAGCTCCCGATTTTTTAATAATCAAACATGCAATTAATTGCATTATTAATGAGGAAGCGTTCAGACACGCAGTGTGTGATTTCAGCTCTGAGGAAAAAAATACTTCAAATGCAACTTTAATTTTTAGGTAAAAGGTTATTTCTGCTTTTGATAAGCAGAAATAAACGTAGTAATAGGCTAATAATAATAGTCTAATAATTCAACCACTAACAAAAATAAAAAAAGATACAACCTAAATTTTCTAAAAGCAAAGTAGACATTAAAATACAGAATTAAGATTTTGATGTCTAAGGTTTTGCAGTCATAGACTTCAGTAAATGTAAATCTCAGATGTATATATTGTGAAAGCTTCTGTTGTTCAAAATTGCAATCAAAGCATTAATCACAACCGTCATCCGTTATTATTTCAGAGGCAATAGCCTGCCTGTTTTAAATCTGACAGCGACTGCGTTGGACCGGGAAATATTATATGTGTATGTTTTTTATATTAGATATGCTTGTTTCGTTTTACCAAATACCAAAGCGAGAATCTGGCTATACCGAAGCTGCTCGCCTTATTACCGGACAATTCACCTGGAAGAGCTCCTATAACACATGACTGAGGACAAAACAAATCCAGTCCTTCTCATACACGTCTCATTAAACACTTTCCCTTTATATAGTGAGATAAAATACAAGAAGTTATGTCTTCAGACCAGGCTACATTTTAAATAAATGTTACATGGTAAAAGAACAAACTTGGCAGCGTCGACGCAGAACTTGACATTTTTCCAAGCATTACAAGATTACGTGAATATCGTAGCCCTGCTGTTACTGACTTTACATGTTATTAAATCATATAATATCAGTATATACCAACACATTTTGGACTATTTAAATTATTATTATTTTTGTTTCGTAAAACCTAATGAGAAAAACGGTGACGTGAGTTCAGCAAAACTGGCTTCTTCAGCAATCGTGACGATTGATAACATAAACACTGACACGGACACAAAACACTTTAACTGTTTCACATACCACTAAAATACTGCAGTAAACACGGATTAGAACACTGTATATAACCGATAACAAACTTAATATAAATATTTAGGCTAAGTGAAACAAATTATGCTACATGAAAGGAATTCTGGGAACACCCCTTTTTCCGTAAGCTAGGCTGCAAGATCATTTACTTATCAAAACATAATTCAAGCAATATAAATGGTATTATAACATAAAAGTATAGCTTTTTAAGGTTAAATGTAATATACATTGTATCTCTAAAGTACAGTGTAAACCATTTTTACTTGAAGAGCTAATCATGTATTAGTTTTAAAATATGTTTTTCATTGTATATGGTAAAGAAATCTACAGTCAGCCTTTTTTTTTTTTTACAGTGGACCCATTTTTATTAAAATTATTAACATTTTACAGTGAACATTAAAAACGGGCCCTCTCTGGACCTGATTTTGCCATTTGCTAATGAAACTAATAATGCACTGTTTTCAGCATCTGCACAGTAACATTATATTACAGTGTGCTTTTTAGCCGCAATACATGCAAATATGTGACCCTGGGACACAAAACAAGTCATAAGGGTCATTTTTTTCTAAATTGAGATTTATATATCATGAATAAATAAGATTTTCATTGATGTATGGTTTGTTAGGATTTGACCATATTTGGCCGAGATACAACTATTTGAAAATCTAGAATCTGAGGGTGCAAAAAATCCAAATGCTGAGAAAATTGCCTTTAAAGTTGTCCAAATGAAGTTCTTAGCAATGCATATTACTAATCATGAATTAAGTTTTAATATATTTATGGTAGTAAATGTATAAAATGTATTCATGGAACATGATCTTTACTTAATATCCTTACGATTTTTGGCATAAAAGAATTTGATCATTTTGACCCATACAATGTATTGTTGGCTATTGCTATATACCCGTGCTACTTAAGACTGGTTTTGTGGTCCAGGGTCAAATATAATAATAAAATATGATAATAAAATTAAGCAAATACAAGCAGCTTACAATAATTCCATATTACCACAGACTGATGGCTGTTTTCATATGTACGTCTTTATGTTGTTGTTTTTCAGTCAGCACTCCAAAGAAGGAAGGAGCGGAATGAAAACAGAAGAAAACCAATCATGTCTTCAGCAGGCCCCCTCCGCCACACCTTACGGTGAGACTCTTATTCTTCATTTATCATTTCTTCATCTTCATATTAATATGGATGCTGTAATGTGTGTGTCTCCAGTCCCTCAAGGCACATTTGTTTGTGTCCTGTCAGCTGACACCTGTTCTGTTCTTCTCCACCAGAGCACGTGGGAGGAGGTGAGGTGTGTGCAGGGTGCGAGTCTCCCATCGCGGACCGCTTCCTCCTGCGCGTCAATGAACTGTCCTGGCATGAGACGTGTGTCAAGTGTGCGGTGTGTCGCAGCGCGCTGAGCGGGACCTGCTACTGCCGGGACCGCCTGCTTTACTGCAAGCATGATTATGAGAAGTAAGACAGTTCAATGTGCCTGTATACATCCATCAAAGTCCTAGTATCCCATTTTTTTTGTGCAGATTAACATGAAGTACACCAGAACATTCTCCTAATCTCTGTGCAAATGCCTCATGGGTGTGTTGATCTTCTGATAATGCTGTCATGCTGATGCTCTGTTGTGGAATATAAGGAACTTTGGTTACACTTTATTTTAAGGCAGTGTAATTACACAAATAAGTACTGCGTAATATTAATAATCATACTTAATATAGATTTAGGGTGAGATTTGGGATTAGTTGCTATACTACAGTATATTGTAGTGTACTATATTGCTATAGTAAGTACATATAATGTGTAACAAATGTTATAGAAATTGATTCTTCGCTGGGAGTTTGATTGACAGGCGATCTGACCAATCATAACGCTGAATTTGCCATTTTGTCCGACAAACAAACCAGACAGGAGAGTAGATTAACGTTGAAAAATGGTATGTTTTAACGTCTTTCTTAGGTTGAAATAAGATACCTGCTTGTGTCCATTCATGTTTATTTTGTGCTATAACTAGTAAAAAGTAAGAGATGATTGGTTCACGAGTCGCTTGAACTGAGACGCTACAGCAATCTCATTAAAGAGCCACAAAATGCTATTTATTGTTTGAATTTCTTAAAAAATTACAATTTGAAAGATGAGACTTTGTTTCATACCACAAGTAACCTGCTCTTTCCTGTCTGTCAGAGTGTTGTCAGTTTCCTCTTTGCTCTGAAATGTATTTTTTACCGTGTGAGAACATGATGTGTTGCGTGAGAGCGCCATGGGATTTTGCGAAGGGTTAATTTACGTTAGAATATGTGGTTAAATATTACTGATGGCAGGTTTAGTTGATGTATGAGTAATGTTGTAGGTTCGAATTTGTTTCTTAAAGGCATACTTCAACCAAAAAAAAAAAAAAAAAATTCTGTCATTAGGAATGTTTATTAATTTTTGTAAATCGGAATGAATCCAGTCCGATTTCATATTATGAAAATTATCTAAATGTTGCAATCCAGTTCACATATTTACACTAGTGGTGTGTGATGGTGTTATGAAATGAGGAGGCAAAGCCCTCAGAAGGGCTTTCATGATGTTAAATATTACTTACACTATCAGAAAAAGAAAAAAAATCCATTTTATATTGTTACATTAACAATATTATTAATATTTATTAAAGCCAAGTTCAAATCGCATCAAGTTAGTGTTTTTAAGCATTTTACATTTATTCTAAAATAATAACTCAAGGCAGTAACAAATTAAACAATAGATTTTATTTGTAAACTTATGTTTAGCTATTCTTTTTTATTTGAATTTTTCAGATCATCACGTCGTCAAAGCTCGGTAAATATTGGTTATAGACACAGATATTTACTTTAAATTTCACCAAGCTGATTACTCACTAAAAACTCCCACAGATTATGTTTTCATGCCATTTCAAGTCTTATTTTGACATAAAAAAAGAGGTTATATCTGTGTGCGAGTTGTTTACTTACTTTTTTAAATTAGTCTTCCCATGAACACCATTATATTGTTCATTCAGACTGATTTGCAAATGCGGAACGCGCACAAACACAAGAAGCGCAATTTATCGCGTGAATCAATTACAGCCGATCATAGCCAGTCATATCCAGTCATATCACGACAGAAGCATTGCTTCCCCCATTCATTCTCAATTACCCCCCACTAAACTCACCACATGCTTTAGGGAGTGTGTTAAAACTCAATGGGCTCAGGGGAGGCGAGAGAGACGAGGACTCCCGCTATAACTTTACCTGGTGTCACTGTTGGACGATGTTTCTTTAGAAAATTGAAAAAAAAAAAAAAAAAAAAAAATTGATTCATACACTGAAAGTGATTTATACACTTTTTAATGTTAGATTTGTAATAGTGGTGTTGTTTTATTTTTGTACTACACATTTTTTCTCATCCAGTATTTTGAGGAGACACTGCCTACCTTGCCTCCTTGGAGGAAACCACTGGTTTACACGTGCATTACACGTATTCTAAACAAAATCTTAGTGCATGCAGAGCTAACGCAAGTATGATTTTTGATTAATTTTTGCCTTGAAAGAAATCAAGAACAATGACATTTATGACAGAAGAGCCTTTTTAGGAAATATTTCGTAAATATTCAGTCTCCTGCATTGATTAGTTCTAAGCAGTAGCTGCGACGCCAAAGGTATTTTTAAATCTGATTCAGCATTTACATGCTTTATGTTTTTTCCATTCAGGTCAAGCTCATTTGGATCGATCAAGGTGTTCACATAAAGGCTTTTCAGTCCGATTAAGCCATCAATCTGATTATAAATGGAAAATTATAAACATATCTCTTTACTCACCCTTATCTTACTCCAATCCTAATTTCTGTTTAATTCTGTGAAAAACAAATTTGAAGAAGCAGAAAAACAGTTTATGATCCTTTGGAATGATTTGATGTGTAAATATTGACAAAATTGACATTTTTGGTTGAACTATCCCTTTAACTGCTGGTTCTTTGATGAATCATTCTTTATTAATTTGGGTCAGAGGGAGTTTCCGAGAAACCATAATTTCCCAGTGACATCACCAAGAGTGCGGACAGTTGAAGGACGATTTTGTGGCCCGTTATCACTGTTGTGAGAAGTGTCAGACACCGCTGAGCAGTGTGGACACTCCCTCTGTTGCTGACATCTGGAGGCCAACCGAAAGGAATAAGATGGACAGGAGAGAATAAAAGACGATAGGAAAGTTAGCAGGAGGAATTCCCAAAGGGAATATAAAATAATTCTGTATATGTTTCCGGAAAGATAGATCACCTGAGATTCAGGACTGTTCCAGGGTATGAAATTACCATACTAACTGCTTTTCTTCACACCGTTGAAGAAAAATGGGACTGTAGATTTGATAATTGTTTCGCATGGGTGCTTGCAGCAAGGATGTCATAATGAGGGTAAAAGTGATCAACGATTACAAATGAGATGGCTGTTCTGGAATCAGAGGACAGTGAAACTCTTCTTGTGCAAGCTGGTGCTCTTATTCCCTTGGGCTTGGTCAATTTGTATTATTTGAATTCATTTATCATTTGCAGTACATTCAAGACAGCCCTTTTCACTATATGGTGGAGTTTCCTTTAGAGGTTTAAGTTTTCCCATTCTGTAAGAAAGGTATACACATTTTTTGTGCGCTTGGATGCAAATCGTTTCATTTGCAGACTTTATTTGTGAACATTGAGGCTGCGGCATGGTATGTGGTGTATTTGTGGAGGAGACTTGGCACACTCTTGTGTGGGTGACCTTGAGTGAATCCACAACAATATCTCCTTGTGTTCTCCGCTGTCTGTCCGTCAGCACCCACCACTTCTACCCCTTTACCGATGCTCCATCTACAGCAGGTGTGCTCCATTTTTGGGGTGCCAAGCAATCTTTGATGGTGGAAAAATGGCATTTGGGAAAAAAATCTTGAGCTGACATTCTATATCTTTAAAATATATCATCAGGCAATGTTAAAAAAAAAACAGGTTTGATGTGGAAACATGTATATTTTTCTAGTATTGTTAAATTAAATATTATTTAAAATAATTGAATAATTACACCAGCATTCCAAAAGAGATTTTTCACAGTTTTTGGTTCCTTAAAGAACCTTTCAGTTAACATTTTTATAATGTGAAGAACATTTTAATAATCTAAAGAACATTTTTCCACTATAAGGACCTTCTGTGGAATGGAAAGATTCTCTGGGTGTTAAAGGTTTATTTTTAAGAGTGCACTTAAAAGTCAACATTAAATGCCATTCACATCCCATTTTAGTTGCATATTTGTGGCCCTGGATCACAAGTAGCACTGGTATATTTGTAGCAATAGCCAAAAATACAATGTATGGGTCAAAATTATACATTTTTCCTTTATACCAAAAATCATTAGGATGTTAAGTAAAGATTATGTTCCATGAAGATATTTTGTACATTTCCTACCGTAAATATATCACATTTTTTTTGATTAGTAATATGCATAGCTAAGAACTTAATTTGGACAACTTTTTAGGGTATGATCCAAAATGTGCCATTTGTGTTTGTCCCTTTAAATGCTAATGAGCTTGTGCTCCCGCCCCCATTTTCAGAAGAGGGCGGAGCTTCAAGATTCGGCAAAAACAAACTCACGTACTGAAAATGTCAGAATCTCTCAGTATCTGTGTTCAGCCTTGCATGTTCGAACCGGAATCGGTTTAAAAGTCAGTCATCTGACTGTACTGTGCATAATAAATGCGCGTTTATGAATTACACAGACGGGGAGCACAGCGCAATAAAAATAACGACATAGCTGGTCTCACGGTGCCCTCGCGTGTTATCACAAACTTTGTAAGTCCCATTGGTGATTATAAGCTCGACAAATTCAAATGGTCGACTTCACATTGCTTTCATATGCAATTTTTAACTACCACATTTCAATTTACATTCACTTTGGTAGCACATGAAGGCAGCATCAGTGAAAACATGTGGAGAAAATGGTAGATTTATGGTAGAGAGTGCTAAGAAGCACTTTCAGAAAGGCAATTTGAAAAAACAACGCATGATATTTACTTTGTCAGGAGCTGACGTTCACACACGAAACGTTGGTATTGATCCGTAAACACATAGTGTACTTTTTACCAATTTTTCTGGGACATTTCCTTCAAAAAAGGAAATTTATCCACAGTGTCCTCAAGCGGCTCAGATTAAGGGAGTCTATGAAGACTCCTATGTTCGTTGGTGCACCCATAACACAACACTTGTAATGCCTCTTTGATGCTGACATTGTACAGTATATCTCCAGCAGCTACAGCAAGAAAACGGTAATGGCGGACTGCTATGCTAATGGGGCAGAAATCGTCACAAATAGGCAGGACTTTTTTTGCCGTGTACATAGAGAGAAATCTGGAATTGAGAGACTGTGGTGTAGGACGATGCCGTATGGATTCTCTACCGAGGCAGTAAGCTAGTGCTCGCTGAGGCCATTAGATTTATCATACTGTACTTAAATTGTGGCATATACAATCAGGCACAATGCAGTAAAAGCAACAATCGGTTGCAGCAGGACTTTTTGTTGGTCGGTTTGTGTACTGTTTAAGGTCAAAAAGATTTTTTTTGTAAAAGAAATGAATAGTTTTATTCAGCAATATTCACATTAAATTGGTCGTTTCTGTAGAATTGTTTTAGACTCTTTTATTGTGTTTACGTAACTGAATGTCTTAGGCTTTTAACTATATGATTTATTGGGATTATAAAAAATGAGTAGGTGGATTTTTACCATTATAGGCTGATCGTTTTTACACACTGCAGCCACACAGCTGTGTTCAACACCTTATAAAAGTGATTTTTGCATAATAGATCCCCTTTAAGATCACAACTCTATGACGATTCTTTACGACGCTTATGTTCCTGATGTTCTCGTCATCAGAAATCATTTACTATTCAGTTTTCAATCATTCCAGCAACACCTATACACTTACCGAAACCAAACTCAAAGCCAATCCCCTATTCATTTAACCCACAAACATCTGCTAACATCCCTGAAATGGTCAAATTCTCTCCATCACTGTCTTCCTGGCTGACTTCAACACACACACAGCCATCAGATAACCGCGCAGCCCAGCCTAGTGAAACCAGTCCCAGACCAATAAAGGCTCTCAGCCCCAGGGTACGGTGCCTGGATCCCTGGCAGAAAATTAGACTAGCAAGGGTCTCGGAGGCCTATCAGAGCGGAGACAGGGGAGCGGATATTTAAGATGCCCCAAGTTTAATAGATCACTCTGCGGGGTGGGAAACAGAACGAAAACAGCCCCCAGTGTGTAAAGAGATGCTACTAACTCGTAAGAACGAAAAATCACGAATGAAGTTCGAATGAGAATGAATATCTCACTTGTTTCTCCTAGAAAGCAAATTGAGATTTTGGATAAAGTCTCATGCTTCCTAGACTTTGCTCTTGAGAAAAAGACCCAATAATATCATGGGTCTCAAAAATGTTCTGAACTGTGCCTGGAATTGCCAAAATCCAAAAGTCATTGATTTCTATTCTGTTATTCATTCTATTTCAAATGTTTATAGGGACTTTATGGAAAAACATTGCTGATACTCAATACTGACAGATAATTTTGGATTGAATATGGATTCAGATGAATTTCAAATCCAAAATATTTTGAACAGAAATCAGAATTACAGTAATGGAAGTGTATGAGGGATATCAATAAATGGTCAAATATTTGCTGTTTTAGATGTAAACTATATGCTTGTAAACATAACTTTAATGGGAAAACATACAATCAAGCTGAATAAATAAGCTTTTTATTGATGTATGGTTTCTTATGAATGGTTTCAGATGAAAATCTGGAATCTGAGGGTGCAAAAAAAAAAATCGAAATATTGAGAAAATCACCTTTAAAACAGTCCAAATGAAGTTTTTAGCCATGCATATTACAAATCAAATTAAGTTTTGATATATTTACGGTTGGAAATTTATAAAATATCTTTATGGAACATGATCTTTACTTAATATTCAGATTTTTGCCATAAAAGAAAAATCTATAAATTTGACCCATACAATGTATTGTTGGCTATTGCTACAAATATACCCGTGCTACTTAAGACTGGTTTTGTGATCCAGGGTCACATTTTACAACTTTGATGCCCTGAAACAGCTTTTAGCTCAAATAATACACACCTTTTAACAGATGAATTATCTAAGTGTTTTTTATTATTATTATTATTATTAAAAATTTCACTTTTATTCGCTTGTGACGTCAGTCGTCACCTTTTCCAGGTCCAAATGACTCATCAGATCCCAAAATCAAATAACAAACAGTGGTAATATACACTCATTGTATGCTATAGTACTAAAAAAATCTTGATCTTAACCTTTTCGTTGATCCATGATTCATCTTTTCTGAAAAGCTTAGCGTAAAGATGTGCTATAAATAAATACTGCTCATAAACGCATTTATGTTGGGATCATATTTGATTGTTGTAAGTGTCTAAACATTACCTTTATTTTTACTTTTTACATACATACAGGACAAGTTATTTTTATGGTTATCAATATTATGCCATTATGTTGACAGATCTCAACTTGCAATCTCATTTAGGTCTCCTGTACTTTGAAATGGCAACTTCTGAATAATACATTTTTCTATGTCAGTCGTTTACAGTAACACCATTCCACTGAAATCTTCAGTCGTAGTCATTATTATGAGCACTTTGGTTGGCGGTTACTGAAATCTTCACCTTTCTTTTGCTCGGTCTGTCTTCCTCCCTGTGCTTCTCTCGTCTAGCTCGTCCATCACTGTCTGATTTCTAATAATATTTCTGTTCCAAACTTCATTTCCTACTTGTTGAGATTTATAGCCGTGATGACACCAATCAGTTTATCTCTCCATTTATCCCACATTTTCGCTTAATCATCTCTCTGCTCGCTGTCTCTTTGTGTCTGTGGGAACGGGGAGGGGGGGTGGAGGGGTCTTGATTGGGAACGCTGCTAATTATGTTCTTAGACATGACTACAAGCTGTGTTGTGGTTAGAGAGTTGTTGTACTGTCAGACAGGAATATGACACATGGGCTGTGGTGTAGGACGATGCCGTATGGATTCTCTACCGAGGCAGTAAGCTAGTGCTCGCTGAGGCCATTAGATTTATCATACTGTACTTAAATTGTGGCATATACAATCAGGCACAATGCAGTAAAAGCAACAATCGGTTGCAGCAGGACTTTTTGTTGGTCGGTTTGTGTACTGTTTAAGGTCAAAAAGATTTTTTTTGTAAAAGAAATGAATAGTTTTATTCAGCAATATTCACATTAAATTGGTCGTTCCTGTAGAATTGTTTTAGACTCTTTTATTGTTTTTACGTAACTGAATGTTTTAGGCTTTGAATTTGAGTTAATTTAGCTAATTTAGTTCTCCCAAATGGAGTTCCTAGAACTAAATACCTTCCTAATTCTCAGGTATTTCCACCAGTAGTTCTAGGAACTATGAAAATGTTCCTCCAGTGCAAAAGCCTCTTATGGCTCCATGAAGAACCTTTAACATCCATGGAACCTTTCACAAAAAGAAACTCGGTTAATGGAAAACAAAATGGTTTTTCTATGGCATCACAATGAAAACACACTTGTGGATCTTTATGTTCTTTATTGGCATTGATGATCCTTGAAGAACCTTTAACATCTATGGAATCTTTCCTTTCCACATAAGGTTGTTCCACAAAATGTTTCTCATACTAAGAAACTATGGTTGTGTGAAGAACTGTTGAAAGTTTCCTTGGGGAGTCCAAAATGGTTATTTTATAAAGGCTTTTACACCAGGGGAACCTCTTCAGAGTGTCTAGTAGCTATTGATTCGTGTTCGCACCGCAGGAACTAGGAATGTATTTAGTTCTAGGAGCTCTGCTTGGGGGAACTAAATTAGCTCCTACTTCAGAGTTGGGTCTAAAACAGTTCCATAGGAATGTAAGGGTATGCCAGATGCCAAAATGTACTTCTTGTCTGCAGCATTGTGTTCTTTTTTTTAGCCTCAATGATATGTAACACCACAAGTTGTCATTAGGAGATGTAGTTTTTCATGCGAAACCCACGGCAAACAACAAAATCAGCTTCAAAACTGCTTCACAGTGTCCTTCATTCACCAGTTGTTGACGTTTGTAAATGTTGCGAATGAAGACGTCACTGTCGGCCTCTTCAGAGTTCCTGCTGCCAGTGCGAATACAACCAGGAAAATGGCCTGAGGGTGAAATTTGTTCGCTAGAACAATGCTGGCTAGTTCTTATGGTTCCATGTAGAACCTTTAACATCCATGGAAACTTTCAATCACAAAAAAAGTGCTTTATAATGGAAAAAGGTTCTTTAGATTATTCAAATGTTTTTCACACTAAGAAAACTGTTCTTTGGAAACCAAAAATGGTTCTTCAATGGCATCACTTAGGATACCCCTTCTGGAAGGTTCTTTATTGGCATCAGTGTTCCCTTAAGAACCTTTAGCATCCATGGAATCTTTCCATTCCACAAAATGTTCTTCATATTAGGAAAATATGGTTCTTATAACTGTTTACTGAAAGGTTCTTTGAGGAACCATAAATTGTTCTTCTATAGGGGCTTTCACACCAGAGGAACCTTTTCATAGTTCCTAGAATATTTGACGGAAGTACCTGCTTTTTGCCATGTTCACACCACAGGAACTAGGAATGTATTTAGTTCTACCAGAAATACTCAGGAGAATGAATACTGTGACAATTATCCATTTATTAGCAGCCCAGCAAGCAATAACGTTCTTTGGCGTAGGCCCCGTCCATAACTCGCAATCTGAGGGTCCGGACTCTGCATATCCTGCCTGAAGATCAAGGCAGGGGCGCAGCCGACCCCCGTGAGGTATGTAAGGGACCCTCCTGGTGGTGGTGGTGAGGAAGATGGAGGGAAAGATTAAATTGGAGGAGGTGGGGAGGATGGTGGTGAATTGAGCGTCAGCATCTGCGAATTCAAACATGAGTAAGTACCGATCTTATATACCACAAGTGTTGGAATGTGATTGGATCGATGAAAATTGAGTGACGTGACAATTAAGTCTTCCCGGCAGAACTTAATGCTAGAGCTTTCATTTCTAGGAACTCTGTTTGAGGGAACTAAATTAGCTCCTACTGCAGAATAGGGTCTAAAAATCTTCTATAGGAACTACCATTGACATAAGTGTACGCTGATTGGACAAACGCATACGAAACACCAGTTACCAGGCATTTTTAAACAGCCATGTAAAATATTTACTCCAAGAACGGAAAAAAGTGATAATAATGGCATTTAGCTATTGGCTGTCTGCAGCGTTGTTCTTTTCTTAGCCTCGATGATTTATAACACTGCAAGTTGTCAATAGAGATTTCCTCAAATTTTCATGTTCAGTTACGTAAGTTGTGCATTTAATTTTCATCTCCGTTTTCATCTCTCTGATCACGGCATCCTACATTCCCCGGCTGTTGACATTTGTAAATGCCTCGAATAAGGACATCGCTATTGGCCGCTTCAGAGTTCCTGATGCCTGTGCGAATGCAACCAGAAAAATGTACAGAGGTGAAAAATTGGTTCTTTGGGAACCAAAAATGGTAGAAAACACCTTTCTAGTTTTTAAGAGTGGTTCTTTATTGGCATCAATGTTCCACAAAGAACCTTCACCATCCATGGAATCTTTCCATTCCACAAAAGGTTGTTCTAAATGATCTTCATACTAAGAAAATATGGTTCTTTTAAGAACTGTTCACTGAAAGAGAACCAAAAATGGTTCTTCTATAGGGGCTTTCACACCTGAGGAACCTTTTCATAATTCCGCAGGAACTAGGAATGTATTTAGTTCTAGTAACTCTGGGGAACTAAATTAGCTTCTGCTTCAGAGTAGGGTCAAAAACACTTCTATAGGAATATAAGTGTATGTCAAATGCCTACAAAACCAAAGGTTCCTAAAGAGGGTTTTTCCAGCAATGACATATAAAAACTACTTTGGCTTCCTCAAAGAACCTTTCAGTGAACAGTTCTTCAAAGAACCACTTGTTTCTTAGTGTGAAGATCATTTTAATCTAAAGAACCTTTCGTGGAATTTAAAGATCCCATGGATGTTAACAATAGATGCCAATAAAGGACCTTTATTTTTCAGAGTGTATATATCAGACTTTTAAGGGAATGATAGAGGGAGAGAAGAGCGGGCATTGAAGGAGAGCTTGTGGGATGTCAGAAGGCCATGGAGGTGACAAACAGAGGTGTAGAGAGGAAGATGACAGAGGAAGAGGAGAGATGAGCTCGAGGTGTCTCCTCTTGTGATATTGCCACTGTTTTTGCATAATGTGTGATGAGTCTCCATCACCTCGCCTCCCGCACAACAATTTCATTACAGACGGCTAATAAATGTTTCATGGCAGAACAAGCTGCTCGCCTTGGCTTTATTAAATCTGAGATAATAAAAGAAGAACGGCAAAAAATGAAAGCGGGAGGGGGAGAGATAGGAAGAATGCCATAGATATCCTCAAACAGGGCTGCCGTATCTTCTGTTTCTGGGGCAACGAATCCCCCGTCCCCCCTCTACGCGTCTCTTTTTTTTTTCTCGCCCTGCCACAGAGAGACAGGAAATGAGAATCTGGCTGACAGGATATTGCGTTCTGGTGGCCTGGGGATTAGCTGTTTTATCCAAACACACACATACACACACTCGCAGACTCACACAACTCAACACATCGATCCTGTCGCTCCCTGAACCCTGGAGTATCGCACATACACACGAGGGATGCAGGAAAGCGACGTGTGATTGTAACGTATGGACAGGTTATGCTGTCAGTCAGGGAATGTATCACAATAAGTGTGTCAGCACACCAATAGTGCATATTCGTCACAGAAAATAGTGTGCAATTCTCTATATAAGATGGGATATTGTGATGCCATCATATTCTACAACATACAGACTGTCAGAATCAGTTTTTCCTACAAACCTTTGCTCTGTTGACAAGTGGCAAGTGACTTACAAAGAATTACCAAGGATTTTGTAGTATTTTGAAGAATGAGACACTTAGACGAGGCATAGCACACTCAAAATTGATTTCCTTGATGTTGTTCCAAAGCTGTATGACTCCATCTGTGGAACAAAAAATAAGATATTTTGAAAAATGCCTTAGTTTTTCACTAGCATCTAATGTTGTTTTAAACCCCACTGACAATCATTGTACGGATAAAAATAGTTAAAAATACCTTTTTTTGTGTTTCAAAGAAGGAAAAAAGTCACACAGGTTTGGAATGGCATGAGGGTGAGAGTAAATGATGAGAATATTTTCATTTTTGGATGGACTGTTCCTTTAAGAATCTATTTCTACCTGATAGAACCCTAGAACTAGATGTTCTCTTTTTATGTATTTTCCTCTACACTCTTAAAAATAAAGGTGCTATAAAAGGTTCTTCACAGCAAATAAAAAAACATTTTTGCTTCCACAAAGACCCATTCAGTCAAATGTTCTTTAAAGAACCATCGATTTGTTACCTTTTTATAATCTGAAGAACTTTTTGTTACACAGAAAGGTTCTTCAGATGTTAAAGGTTCTTTATGGAACCATTTAGACAAAAAAGGTTCTTCTATGGCATTGTGAAGCACCTTTATTTTTAAGAGAGTATATCATTTGAATCATTTCAATGATTTGAAGTACATTTGTGGTTATTGGCCAGCATTTTTACAGCATTGGCTGGTTATTGCAAAGCAGAGATATTCGGAAAAACATACTGAGACAGAAAGTTGGTTATATGCAGTTCCTTTCTCTACATCCAGAACGTTACAGTCCAATACAGGATCAAAAACAGCATGAACATTTCTCAGTTCTATTAGTGCAAATCCAGAACAGAAAACACAGTTAGTAAGCATATGAGGAATTCAAGTGATTAGTAAATCATTCCTCACTCATGATCATATAAAATCATATCACTCATTAAAAAGGTATTTTGGTAATACTTTACAATGAGGTCCCATCAGTTAACATTAGTTAATGCATTTACCGACATTAACAATGAGTAATACATTCGTTACAGTATTTATAAATCTTTGGTTATGTTAGTTGTTAGTTCATAACTCAGGTTTATTAAATAATAATAACAGATAAATGGTGAAAATAATAATTAATTTTTAAAATAGTTTTCATTATTAATTCATATAAATGTAGTTAAAGGTATAGTTCACACAAAAATGAGAATTACCCATGATTTACTCATCCTCAAGCCATCCTAGGCAGTGTTGTTTTCGTCAACGATGACGATGACGAAATCATTTCGTTGACGCCACTTTTTTCCATGACGATAACGAGACGTTGACGAGGTAAAACTGGCTCGTTGATGACTAAAACATGACGAGACGTGTGTGAGTTTTCGTTGACGAGACGAGAATAGACGGAAATGTTAGTGGGTGGTCCGTCAGACGTTTAAAATGCATGACATTTCCGCTTATTGTGCATGCCAATTAAAACCGAAAAATATCTGCCGCTATGGTTAGCCGTTTTAGCATTAAATACTCTTTGCTATACTAGTATGGCAAGCCGTTTTAGCATTCTATCCTTGTTTGTCTTTTATGTTTTAAAACATTCCTTCATTATTGTAATTATTGGTAAAAATAGTCGATCCGGAAGCTCACATTGTGTTGAACTATAGATCTGCTATTTTCAGAACTTATAAGTGACACTACCCAACAGCAAAATACTTACTGACCTACATTAATTTGTTAAAAGACTACTTTTTCCCCTTTTTTTGACTAAAACTAGACTAAAAACCTTTTGACTTTTCGTCGACTAAAACTTGACTAAAACCTTCTTGACTTTTCGTCGACTAAAATTGGACTAAACTATCACATATAGAAGTGACTAAAATTTGACTAAAACTAATAACCATTTTAGTCCAAAAGACTAAGACTAAGACTAAATCTAAGATGGTTGTCAAAAACAAAACTGATCCTAGGTGTATATGACTTTCTTCTTTCAGACGAATACAGTTGGAGTTATATTATAATATCCTGGCTCTTCCAAGATTTATAATGGAAGTGAAAGGCTGTTGAGATTTTGAAGGCCAAAAAAGTGCATCCATCCATCATAAAAAGTGCTCCACATGGTACTAAGTGGTTAATAAAGGTCTTCTGAAGTGAATCGATGCATTTGTGTAAGAAAACCTTATAAACAATAATCGCTTCTCTTCTCTGGTGAGAAGTGACAAATGTGGAAGCACAGAGGAGAGAGAAAAACAAAACACTGATTACAAATTAAAACTCTTTGGTGGTCAAACGCACTCGGGCACGGTTCAAACTGCCTAGTGTGAGTACACCCTTAGACAAAATTTGGTTCTCGTGAGACTAGCCTATTCTCACCGGAGATTAGGTTATGCCTACGTCATCCGCTGGAACACCACTCTCTCTTAAATGCGCTAGCGAAAGCTAGAGATTACAGTTTATAACTGTTTAAATATGTATATTTGTCTTAGACAAACACATCAATTTGCTTCAGAAGCCTTTTTTAACCCCCTGGAGTCATGTGGAGCTATTTTTATGATAGATGGATGCACTTTTTTGGTCTTCAAAATCTCAACATCCATCCACTGCCATTATAAAACTTGGACTAATTTTCTAATTTTAATTAACTTTGTATTCGTTTAAAAAAAGAAAGTCATATACACCTGGAATGGCTTGAAGATGAGTAAATCATGGGGTAATTTTCATTTTTGGTGAACTATCGCTTTAACTCATGTTATCAAATGGAACCAAATTGTAAGAAATGTCATTTTAACTTTATTGCCACCTTGATAGACAGTATACTTTCTAATAAGCTTGTTTCATAGTGTTCCTCATAAACCATAAACATAACCATCTCAATTCAGCTGAGAGAGTTTTGTCGTGTACAGTGACACTGTTAGTTGTTTTATTAGCATAAACCCCAAAATTATGATACGTCCCAGTGCAATCAAAACATAATTAGGCAATTAAAGTCTGCGTGTCACTAGTCGATTGTTATTACAGTAGTTTTGTGCGTAGCACTGTTTGCATGCGTTCAGAAAGGCGGACTTTTTAGCAAGTACGTACTCAAGTGTGCGTCTATGACATGATTGGGGCAGTATAATATGTGTCAGTACTGAACGGTTTAGCTGCTCACCTGTGCTTTCTCTTTTGCGTGCGAGTGGTCTGATGTGTACATTTTTATCAGCTACCTGTTGGTTTTCTCATATTTCATCATTGTGAATATTGGTGTGTCTGGGAGGGAGGGAGGGAGGGTGGCGGGAGTGGGTTGTGGGGAATGCTGGGAGATTTTAATAACGCAGAAGCAGTGCAGTGAGATTTAATAAAAGAAGATGATGTGATTACTGAACCCTGGCTCTGAGCCACCTTCCCTCACAGCAATATCCGCTCTCTTTCTTTCTCTCTCGCTCATACACGCGCACACACACACACACACACGCAGCACCAACCCTTGCAATTATGTGTACATGTATGATTTACATACTGCCTCCATATATATACAAAGATGCACCAAAGTCTGTGAGATAAACCGCGTAACAATGACAGTAAGTGTTTGATTATGTAAAATTATGTGTTCATGCATGGATTAGGCCCCCACACTATGATTTGGCTATAGATTCATGTAAAACTTTATTGAATTGACATCATGAACAGAGCTTGTATGTAAACAGTGCGTGAATTCCTTCTTGCACCCATAATTTCTTTCCCCCAAGGTAGCTTCATCCTTAGTTAACTCCGTTTTTTAGGTCTGTGTATGTTTACGTACAAAATTTGGCATTATTTCTGTAACTATCACATTTAACGTGTCCGTTTGCAGTGTTTTTTGTTTTTTTTAGTCTCATTTTAAAGTTTGTGGGTTTTATGATCCGATAACATTTCCAGCTCACATTTCACCTCAAAATCAAAATCAAAACAATACATTTTATTTTGTATAAAGAAAATGGAGCCTATGACTGATAAGAAGTATTTACAAATTCATTACTGTACAGATACTAAAAAAGAATATATATATATATATATACACACACACACACACACACACACACACTACCAGTCAAAAGTTTTTGAACAGTAAGATTTTGAATGTTTTTAAAGAAGTCTCTTCTGCTCACCAAACCTGCATTTATTTGATTCACAGTACAGCAAAAACTGTAAAATTCTGAAATATTTGTACTATTTAAAATAACAGTTTTTTTATTTTAATATATTTAAAAATGTAATTTATTCCTGTGAACAAAGCTAAATTTTTAGCATCATTACTCCAGTCTGTTCAAGAATCATTTATTATTATTATTATCATTATCATTATTTAAAACAGTTAATTTTTATCAGGATTCTTTGATGAATAGAAAGATCCAAAGATCAGTATTTATCTGAAATATTACAACTTTTGTAATATTTTACACTATACTATTCAAAATCTTGGAGTCAGTATAATTATTTATTTATTTATAAAAATTGGGGGGGGGGGGGGGTCTCAATTAATACATTTATTTATCAAGAATGCTTTAAATTGATCAAAAGTGATGATAAAGTCATTAATAATGTTACAAAAGATTTCTTTTTTGGAGAAATGCTGTTTAAAAACTTTCTATTTATCAAAGAAACCTGAAAAATTTTACTCAGCCGTTTTCGTAATATTAATAATAATAAAAATGTTTTTGAGCAGCAAATCAGAATATTAGAATGATTTCTGAAGGAAAGAAGGATCATGTGACTGGAGTAATGACGCTGAAAATTCAGCTTTGAAATCACAGGAATAAATTACATTTTAAAATATATTCAAATAGAAAACAGGTATTTTAAATAGTAAAACATATTTCAAAATTGTACTGTTTTTGCTGTACTTTGCATTAAATAAACGCAGGCTTGGTGAGCAGAAAAGACTTCTTTAAAAAAACATTAAATATCTTCTGACTGGCAGTGCATGTATAATTTTTCGAAAGATTGTTGGCATGTGTTTCACCAAAATACAAGTTCAGTCTTTCTACTTGAAAATTTCACTTTAATTTAGTGTTAGTTGCTGTTTCTTTTAGCTATTTGTAAAAAAAAAAAAAAAGTGAAAATGGTTTCAAAGGCAATATATTTTTCTGTGTATCAATGGTCATTACTTTGTATCAGATATATTTTTTCAGATACAACCATGAATTATAAGTTATTATGCTTTTTTTTCTCACATGATTGTAATAAGAATGCAACTTTTTTGCAGTACGTTACTGAGAATTGGGAAGAAATTACTTAAAATAGTCATAATAATGTCATAAAGCCAAAAATAGGCTTCATTGTCTTCAAGAAAAATACATTTAGCACTTATTTCATTCAGTTTTTAGATGAAATATGACAGGTTTCATGAGATTCACTCTTAGAGTCAGTTGCTGTATGAGTTTTGCTCAGGGTTTTTCGAGTTGGTCTTCTTTGATCTGGGTATAGTAGGTGGTGATTTGGGTAATTTGGCATTTTTGGCAGATGGATTGAGACAGATTAGCCATAGCAGCTGCGTTTCGGACAGGATCATCACATCCGTGCAGATTAGAGGCTATAATGTGTGGACCTGGCTGCCTCTCCCTTCAGCAGATTTCTGATATGACACCTTCATCTCCTGCACTCGGAGCTCCTCAACGCCCACAAACACACACACACACACACACACACACACACACACACACACACACACACACACACACACACACACACACACACACACACACACACACACCAGAACTCCTGCCATCCGTCTCTGCAACTGTCATGAAGTCTGTGTTATCCATCAAATGTGCATTTCATCTGTTCCTCACCTCCACAATGTTTTGTGTTCATCTTAAGATGTGTGACAGCATCTTTTATATAATTTGCCACCTATAAGTGTGCTTTTACTTTTATTAATGCGGGTATCTCTATTATTATTTCTTATATTTATGGTTAGGGATCTGAACAAACTCTTAAACACCTGTCAGAATTGTACTTGCTACTTTAAATGATAGCTTGTCCTTCACAATGATAAAATTGGCTGGCTTTTGACGATTTTTACCTGGTTGAACCAAAAAATGCATTGAAGGAGAGTCCTGAGATCACAATATCACACGCAATTAGCCTAAAATCACTCCAACGACAGTAACTTCACACTGTTTTACGTCACATTTTGGGTGAACGGTGACTGTTGCTTTGGCTTAATGAAATATACAGGAGGATTAGGCTGTCATCGACACCATACGAGCGTCTACAGGTTCATCTGTACCTGTCAATATTTATGAGAGTACATGAGCACTGCCTTATAAAGGTGCTGGTAAATGTGTGCGTGTGTGCGTGTGTGAGTATGGTGTGTTTATTCGAGTGTGTGAAAAAGAGAGAGGAGAGATTAACCCCATGCTATCCTCAATCCCTGGTTATGAGTTTACAGCGTCTGTCTGGGCATCGCACTGTTTAAACAACAATCTAATTAATCCTGTCTTTATTAGTTTCACGGAGCTGGGGAGGGAGGCTGGGAGCGAGAGAGGGAGGACAGGGAATTCTGGCAGAAAATATCAAGCGGCGAGGGAGGGGAGAGAGAAAGAGAGAGAGAGGAGGAAAAAACGAGGGGTTTGGTGGGGATTGAAAAGCCAGAGTGCCTTTAAAACGAATTGTGATGCTGATGAGCTACGTAGAAGGAAAACACAGTTTAAAGAGAGTAAGAGGCATTGCTCGGTTGTTGGTAGCAGGGCAAACACTTTTGCCCTGTATTTGTTAATCATTTTGGAAAATCATTAAGTTTAAAAA
Source organism: Garra rufa (assembly GCF_049309525.1). NCBI lineage: Eukaryota > Metazoa > Chordata > Actinopteri > Cypriniformes > Cyprinidae > Garra > Garra rufa. The sequence goes on from NC_133361.1 coordinate 26,282,365, forward strand.
CATTTGCTATAGCGCACGGTGCCAGCAAAACCCAGGTTGTAGGTTCAATTCCCAGAGAACATAATCATTAAGTGTACAGCTTAAATGCAGCATAAGCTGCTGTCAAATTTGCATGTGTATTTTGTTGAGTATCATGTTTGATACATTAGGTTCTTATGGCTCATAAAGTGAGAATATGGAGTTCATACTCAAGTTTGAAAGAAAACAATTTGGTGCAGTTGTCGATATTTATTGAATTTACGGATCAAGGTCAATTTAACTCATTTTGTCTTTTGGGAAACATGTAAGCATCTTCTGTAGCTTCTGAAGGGCTGTACTAAATGAAAAAAAATATGATATTTAGGCAAAATGTACACAACCTTATTCCATTCAAAAGTTTTCACCCCTGGCTCTTAATGCATTGTGTTTCCTTCTGAAGCATCAGTGAGCATTTGAACTTTCAGTAATAGTTGCTTATGAGTCCCTCAGTTGTCCTCAGTGTGAAAAGATGGATCTCAAAATCATACAGTCATTGTTGGAAAGGGTCAAATACACAAAAAGGCTGAAAAACCAAAGAATTTGTGGGGCCTGAAGGATTTTTCTGAAGAACAGCAGGCAGTTTAACTGTTCAGGACAAACAAGGGACTCATGAACAATTATCAGCAAACCCCCCACCAAAAAAAAAAAAAAAAAAAAAAAAAAAAAACAGCTGTGGATTATTCAGGTAACAACACAATATTCAAGCAAAGAATCAAGCGTATGTAAACCTTTGAATGGGGTCATTTTTATAAATTCAACTATTATTTTTTCTATATGTAAACATCTTTAGTGTGAAATATCTTCTTCAAGACAGTACTAAATAAAGAATGACATGTATTTTGTATGATCCCTCTTATTTCAGTTAAATAATTAACATTTTGCATATTCATATGTAGACTTTTGACAACTGTATATAATTTTTATAAAAAGAAAATGCATTGCAATACACTACAATACTACAATAAAAACCAACATAAAAAGTCAAATTCTGAGTGATTGATAACTGATATTTATAGTGCCCTCCATTAATACTGGCACACTTGTTAAATATGACCAAATGCGGCTGTGAAAATAAATCTGCATCATTGATCTTTTTGATCTTTCATTCAAAAAAATGTACAAAATTCAAATCTTTCATTGAAGTAAAACAATTGAAAGTGGGGGGAAACTCACATTATGAAATTAATGTTTTCCTCCAATGCACGTTTGCATTATTGGCACCCCTAGAAAATCTCCAAACTCATCAGGCATTATAGGAGAAAAATTATGTTGCAGTAAATGAGTGCCAATAATTCTGGCTCTAGAAAAAAAAAATGATTTCATACAAAATTATTTCATAATGAGATTTTCCCCCTACTATTCATTGTTTTGCTTCAGTGATAGGTTAGAATTTTGTGATTTGTTTTTTAATGAAAGATCAAAAGGATAAACAATGCAGATTTATTTTTACAGCCGTCTTTGCTCATATTTGCCAAGGGTGCTAATATTTATGGAGGGCACTGTAAATATCAGCTGTCACTCTATATCTCCCAATAATTTACCTTTTTCTGCTTTTATGGTAGTTTTTAGTGTAGTTTCAAAACATATAATCCAGTGCAATACAATGAAGTTTGAGAGATGAAGAAATAAACCTTTAAGTTTAATGCATCATATTTACTCACATTTTAACACTTTTTCATTTAAAAATTTATGGATAATCATTTAAACCTAAGCTTCAAACCTGTAAATAAAACCTCAATCAGACAACAGAAATGGTTTATTTTTTTCAGCCATGTTGCTCAATTAATGGCCGATGTGTATGAAATATGTGACCCTAAACCACAAAACCAGTTATAAGGATTAGTTTTTTTTTAAATTGAGATTTGCAGTATACATCATGAAAGCTGAAATAAATAAGCTTTAGAATGATGTATGGTTTGTTAGGATAAAACAATATTTGGCCAAGATACAACTATTTGGTGCTAAAAAAAATCTGAATATTGAGAAAATCGTCTTTAAAATTGTCCAAATGAAGTTCTTAGCAAAGCATATTACTAATCAATAATTAAGTTTTGATATATTTACGGTAGGAAATTTACAGAATATCTTCATAGAACATGTATTGTTGGCTATTGCTACAAATATACCTGTGCTACTTAAGACTGGTTTTGTGGTCCAGGGTCACATATAATGCAGTAGGTTTAAAGGGTTAAACAATACATTTTGCTTAGTTACTTGTGTGACATCTAGTCTGTTGTCAAATATTGCCACCCAGTGTTACAGACAAAACATTGCATAAAGCGAAAGCTCAGAAACATATCAATAACATGTGCACGTGTGTGTGTTTGTCAGGTTGTTTGTGCGGAAGTGCAGTGCCTGTCTGCAGGCGATCGGCCGCTCGGAGCTCATCATGCGTGTGCTGGGACAGGTGTACCACCTGGGCTGCTTCAGCTGCTGCGAGTGTGAGCGCCGGCTGCAGAGAGGTGATGAGTTTGTGCTAAAGGAGGGACAGCTGCTCTGCCGGGGAGACTATGAGAAGGAAAGAGAGATGCTGGCTGCTATCAGCCCAGCTCCTACTGAGTCAGGTAACCTCAGTGACCTCTCTCTATTGCTGAAGGTCGTGTATAATTAAACATAGCCCAGAAATGACTCTTCACCTTTAAGCCAATGCTTAGTTTTCTTTTGCAGTAAAGAGTGAAGATGAGGATGGCGGTGGTGTCTCTGTTGGGGGGAAGGCTGGGGATGATGGGAAGGAGCACAAGAGATCCAAGAGACCACGTACCATCCTGACCACACAACAGCGGCGCGCCTTCAAGGCTTCCTTTGAGGTGTCTTCCAAACCCTGCCGAAAGGTCAGCAGTCACAGGCTGCTCATGTGCATTATATGTGGAAACAGCACTTGTGTACTGCCTCTAATGCATATACTGTTGTTGCAGGTCAGAGAAACTCTTGCAGCTGAGACTGGGCTGACGGTGAGAGTCGTGCAGGTGTGGTTCCAAAATCAGAGAGCAAAGGTAGGCTGGCTTCATTTTTTGGTGATAAGTTCTGAAATCATTCTTAATTGATACACCATTTTGCTTCATTGTGATTTACCTAAAAAGGCAAAAATAAAATCCTTGTTCTATCAATAAATGAGATTTCAGTGTCTGAGGTCTAGAACATGGCTTAGAGTTGAAGTAAAATGAACTGAAAATCAAAAAAAATTCATTAATGTAGATTTTTGATAATTAAGAAAAAGCCTGTCAATTACATGTTTTGAATGTTGGGTTGACAGAGCCTTCTTTGAAAGTTTTTTTTTTTTTTTTGGGGGGGGGGGGGGGGTATAAAGGTATTACAGGCCTAATAAGCTCATGGATGGATAGATTAATACTTTCAGAAAGACAGGTGGCCAGACAGACAGGTAGATACTTTCAGAAAGACAGACAGACAGACACACACAGACAGACAGACAGACACTTTCAGACAGACAAATGTACTTTCAGAAAGACCGACAGATAGATAGACAGACAGACAGACAGACACTATCAGAAAGACAGATACTTTCAGACTGACAGACAGATATTTTCAGAAAGACAGACAGACAGACAGACAGACAGACACTTTCAGAAAGAGACAGATATATATATAGACAGATAGATACTTCCATACAGACACTTTCAGACAGACAGACAGACAGACAGACACACACACACACACTTTCAGAAAGACATATACTTTCAGACTGACAGACAGACAGACACACACACACACACACACACACACACACACACACACACACACACACACACACACACACTTTCAGAAAGACATATACTTTCAGACAGACAGACAGACAGACAGACACACACTATCAGGAAGACAGATACTTTCAGACTGACAGACAGACAGACAGACAGACAGACAGACACACACTATCAGGAAGACAGATACTTTCAGACTGACAGACAGATATTTTCAGAAAGATAGACAGACAGATACTTACAGAAAGAGACATATATAGATAGACAGATAGATACTTCCAGACAGACACTTTCAGAAAGAGAGATATATAGATAGACAGATCCAAACAGACATTTTCAGACAGTCAGACAGATAGATACTTTTAGAAAGACAGACAGACAGATGATAGATAGATAGACAGAAAGACAGATAGATAGATACTTTCAGATAGATAGATAGATAGACAGCCAGACAGCCAGCCAGCCAGACATGTTTTCAGAAAGACAGATGCAGGGGACAAATTTATGTTTTATTTAAAAAATAGGGGGGGGGGGGGGCATGTCCCCCAATTATTCTATGCCCATGGGGGTTACTAATTAAATTTAAACTCATTAATTTCAAGGGAATTGCTAGCAACCAACAACAGAGGGACATCAATTTTAACATTCTGAACCCACTTTCAGAGCTGAATTGATAACTACTAGATAGGAATGTTGTTCCAGGAGCAGGGAATATCAATAAAGTGTTGTTTTTGTGAGTTCAGATGAAGAAGATCGCTCGCAGACAACAGCAGCAGCAGCAACAGCAAGAACAGGAGCAGATGGGCGGGACAAGGAGGGGCCCGAGCAGAGGGGGGCGCCAAAGTAACGATGACAGCGAGGGTAAGACACAGACACACAACGGAGTGCACGGACAACTGTGTGAAATGGCTTGATGAAGGTGTGAACTCAGGTCTGTCTCTCCACAGATGGCTCCAGCAGTCACGGACTAGACGGGCTGCTCTCATATTCCTCTCTGCCACGCCAACAACTCCTGGCTTTGGATCCAAACATATACGGTAGCGAGCAGTTCCGACACGGGCTCACGCCACCGCAGCTAGGCCCCGATCAGATGCACTCCTATGGTAAGGATCTCCTACTGACTTCAGCACTGATTATTCTTTCAGTTAACTGAACAGTTAACTTTTGTTTCAGACTCAGAGACAGTTTTCCATGACTTGGACAGCGATGGAAGCCTCAGTCATCTCGGAGACTGTCTCTTGTCGACCGCCGACGGTGGAGTTCTGGCAGGGCGGATAGGAAATCCCATCGATCGCCTCTACTCGATGCAAAACTCCTACTTTACCTCATGACCCTGGTTCCACATACCTAAAGAGCTCCTCCACCACTGCACTGGAGGCGTCTTTCATCGTCAAAACGAATCGAATCCCTCAATCGTATCTTAGACGTGCCAATATAGCTCTAACCAACCAAACCAAGACAGGATCACACTCTAAAAATTCAATTTGACATGGACAGAATGGGAATTCACTGGAAAAACATATCGTGTTTTATTTCATACATATGCACTATTTGTTTCGCTTTGTATCGCTCAAACATTTTTTGCGACAGTCATAGGCACATAAGAGACATCAACAGGCAGCTGTTCTTGAAGTGTAAGTGTTACCTCACCCTATGCTCACTGCACAGCTAACAAAATGATCAAGGTTGCATCTGAAATCACCCTTATTCACTACTAAGAAGCTATGAGAATACTTTTTGTGTGCAAAGAAAACAAAAATAACTTTTCTTCTGTGTCAGTTTTCAACTTGAAATCTGATGAATGTGCATAAAAGACTGACACGGAAAAGAAGAAATTGTTGAATAAAGTCGTTATTTTTGTTTTCGTTGTGCACAAAAAGTATTTTCATAGCTTCGTATCATTACGGTTGAACCAGTGATGTCCTATGGACTATTTTAATGATGTCCTTACTACCTTTCTGGGCCTTGAATGTGTCAGTTGTGTTGCTGTCTATGGAGCATCAGAAAACTCTCGGGATTCATCAAAAATATCTTAATTTGTGTTACGAAGATAAACGAAGGTCTTTGGAACGACAATGACCTGCAGACTTTATATACTCCAGTGAATGAATGAATGAAACCAAGTGAGACTGAAGTTTTGTCCACTATGGGTTTGGACACCACTACAAATGGCTGTCCATATAAGGATAGAGGGGTGATTTCAGACACAGCCCAAGCCAATTTCCTATCACTCGCTCCTTATTGCTTTGCCACCTTAATGTCCGTCTTGAATAGGAATCAGCTTTTATTTAAACCTAACGTGAAAACCAAAAGACTTTAGCATGCTGGCATTAGTCAAATGTACAGTAATATTTTTTGTAAAGAAACCATGTTTATTAAAGGTGCACTCAGTTTTTGTGTATCGAGCTGACCAATATAGCAACTGTCTTGGACTTACGTTGACACCTAGTGGTGTGGATGCAGCATCACACAAACACAAAAGCAAGGTTATAGTAAATTAAAACTGAAGGCATAAACGTTTTCGGTAACTCTTTACAATGAGGTTCATTAGTTAACATGAGCTAAGAATGAACAATACTTCTACTGCATTTATTAATCTTAGTTAATGTTAATTTCAGCATTTACTAATGCATTATTAAAATCACAAGTTGTGTTTAACATTAGTTAATGCACTGTGAGCTAACATGAACAAACAATGAATGACTATTTTTAATAACTAACATTAAAGATTAATAGTGTAAAAAATATAGTATTCATTGTTCGTTCATGTTAGTTAATACGTTAACTAATGTTAACAAATGACACCTTTGTAAAGCATACAACGTTTTAGAATAACTGAAATGTATTTTTTCTAGTTGACAAGACAGCAGTTCTCATTTTTATTTAGATTAACTTTTCTAAAATAACAACCAAAAGAAAATAAAACCTATATAGACAGGCTATTAAAAAACGGTAACACTTTAATAAGGCGTCATTTGTTAACATTAGTTAATAAATTAACTAACATGAACAACTTGTGTTTTTAGTAATACGTTAGTAAATTATAAAATTAACATTAACTAAAATTAACAAATTAAATGTTAACTAATGAACCTTATTGTATTGTTACCAAAAAACTAATAACAATGGCAAAACACAACTAAATTACTCAAACTAATATTTTAATGTTTCAGAAGTATTAATTATTTTAGAAAGTCAAACTATTAAAATTATAATAGTATCTCTACAATACTAAAATAACACTAAAGTTACTAATTAGTAATTAACTTTTTAAAAAATCCATGATTACTTAATTCTGCAAATAAACATGTTGAGTGAGTAGTATTCAGCTGGTTATGTGATCTCAATATGGGAAGCGACCCACGTCATGTAAAATAGCTTTTACAAGTCTTCATTTCAAGTTAATATATATTAGTACATTATTTTTTACTATGATTATTTAAGTACTATTGGTTTTCTGTGTGTAAATCTCTTCAAACAAGGAAATAATACTGAGTGCACCTTTAAAACAAAATCTTTAAGCTTTCTTTTCACAAATGAAAAATTGTTGACGATTATTAGCAGTATTTTCTTTGAAGAAATTTAATTTGGTAGGTTAACTATTGTCAGTTTCTCAGTCAGCGTTTTCATAAAGCCGCCTTAACTGTGCATCACACAATTAAAAAGACAAAATAAAATAAAATATACAAAAATTAGTGCTGTCAAGTCGATTAATCATGATTAATCACATCTAAAAGAGAAGTTTGTGTTTATGAAACGTATGTGTTTGTGCTGTGTATATTTATAAAGTATGTGTATATACAGTTGAAATCAAAAGTTTACATACGCCTTGTAGAATCTGCAAAATCTTATTTTGCCAAAATAAGAGGAAACATACAAAATAGTACTGACCTGAATAAGATATTTTACATATAGTCCACAAGTGAAAATAATAGTTGAATTTATAAAAATGACCCCATTCAAAAGTTTACATACGCTTGATTCTTAAAGGTTGTATCAGCGATTTCTAGCCTGAAACATAAAGTGCCAAATTCAGCTGACCTTTCTTCACGATCCACTCGTTGCCTGCCCCATAAATTGTCTGTGAAAAAAACGCGTCTCTCTGGTCAGCCTAGGGTCTGAGATATGCCAAAAAAACAATCGGCACTACCAACCTTTCCACAGATAAACAAACAGTGTTCCAACCAATCAGCGTCAGGGGTTTGGTGTTGTGGACTTTCGCTCCGCCTCCCTCACATCCCTGCACCAGTAGGAAAGTCCACAACACCAAACCCCTGACGCTGATTGGTTGGAACACTGTTTGTTTATCTGTGGAATAGTTGATAGCGCCGATTGTTTTTTTGGCATATCTCGGACCCTAGGCTGACCAGAGAGACGCGTTTTTTTCACAGACTATTTATGGGGCAGGCAGCGAGCGGATCGTGAAGAAAGGTCAGCTGAAATTGACACTTTATGTTTTAGGCTAGAAATCGCTGATACAACCTTTAATACTGTGTTGTTACCTGAATAATCCACAGCTGTGTTTTTTTGTCTAGTAATAGTTGTTCATGAGTCTCTTGTTTGTCCTGAACAGTTTAACTACCTGCTGTTCTTCAGAAAAATCCTTCAGGTCTCACATTCTTTGTTTTTTTCAGCATTTTTGTGAATTTGAACCCTTGAACTGTATGATTTTGAGATCAATCTTTTCACACTGAGGACAACTGAGGGACTCATATGTAACTATTACAGAAGGTTCAAACACTCACTGATGCTCCAGAAGGGAAAAGATGCATTAAGAGCCAGGGGTGAAAACTTTTGGAATTTTTGAATTTAAAGATCAGGGTAAATGTAACTTATTTTGTCTTCTGGGGAACAGTATCTTCTGTAGCCTCTGAAGGACAGCACTTGATGGGGAAAAAATATGATATTTAGGCAAAATAAGAAAAAATGTACACATCTTCATTCTGTTCAAAAGTTTTCACCCCTGGCTCTTCATGCATCGTTTTTATGTAAACACAAACTTTTATTTTCAAATGTGATTAATCGTGATTTATGGACAGTACTAATACAACATATATTTTTTTTTTAAATACACCACAAAATAATGAAACGTCTGTAAGATAATGCAAAACTGAAGTAGATATCTCCAAAAAATGTTAGTGAGGGAGTCTCGACAGGGTTCATAGAGCAAAGGAGGCACACATACCACAGTGGCTCAGTCAACACTATCAAAACACACACATGCCTGCTCTATTAAACTGAAACTAGGTTTGACAAGTACAGAAAATTATGAGGTAGTTTAATATTTCATATAACAAAACCACAAATGAGATTATTTAATTCTAATCTCAGGTTTTGGACACAGGGTAGATTTCTCTGAAAAGAAAGTAAGACGTGAAAACTATCAAGAGCCTTGAATTTGAGATGGTTAGGCATCAGGTTAAAATGTAGGAATGTGCTCTAATCTCCGAACTGAGATGACTCTATGATGAGGAATAATCAGGGTTATTGCTGTTACAGGGTTAGTTAGCCTTACAGTTACAGGGTCGATAATAATATCTTTAGTACTGACAAGAAAAATAGCACAAAGTATTAAAAAATCCCCCCTAAATGTTCCAGGATGTGTACACTTGGCAACGTGTTGCTGATTGTGCTTTATTGTAATATACTAAATGTGTTGGTCACATGACTGTTGTTGTAATTAGCACTATTGTTATACGTGTAGTTATTTACCTCCCTGCTTTTAACTCATTATGTTCTTGTTGGCCGTTTTCAACGGCGTTTTGGAATATTTATGTTGCAGCATGAGACACTGTATATGTGAATTGTATTATTTATATTGAAGAATGTACAGCGGACTTACACGAACACCACCTGCTTATGAAAACCTTCAAAATCCTGACAAACTGAGATGTAGTTTTTAGCACACTGGACGGCTCACATATTCATGAAGCATTTTGTGATACTGGACTGTTTCATTTTAAAGTGGTGTGATATTTCTTTAAAGGACTGCGGCGATGACAGCTGTTGATGGGGAGATGAATGGTACGTCTTTCTGTTTCCTTTCAGTGAATGTGTTTTTTGTGTACGGTGTTCTCGGTTTTCCAATATAACTCGTCATTTCAAACACTGACGTTTGGCTGTGTGATTTATGGCTCGTGTGCTTTGATAAGTATGCGATTCTGGTAAAAGAGTTACATTTTGTTCTGCTTTTGATAAATGGACCAAATGAAAGGTCTGTTCAGATCGGTGGTCAAAGGTTTAAAAGCCGTGTCCTCCCTCCTGTTTAACCAGCAGGCAAAGCAGTCCTAATCTAATGCCTCCCTACAGGCTTTTGTTCCTGGACGCAGGGAAGCGGTGGACATGTGAGGGGGAGATATTACATGCCTGCATTCTTTGGTTTAATATTATACGGTGACGCCAAGGTAAGGAGAAAACATTCAAATGATGACTAACCAAAAACCCATTATAGATTACATAAACCTGCGTATTTAACCTAGATTCAATCCTAAATACACATTATAACTAAAAATAACATTTTACAGATAATTGTGTAATATAGGTGACATATGAAGCTATTTATTAGAATTACACTACCAGTCAAAGATTTTTAATGCTTTTAAAGAAGTCTTCTGCTCACGATTTGTTTACTATTTGAATATATTTTAACATTTATTTCTGCGATCGAAGCTACATTTTCAGCATCATTACTCCAGTCTTCAGTCACATGATCCTTCAGAAATCATTCTAATATGCTGATTTGCTGTTTAAGAAACATTTTTATCATTATTATTATTACAAATATTTAAAACCGTTCTTTTTTCTGTATTCTTTGATGAATAGAAAGATCCAAAGATCAGCATTTATCTGGAATAAAAAGCTTTTGTAACATTATACACTCTATATCATTTAAAAGCTTGGAGTCTGTATAATTTTTGGGGGAAAGAAATGATAGTAATTAATACTTTTATTTAGCAAGGATGCTTTAAATTAATCAGAAGTGACGATCAAGACATTTATAATGTTACAAAAGATTTCCATTTCAGATAAATGCTGTTCTTCTGAACGTTCTATTAATCAAAGAAACCTAAAAAATATTCTACTCAGCTGTTTTCAACATAATATTAAATGTTTTTGAAGGATCTCTGAAGGATCGTGTGACTGGAGTAATGATGCTAAAATGTAGATTTAATCACAGAAATAAATAACATTTTTTGTTAAATATATTCAAATAGAAAACAGTTATTTTAAACAGTAAAAATATTTCAAAAATTTTCTGTTTTGCTGTACTTTAAAATAAATGCAGGCTTGGTGAGGAGAAAAGACTTCTTTAAAACATAAAAAATCTTGACTGATAGTGTAAGACAAAAATAAATTCTCTGAACAGCATGTTCATCTAAAAATATATAACTAATTTTTTTCCTAACTAATATCAACATTTATTTTAATTATTAACAATTTGTACTACATAAATATTAGAAGTAATATTTTGAATGCGGATTTAAGTCATGTAAAAAAATGCTCTTGCAAAAATCAAATATAGCAAAGAACAGCATGTTCATCTAAAAATATGTAATTAAATTTTATCCTAACTAATATCAACATTCATTTTAATTATTAACTATTAGTACTACATACATATGTGACCCTGGACCACAAAACAGTCATAAGGTTAAATTTTACAAAACTGAGATGTATACATCATATGAAAGCTCAATAAATAAGCTTTCTATTCATGTTATGATAGGACACTATTTGTCTGAGATACATCTATTTGAAAATCTGGAATCTGAGGGTGCAAAAAAAATCAAAATACTGAGAAAATCACCTTTAAAGTTGTCCAGATAAAGTCCTTAACAATGCATATTACTAATCAAAAATTACATTTTGATATAGTATATTTTATAGTAGGAATTTTACAAAAAATCTTCATGGAACATGATCTTTACTTAATTTCCTAATGATTTTTGGCATAAAAGAAAAATCAATAATTTTGACCCATGCAATGTATTTTTGGCTATTGCTACAAATATACCCCAGCGACTTAAGACTGGTTTTGTGGTCCAGGGTCACATATTAGTAATAATATTTTAAATGCTGATTTAAGTAACGTAAAAAAAAAAATCTCTTGCAACAAATCAAATAAAGCAGAGAACAGCATGTTCATCTAAAATGATATAATTTAAATGTTCCTAACTAACATCAATATTCATTTTAATTATTAACTATTAGTACTACATACATATTAGTAATAATTTTTGAATGCTGATACAAGTAAAGTAAAAACGTTTTTAGATTTAGGGATTCAACATTGCTTTTCGGGATAATGTTGCTAAAATAGGTCACTAAATCTCCAAAAGAGCTTAAAACTATAGAGACAAAACCAGAAATGCATATTTTATTGTGTTTTAATATCACGGAAACTTTTAAAAAATGATTTCTCTCATAAATAGTGTGAAAAGTTCCATTAACAAAATAAAACAAGAATAAAACTTTTACATTGAATAGCTTGGAAAAAAAAGGTGTGCAAAACACTAAGGTTTGTTCTTCAAAGGTGATAAACTTCTCCACAGCCCATTTTCTCTCAGTACTGTGTATAAAACATCTGTTATTGTCCTTATTACCCAGAACAGTGACAAAAAACCTCTATGTGGGCTGCGGCGCAGCATTGGCTGTTGGAAGAAAGTTTTTATACATAGTTTAATTCATTCTACTTAGTTATTTATACAGGTATAATTATAATGCTTCAGTGCTTACCTATTTCTGAAAGGTCGACGGTCTCAACACAGGCAAGGAAACGTGTGAGGTGAGGTTGACATGCTTCAGCAGAGCTCTGGTTCTCCCGCAGACAGCGCTCAAACACTGAAAACTCACCAGCACAGTCTGTTCGGATCTTCCTTATCACGGGACTGCATTAAAATGGAAGAAAAACCAGGAGAAAAATATAGTCCTTTGTGTTTTATCCAAGGTATATAAACAGTCTTTGTCCCTGCACACAAATATTCAGGAATTTTGTAAATATATATATATATATATATATATATATATATAAAAATTTGAATTCACCCACTTACTAAATTCCATATACATTTCAACCACAGTGTTTTCACAATTTTGAATCGAGTGTCTTCAATCGGCCATATTGGTAGCACTGAACGTAAACAAAGCCACTGAACTGAACAGAACTTGCATATTTTGCTGATTATTTATGCTGAAAATGGTCAATTATCGTCATGTTTTGGGCTGTACTAATCGGTCGGACTGGGAAAAAACATTTGGAGTACTATAGACTTGCAAAAGTTACAAGAAATCAAGTAGAAGAGAGCAAAAACCTGTCTGAGGAACAAAAGGCCAAACTGAACCAGGATTTCCAGGGCAAGAATCTTGACAACATTTGTGTTTGTTCTTATCATTTCCAACCAATAGGTGAAATATTAGGCTATTATCTTAATTAATACCACATGTATGTATCTTTACCACCTATTAACTTTAGTTTGTCAAAATATTGTGCCTTTTCCTGCTTTCTAAGTCCTTCTCTACATGCTTTAGCAGCTTCCACACATTTTTTCCATGGTTTAGACAGCATAAATTAGCAGAACAACGTATTCAGTAGTACATTAACCATGCAATCCATGCTGTTGTTTACATCCAAGTATCTCCAATATGGCCACCACTACACTACATTTTATAAGGGTTTTGAATAGTTGTGGCAATGGCATAACCATTTTAATACACTGCATTGGTGTGAGAGCATTATATACATACTGTGAGGAAGTGCACTGTGCCACCTTCAGCTTCAGGTCTAGACACTTCTCCTGCCATGATGCTGGATTAGAGACAACACAGGTACCATATTCCTCCAGCTCCTTCTGACAGTATTTGGTTGTGATGGCCATCGCCGCCTCCCTGTTATAATATGCATTTAATTAGCCTATACATGCATATATAACAACAGATTCTTAACACTGCACGTTCACGTTTTAAAAGGAACACTTATATGACAGACGGGAAACTGTTTTAATATCATTTCGTCCAAGCTAGGGCCGTTATTATTTTACAATACACATTCTAACATTGGTTTATTCAATTCATTGTTCATTTTAGCTAATTGGGTTGAAAGCTTGGTTTTCCTATTAGACTGTTCTCGTCCTATTACAAAGTAAGAATGACAAATGTTATATACAACATAGTAAAGACGTATTTAAGACACCGCTGTCAGTCAGAACTACTTACATGTTGAACACCTTTGAGTCGGTTCTCTGAAGGTTACTATCCAAAGCACATCCCGCACATGTGCACAGGGAACGTCCGCGCTCTCGACGGAGGAATTCGATTGGTCCATGTGTACGCTTACTGAGATCTTATTGGTCGTATCGCCGGTAGCGTGAATGAATGGGCGTGGCTTTGAAAATACGTAATTCTTTAAAGTAATATTCTTTCCTCGTTGTCTTATTTTGTTTTTTAAAGAAAAAAAATAAGCAGTGATAGTTATGTGCTACTAAAACGAGTTTGTTCATTAATTAATTTATTTTCTTTATTATTCGTTTCAATAAACATTAAGTTTCCTACTATATACACACGTTCCAGAATATTTTTAAATTAACAGTAATACGAGTTAAAACCCTATGGTTAAAACACAAGAATAAGAGTAAAAGAGGTACAAGAGGTGCCATCAGAGGTATCTTTAGCACTTTTAGTGTCAAAAACCCTGTCACTTATTATTTTTTTATAATATAGAGATGTAAGAAATTAGCTTGTTTAAATGAAAAAGAGAAAATGTCATTTATATATTAACATATTTAATTGTATTTAATATTTTTACATATTCTAGTTGCATTTTTGCTTTTACATTTATGAAAATTATAAGATTTTTGTTTTTAAATAATTCTCTTCTGCTCACCAAGCCTCCATGTATTTGATCAAAAATACAGCAAAAGCTGTAATGTTTGAAATATTTTTACTATTTAAAATAACTTTCTATTTGAATATATTTTAAAATGTAATTTATTCCTGTCATCAAAGCTAAAGTTCAGCATCATCACGCCAGTCTTCAGTGTCACATGATCCTTCAGAAATCATGCATATTATTTTTATCAATATTTAAAACAGTTGAGTACATTTTTTAGGATTCTTTAATGAATAGAAAGCATTTATTAGCATTTATTTGAAAGAAAAAAAAGCTTTTGTAACATTATACACTATAACATTCAAAAGCTTGGATTCAGTATGTATTTTGGGGGGGGGGGATAAATTATAGAAATTAATACTTTTATTTAGCAAGGATGCTTTAAATTGAACAAAAGTGATGATAAAGGCATTTATAATCTTGCAAAAGATTTCTATTTCAAAGAAATGCTGCTCTTCTGAACTTTCTATTCATCAAATAAACTGGAAAAAAATCTACTCAGCTGTTTTCAACATAATAATAATAATAATACATGTTTGTGAGCAGCAAATCAATATTATATTTATTTCTAAAGAATCATGTGACACTGAAGACTGGAGTAATGATGCTAAAAATTCAGCTTTGAAATCACAGGAATAAATTACATTTGAAAATATATTCTAATAGAAAACAGTTTTTTAAACAGTAAAAAAATTTCAATAACACTTTAAACTTCTTACGGTTCAAAAACGTTTGACTGGTAGTGTATTACAGTTTGTTTTGGAGCTAGATCGTTTTATTTACGCATACAGAACCTTTCTGATATACGTAATCATGGAATATATGTCTTTTCTTTTATTATAACATGGCATTTGACAAAAAAAAATAGTCAATTCGGGAAAATTTTCCTGGCAAGGACATGTACCGGATGTTGCGTCATCGGCGTACGTGCTTGCGTACGCGGAAGCTGTCGTATGTGTCTGAAATTTTTCAGAAATCTGTAGAGTGGGCAGACAACAGGCCGGTGCGAAGCTGCCTTTTTACCATCAGCGCCTGCAAGGAGGAGGTGGAGAGTAGGAGGGTCGACGGAGGAAGGCACACTCTAGAATGGATGTAGCTAAAAAAGAGGGAAATATGGCCGCAGACGGCGTTGACGGGCCGGGGAGGACGCAGACGCGCGCACCGAGCGATGATCTGGTGAGATCAGTGTCTCTCCACAACCGCAGGCCACGCGTTCTGCACGGCACGGTGTTCCCGTTTCTCCTCCTCTACCCAGGCTGCTTATATACGTGGTTTGGAGTTTACGGGGCTTCCGAGTACGCTGAGGCTGGCCTGCTGGCGCTCGCCGCTCTCGGGATCGCGCACGTCCTGACCGTGCTTTCTGGCTACTGGTCCGTGCACGCGCACTGCTGGCTCACCTGCTCGAAGGTGACTAATGTCATAAAAACATATATGTGCATTGTAAACATTGAATATAAATGTTGTTTTGAAAGACCAGTGTATTTGAGTGATCGCTTTTATTGCTTATATTTTACTTGGCTTGATGTAATTCATACATTCAGCCATATGTTTGGGACATCTCATCATTTTGTACAGTAAGCTGACTGTAATTGTACAATTATATTTACAACAGGAGTCTGACCCAGCCAAAGCCACATTTGCAAAAGTTATACCAACACCCAACAATGGTTCAGCTGAATTGGTGCCTCTTCTGAGGGATAAGGTGAGATCTTATTTTTTGTTTCTTTGAATACTCTGGTGTTCCTCATTTAGGGGTCACACTTGTGATCCTAGGCTGTCACAACAAACCGAAGGCAATAAGCACATTGTGGTTTGTTTTCCTTAGTTGTGTATAAGAGTATTTTCAAGCATAATTGCTTACTTTATGTAGCTTTTGAATTTGGATAGATATTTTTACATTATTAAAGACTATTTCATCTTGGCTGATTTGTAGATCGAGCCCTAAAAAATTGTGATGTGTTTTCGTATTTTTCATACACTACCAGTCAAAAGTTTTTGAACAGTAAAATTTTTAATGTTTTTTTTTTTTTTAAGAAGTCTCTTGTGCTCACCAAGCCTGCATTTATTTAATGTAAAGCACAGCAAAAACAGTAATATTGTGAAATTTTTAATATTTAAAATAACTGCTTTCTATTTTAATATATTTTAAAAAAGTAATTTATTCCTGTAATTTTTTAAGCTGACTTTTCAGCATCATTACTCCAGTCTTCAGTGTCACATGATCCTTCAGAAAGCATTCTAATATGCTGATTTGCTGTTTAAGAAACATTTATTAGTAGTAGTAGTAGTATTATCAGTATTTAAAACAATTGAGTAATTTTTTTCAGGATTCTTTGATGAATAGAAAGATTCAAAAATCAGCATTTATCTGAAATAAAAAGCTTTTGTAACATTAACATTGTAACATTCTTTTTTGGGAAAGAAGTAGAAATCTTTAGAAATTAATATTTTTATTTAGCAAGGATGCTTTAAATTGATCAAAAGTGCTAAATGCATTTTATAATGTTACAGAAGATTTCTATTTCAGATAAATGTTGTTCTTCTGAGCTTTCTATTCATCAAAGAAACTTGAAAACATTCTACTCAGTTGTTTTCAACATAATAATAAATGTTTTTTGAGCAGCAAATCAATTTTAGAAAGGTTTCTGAAGGATCATGTGACTGCAGTAAAGATGCTAAAAATTCAGCTTTGAAATCAAAGGAATAAATTACATTTAAAATATATTCAAATAGAAAACAGTTATTTTGCATAGTAAAAATATTTATAAGTACTTTGGATCAAACAAATACAGGCTTGAGCAGAAGAGACTTCTTTAAAAACATTAAAAACTTACTTTGATTGGTAGTGATGAGTTGATGGCCTGTGAATTATAAATGCATGAGTGTACTAGAAATGCATCATCATTCAGTGGATCTCAATACATTATTTCCGATTCATTTCCTTTAACAGTCATTTTTCTCAACCATGAAAATCAAAAGTGACTATTTTTCGTCATTTGTAATCACATCCATGTTTTTATGTTTGTGTAAGTTTAGGTAGTTTCATATTATTGAAGTAAGATGTTTTAAACAATCAAAACTTAAAACTATCAGAGAAATAAATTAAATAATGCATTAATAGCTATTTTAGTATTCGTCTTATTATTTGTAATTTATTTTTAATGCTTTGTAGGGTCTCAAATGTTTATTATACAGGTGTCACATTCACCATTCAAAAAAATCTAAGATTTCCCAGTATTTAGATGTCAGATTTTTAAATATCTGTTTCAATGCATCGGTCAAAGGTGTGAAAAGCCTAATTTTTAGGTTATAACAGATGAAAAATTTATATTTAAAGCCTTTATTTTTTTGTGCAGGATGAGGATGGAGTGGAAAACCTGTCCTTTGAGTTCCAAAAGATTCGTTACGTGTACGACAGCAAGGAGAAGAAAAGCTTTCTACCGGTGGCGTTTCCCATCAACTTTCCCTTGAGTCATTTCCAAAACTGGAAAGGTTATCAAGAAGAGGATCAGTTACGGGCTGCAGAGAAGCGCTATGGCACTAACCGTGCAGAGATGGTGGTGCCGGACTTCCTGGAGCTCTTCAAGGAGAGAGCCACAGCACCCTTCTTTGTCTTCCAGGTACATGCGCAGAGCACGCGGTTTAATTGCACTGATTTTTATTGAGCTTTTGCATGATGAGTTGATGGCCTGTGAATTATAAATGCATGAGTGTACTAGAAATGCATCATCATTCTGTGGATCTCAGTCCCGGTCCTAAAAGCTTTTTACCACTGAAACTGCATCGAATTTACATCCTGGGTCCATGATTGTGAAACACCAGCCTGTGAGTGTGTTATGAACAGTATGTTTTTGTTCCCCCGCAGGTGTTTTGCGTGGGTCTCTGGTGTTTGGATGAGTACTGGTACTACAGCGTCTTTACACTCTTCATGCTTGTGGCTTTTGAAGCATCTCTGGTGCAGCAGCAGATGAGGAACATGTCAGAAATCCGCAGAATGGGGAACAAACCTTACATGATCCAGGTAACTGCAGTGACATTCAGCTTCCAGCTCCAGTTTTGGTTCAGCTGTAACTGTTGAAATGTTCTTAATAAAGCATATTGTGCTGGTTCTGTCTTCTAATTGGTCAATACAGCGTTCCCTACACTACACTACCAGTCAAAAGTTTTTGAACAGTAAAATGTTTAATGTTCTTTAATGAAGTCTCTTCTGCTCACCAAGCCTGCTTTTATTTTATCCAAAGTACAGCAAAAACATTAAAATGTTTTCTATTTGAAATGAATGTTTTCTGTTTGAATATATTTTACAGTGTAATTTATTTCTGTGATTTCAAAGCTGAATTTTAGCATCATTGCTCCAGTCACATGATCCTTTAGAAATCATTCTAATATTTTGATTTGTTGCTCAAAAAACATTTATTATTATGTTGAAAACGGTTGAGTAGAATTCTTCGAATCTTCGATTTCTTCGATGAATAAAAAGTTCAGAAGAACAGCATTTATCTAAAATAGAAAGCTTTTGTAACATTAAAAATGTCTTCATCATCACTTTTGATCAATTTAATGTATCCTTGCTAAATAAAAGTATTATTATTTAATTTCTTCCCCCCCGCAAAAAACTTTTGAATGTAGTGTATAATGTTGCGAAAGCTTTTTATTTCAGATAAATCAAAGAATCCTGAAAAAACAATTGAATATTGTTATAAATATTGTTTTAAATATTGATAATAATAATAATAATAATGAATGTTTCTTGAACAGCAAAACAGTGTTTTAGAATGATTTCTGAAGGATCATGTGACACTGAAGACTGAAGTAATGATGCTGAAAAAATAGTTTTGATCACAGCAAGAAATTAAAATTTAAAATATATTCAAATTATTATCAATTATTTTAAATACTAAAAATATTTCTGAATTTTTCTGTCTTTGCTGTACTTCAGAGCAAATAAATGCAGGCTTGGGGTGCAAAAGAGACTTACAAGATCTTTCAGTTCAAAAACTTTTGACTGGTTGTGTATATATTTTTTTCCCGAAAGTATGCCGCTTAAAGAACATAACGCTGAGGCTGATCTTGCCATTACTGTCTTCAAGATATGGCACATCCTATCTTGCTTTATTGATTGGTTAATAAACAGACTAAGAGAGAATCAGAGAGAGATGTATAATTTGAGCTCTTTTCATTTGTAACAGGTCTATAGGAACAGAAAATGGAGGCCGGTATCCAGTGATGAACTAGTTCCTGGAGACATTGTCTCAGTTGGTGAGTTTCATGGAATCTGAATGCATACAGTGGGCCAAAAATATTTGTACATCTGAGACATGCATAAAAAAGGCTGTATCTGTATTTTAATTAAAAAATTGATAGCAAAATCACATTCACAATAATTTTTTGATCGATGCTTGATCAAAACTGACAGTAAAGGCTTAATATTTTTGTGAAAAAAAGGTTTCCACAAAAATATGAAGCAGCACATCTGTTTTCAACATTGATGATACTGTTTCTTGAGCATCATATCAGAATATTAGAATGATTTCTGAAAGATCTTGTGACACTGAAGACTGGAGTAATGATGCTAAAAATTCAGCTTTGATCACAGGAATAAATTACATTTTATTATATATTGCAATAGAAAACTGCTATTTTACAATATTACTATTACTGTTTTTACTGTATTTTTGATCAAATGAGCATAGGAGACTTCTTTCGAAAACATACTGACCCCAAACTTTTAAACGATAGGGTATACTGTTCAAAATTAAGATACAAGGTAGAATTTGGCGTTTGGTTGTCACACGTTTGTAGTTAATGTGATAATCTAAACCTGTTGTTACTACACTAGTACTGACTTCATATATCCAATAAAAATCGAAATGTTAATTTAATATGTTAATAAGTGTCTATTTCTCATGTCATCACAGGACGTTCTCCTCAAGATAACCTGGTTCCCTGTGACGTGCTGCTACTGAGAGGCCGCTGCATTGTGGATGAGGCCATGCTCACAGGAGAGTCTGTACCTCAGATGAAGGTGAGTCTGGCTGCTGTCTCCACAGAATCAGCAGCAAAATCTGCTGTCACTAATTACCTGTGTTATGTCTGTACTCTGTAGGAGCCTGTAGAAGACCTGGACCCTGACAGGATCTTGGACCTACAAACAGACTCCCGTCTCCACATCATCTCAGGAGGGACCAAAGTGGTTCAGCACAGCCCGCCTCTCCGAGCCAGTGCAGGACTAAAACGTTAGTACTCATAGCTGTGATTTAGTCCTCAAAAACCTTTACATGTGCTTTAGCTCTTAATATAACTTAAAGGGATAATTCACCCAGAAAATAAAATTCTGTCATTAGTTACTCTTATGTCATTCCAAAACCATAGGAGCTTTGCTTATGTTCGGAATACAAATTAAAAGAACATTCCATTTTTTTTGGAAATAGGCTCATTCTCCAACTCCCCCCGAGTTAATAAGTTGAGTTTTACCTTTTTGAAATCCATTCAGCCGTTCTCCTGTTCTGGCGATATCACTTTTAGCATAGCTTAGCATAGATCATTGAATCCTATGAGACCAATAGCATCGCGTTCAAAAATAACCAGTGAGTTTTGGTATTTGTCCTATTTAAAACTTGACTCTTCTGATGGTCTTAGTACACGATATAACTACAGAAGAGTCAAGTTTTAAATAGGACAAATATGGAAACTCACTGGTCATTTTTGAACGCGATGCTATTGGTCTAATAGGATTCAATGATCTATGCTAAGCTATGCTAAAAGTGATATCGCCAGAACAGGAGAATGGCTGAATGGATTTCAAAACGGTAAAAATCAACTTATTGACTCGGGGGGAGTTGGAGAATGAGCCTGTTTCCAAAAAAAGTGGAGTGTTCCTTTAAGATATTTTAGATGAAATGCAAGAGATCTCTGACCCTGCATAGACAGCAAGGGTCCTACCACATTTAAGGTCCAGAAAGGTAGTAAGAACATTGACAAAATAGTCCATGTGACATCAGTGGTTCAATCAAAGTTTTATGAAGCTACTAGAATACTTCTTGTGCGCAGTCAAAACTAAAATAACAACTTTTTTAGCTCTTAGCTCTCGGATTTCATCAAAAATATTATAATTTGTGTTCTGAAGATGAACGAAGGTCTTACAGGATTGGAACGACATGAGAGTGAGTAGTTAAAGACAGAATTTTCACTTTTGTGTGAACTATCCCTTTAATCATTTTAAATGATTAACAATGATTTTAAAAATTGTTTGTAATTATACTAATTTTTCTGTCTTTTCACAGCTGTAGACAATGGCTGTGTTGCATATGTTTTGCGGACGGGGTTCTACACTTCTCAGGTGAGGTGCTTGATCAAGCGACATGTTTTTGAAAATTATTTCTTTGAACATTTTGCGGTCTGTTTGTTTGGAGAACAGTGAAATATTGACAAAGCAATTCAACAAATAATGATTAATAGGGTTGGAAAGAATGAGTCGCAACACTTAGATTTGTATTTGAAAAATGTCTAAACCATTGTTTTTGTTTTTAGGGCAAATTATTGAGGACGATTCTGTTTGGTGTGAAGAGGGTAACAGCCAACAACCTGGAGACTTTTATCTTCATTCTTTTCCTGTTGGTTTTTGCCATTGCAGCAGCTGTGTATGTTTGGGTTGAAGGTGAGTCAAGTAATTATTTGATTATTAATTGTTCAGTTTTGTACTGCTTCTTTAAGTTGACTTGTCCATTTTGAAAAATGTGTTGTGTGCATGTTTTTTGTTTCGCAGTAACGCATTTATTTTTTATTTTTTCACTTATTTAAATTTTCATTCTTTTTTTTTTCTAATTTTATTTCCTGTTTTTTGGTAATGTCACTTGTACTCTATATAAGTCTCTGTTGGGTTTTGTTCCCTCTAAGCAACTTTTTTGGAAATTTGTTTCAGTTTTGTATAACCATTCAAAATTTTGGTTTTGATAAAAAAAAAAAAAGTTTTAATAAAAAAAAAAAAAACACTCTTATGCCCACCAAGGCTACATTTATTTAATGACATACAGTAAATATATTGTGAAATATTTTTACCATTTAAAATAACTTAATTAAAATGTAATTTATTCCTGTTATCAAAGCTGAATTTTCAGCATCATTACTCCAGTCTTCAGTGTCACATGATCCTTCACAAATCATTATAGTATGCTGATTTGCTGCTCAAGAAACATTTTACATTATCATATTATAAATGTCTTTACTGTCACATTTGATTAAATTAATTTTTATTTATGAATAAATATGAAATAATTAATTTTTTTTAATTTGGACAAATCTCAAAACCTTTAAACGGTAGCCTATGTTTGATTTGCATATGTGTGATATGAAATTGCTTGCATATAAACAGCATATTGCACTGTTTCACTGTTTTATGCTTGGTCCTAGAGGAGCATTATATATTATGTATCAGCTGTCTCATACTTCATTTTCCTTGTCTTTCAGGGACAAAGGACCTGAGCAGAAACAAGTATAAGCTGTTTTTGGAGTGCACTCTGATCCTGACGTCAGTAGTGCCTCCTGAATTACCCATAGAGCTCTCACTGGCTGTTAACACATCTCTAATAGCCCTGGCCAAACTCTGTGAGTGGCTGCACTGAATTCAACAGAATTGTCCCATAACCTCACTATAGTTTAACACTTATCCTCTAATATTCTTCCCTTACAGATGTGTTTTGCACAGAACCTTTCAGAATCCCCTTCGCTGGGAAAGTGGAGATTTGCTGTTTCGATAAAACTGGCACCCTGACAAGTGACAGCCTGGTGGTTCGTGGCGTTGCAGGACTCAGGTAAAGTCTGAACAACTTGCAAAACGACCATAAAAAGTCTGCCTTTTTCTTTTTTGACCCATTTCACAGAAACTGATCATGTGTTGCTATAGCTATTGATATATTACCTATACAACATATTACCTTGACATTTAACGCATCTTCACATCTTCTTTTTTTTGGACAACGTAATAAATGTCTCTTTATTTTCTCCTCTTTTTAAAATTAAAGAAATGCCATTGTGTTTTTTTGCTATTAGATCAAATGGGAGCACAAAAATTATGTTTGATGTACTTCCTGTTCACCAAAATTGAAGTTTACCCAACTATGATGACTTTGGGGAACCCCAGAAATGTGAAAAGCACATCCATAGTCTTTTTCTGTTCCTCTTTTTCTTAGGGATGGGAAACAAGTGATGCCAGTTTCAGATATTCCAGTGGACACTCATCGGGTGGTGGCTACGTGTCATTCGCTAGTCACGCTAGATGATGGGCAGCTGGTGGGCGATCCACTGGAGAAGGCCATGCTGACAGCAGCAGATTGGACACTCACTAAAGGTTTGATTTAAACCCAGATCTGTTCACACAAACTCGGAGGCTTTGCTACATATGATCATTAAATGTAGGGCTGCACGATGATTGTTTTGCTCAAAATGTATAATCACAATATAGTAGGGCTGTCAAATGATTAAAATTTTTAATCAGATTAATCAGAATTTTCAGTGGATTAATCATGATTAATCATTACTTGCAACTACACCTGAATCCTAACCATTTTTTTTTCTGAAATGCATCCATCTAGGGCTGGGCGATTTTTTCGATTAATTCGAATTTACGTTTTAAGACGATTTAATTTTTTATTAAATCGAGGATTTTTTAATTAAGAGGCAATATTGTCCGACCACATGATGGCGCGCCTTACTAACCGCTGTATTCAGAACGGAAAACAAATAACGCGTTCTGGTAAAATAACGTGAGTCACTTGGACATGATTAGCTTGCTAGCAAGTTAGCCTGTTATATTACATACAATTTCACTTATCACATAAACAGAGTAGAGAGATGATTGAAGACAATAGCGAATTATTTGCATATCAAGGCTCGAGCGCGACCAGCATATTTGTATTTGCGCTGAGTGGAGCTTCAAAGGTTTCTATGTGTTTTGCACGTTGACTAATGTATCTCAAGTGTAGAGAGTGTAAATAAGAGACTGAATGGGCAGTAGCTTCGTTTATTATAATAGAGCTTTGTGATATTGCGAACTAAGATGAGTGACAGCTTTTAGTCATTTTTAAGGGAGTTTGTAAACGAGATATTGATTTATTATAACAGTTAAATAAACAAGAAGTTATTATTAAGTGACTTACATTGTCTGACTATAAGACTATTGCCTGATTTTGCTCTATTTTGTCGTCAAAAGTGGTCTGAAACAAGTCACAGCTGAGCCGCTGCGCATCTCCACTCAAACACAGCGGTGTTTCGTTTATGAATGAACGTGCGTTTTTAAACGAATCTAGTGAAATTATTCAATTTCCCGTTCATTAAGAGTCACTTGCATTATTCTTGAATGAACCATCCGTTCAAACGAATCAAATGAATATGATTCAGTAATTAAATCAGTGTCTTACCACCACCTGCTGGCAGATCGTTTCAGTTATTTAAATCATTTAATATTTCTGTGTTCAAAATTGTATATTTTTGTATACGATATAAGTCCAAGAGAAAAGCATGGAAATATATATTTTCCTCCCATCTCATATTTATTTGTCTTACAAACATTTACTGTGTCTGGTATGATAAGAATGGGGCCTGGTGGAAAGCGATCACTGATGCAGGTGCAATGTATACTGCAAAATATATGGTGCCCATATATATTGTGGAAAAGCTGGGGTTTCTTTACATGCTAAAAGTAGTAGGGGGGAAAAAATCGATTTAAATCGTAAATCGGATTTTTTGTGAAAAAAATCGGGGATTTTATTTTTAGGCCATATCGCCCAGCCCTACATCCATCCATCAATTATGGTGAAGAAAAAAAATGCCGCGCTGGTGGAAACAACACAAGACTTTCGCTTTTACTTTCGAGAGCGGCTCGGATGGCGCAGCTGGAAGAGATCCGTGTTCAATCGCACGCAGTAGGCTGAAACTTGCCACAAAATACCGGCAAAATAAATAATGAATGTGTCGGGGAAAGAGTAAAGACATATCTGAATTATTTATTAATAAAGTGTATTCTGAGTCAATGTCGCAAAGATCCTGACTTAAAATCTCCTTTTTGGACGCGCCTTGAGAGAGACATTTATCTTTACGGATTACACAATGAACAAGTTTTTGTTTTCGATTTGTTTTATTTCGTTAAGTAATAGGAATTTAAAGCTTTCTATAGATATTTTTATCATGTCTGTGAGGCATGCATTTCGCTTTATTTTTGTTAAGCACTTCAGTTCAAGAATGAGACGACAGAAAGCGCATCATTTTTGTTTTCTTTATTTTATAAAAACACTAACGTTTTTTGATGTATTACTCTTTACTTTGTGAGCACAAATGAAAGATAATTTTAAATTGCTTCCACTGAAAAACTGCAAGTGATTGCGCTGGTGCCACGATGACCTGCAAAGCGGCTTTATCTCTCTCCGCACAAACTATTGGCCTAGTCGCGCACATTTATCTTTAATGTTTAAACTATACTTGAACTGTTTTTTATCTATAGATTTTATTTTAGGCAAGTCGTGATGATTTGAGAAGGCAAACTGATCAAACAGGCTATGACCAGTCTTCCGTTGGGCGCTGTTCATTAAAAAAACAAAAACTTATATTTAACGAACAAAAAATGCTCCAAACTTTTTTCTAAATTAACTAAATAAAAAACGAAACTAAATATATACACTTTGCCATTGCATACAAAATTGAACTAAGGGGGATTTTTTTTTTCCCGTCAATTGCTTTGATATCACTGTGTCAGTCAGCGCTCTTTCGAGAATGAACCCATCATAACTATGCAGATGTAATTCCCAAAACATAAGAAAAACGAAAGTTTAATTCAAATTCTGAATGGATTATAGCATGGAAAGTGCAAGGCGCGCTCCCCTTATTATCACTAAAAGCGTCACAAATAGAGATCTCACAAAGTTTCGTTACAATCAATAAAGCTTTCTAAACTACACAATGAATCTTTTATTTACATCGCGTCTGCACTTAGTCATGAGATGATTCACGAGCGCGTAAAACGGCAACAAAAACCGATCTGGCGCTTTCAGCGGTGAGTGAATTCTGACAAACTGTTTCTAATTTTTTGAAATCAACACTTCTCAACGCTGCAAAAACACGCTGGATTGTTTGCCAGATCTTCAATTGCTTTGCTTTGGTTTGAGGGTATATAGCACCATCTACCCCAGTAGAACCGGGCCTAAGCTTGGCTATAACCACTCCAGTTGCAGAGGGGCTGTCGGCCAGGCTTGTACTTGTTAACTGTACCATCATCATTCTTTTTATATTTGAATCTGTCCATAGGCTCACCTTGCTCTATCTCGCCTCTAGCTCCCCAAACACTTTCCTGATAAATAATTCGTCACACTGCGCATGCGTGAAATGCGTTAAAAAAATTGACGTAATTAACGGCAACAAAATAATTAACGCCATTAACGCGTTATTTTTGACAGCCCTACAATATAGTCAAAAGAACATAAAATCTGCATTGGCAACCCAGTACTTGAAAGCTTGTGAAGCCTTGTTACCAATAGAAGATAATGGAAAAGTGGGAGATAAAGGAATGTTGAGAGGGGGTAATAAAATATCACAGACAATTTGTAGAGAGAAGCAGTAATTATTCTTGCATCCCTATTTAGTAAGTTTGTACATTTCCATCAAGTTGGTTTTATTTTTATCTGTCAAAATGTCAGAAAAAGTTGTCCTCATTTTGAGTAATTGACAGAACATGTTTAGTTAACCCAGCATATAGTATACATACTTGAATTCTTGATGTTTTACATGGTTTCTGTCCATTTATGTAGATGAGAAGGTGTTTTCTCGCAGCATAAAGACTCCGGGGCTGAAGATCCATCAGAGGTTTCATTTCGCTAGTGCTCTAAAGAGGATGTCAGTGCTGGCATCATATGAGCGGATGGGCTCCTCTGAGCTTTGCTATATCTCAACCGTTAAAGGTGCACCAGAGACCCTCAAAGACATGGTGAGCATCTCTTTTGCTCTTTAGGTATATATCTGCTACACTGCTGAAAGTTCGCTCTGTTTTTCAGCAGATCTGTGCTGGCACTGACAAACAATGATAACACTGCTAAAGTCCACATGTTTTTTAGCTTAGTATAAGAACTTCTGCTCCCTCACACACTTTAGTTACAGAGTTATCTTTATTTACACTGGGTTTTGACCAAAACCAAAGTCAAGTGGTTGACAGAACAATTAGTTGATCATTTAGTCTAGGAAACCTTGTAAAATTGCTTTTAGCGATTCATGATATAGGGGGGAAAAAACATCACATGGTGACTTTTTATTCCATAGGAAAAATACAGGAGTTTGCAAATAATTCATCATTCTAGAATAATTGAGGAGTGTTTCTGCATAGAGAATAAAAATGTTAGTTAAAAAGGATTAGTTTACTTCCAGAACAAAAATTTACAAATAATGTACTCACCCCCTTGTCATCCAAGATGTCTTTCTTTCTTAAGTCGTAAAGAAATAGTTTTTTTTTTTGAGGAAAACATTTCAGGAATGTTCTCCTTATAGTGGACTTCAACGGTGCCTGCGAGTTTGAATGTCCAAAATGCAGTTTAAATGCAGCTTCAGGGCTCTACTTGTTCCCAGCTGAGGAATAAGGGTCTTATCTAGCGAAACAATTGGTTATTTTCTAACAAAAGTTAAAGTTTATATACTTTTTAACCTCAAATGCTCGTCTTATCTAGCTCTGCTTGAACTCTGTGTATTCCGGTTCAATACAGTTAGGGTATGTCGAAAAACTACCATCTCATTTTCTCCTCCCACTTCAAAATCATCCTACATTGGTGCAGAAGTACTGACCCAGTGTTAACAAAGGGAATGTGCAAAGATCATCAAATGCCCTTTAGAAAAAAAAAAGGTAAAACAGTGATGTAGGACGATTTTTAAGTGAGATGGGAGTTTATCGACATACCCTAACTGTATTGAACCGGAATACACAGAGTTCAAGCAGAGCTAGACAAGACGAGCATTTGTGGTTAAAAAGTGTAGAAATTGTAATTTATGTAAAAAATAACCGATCGTTTTGCTAGACAAGACCCTTCTTACCTGGCTGGGATCGTTTAGAGCCCTTTGAAGCTGCATTTAAACTGCATTTTGGAAGTTCAAACTCGAGGGCACCACTATATGGAGAAAAATCCTGAAATGTTTTCCTCAAAAAACATAATTGCTTTACGACTAAAGAAAGAAAGACAAGAACATCTTGGATGACAAGGGGGTGAGTACATCATCTGACATTTTTGTTCTGTAAGTGAACTAATCCTTTAAAAACAAAAGATGAAAATACTTTTTACTCTGAAGATTTTCATATATCTCAAATTTTAATTGTTGCTGCCATTTTGTCCTGAAATTGAGATAATTATTTTATACATTATGACTTCGGACATCTGAATAGCTGCTATAGATTGGTGGTTCTGAATAATAAGACGTTGTTTTTCAGTTCTCTGAGTGTCCGGCCAGCTATGACGAGGTGCACAGAGAAATGTCACGGGAGGGAGCCAGAGTTCTCGCATTGGGATACAAAGAGATGGGCCACCTGAGCCATCAGCAGGTATTCAGCAGCGATCACTGAATGAATGCTAAACGTCACATTTACACATGCCCTGTTGTTTATCACAGTCTGTTGTGTGTGCAGGTGAGGGAGGTGAGCCGTGACATGCTGGAGTGCGACCTGCGCTTTGCAGGGTTCATGGTGGTGTCCTGTCCTCTCAAGACAGACAGCAAAGCAGTCATCAGAGAGATACAAGAGGCCTCACACCATGTGAGTGGATTAACTGCATATATTAACAGTTAAAGAGATAGTAGAAAATTCATTCGTTCGTTAAACCCGTAAGCGTTCATCTTCAGAACACAAATTAAGATATTTTTGATGAAATCTGTGAGCTTTCTGACCTTGCATAGACAGCAACACAGCTACCACCTTCAAGACCCAGAAAGGTTGTAAGGTCATTGTTTTTGTTTTCTTTGCACACAAAAAGTACTCTTTAGCTTCATAAAATTATGGTTGAACCACTGATGTCACATTGACTATTTTGTAGTAATGTCCTTACTACCTTTCTGGGTCTTGAACTTGTCAGTTGCGTTGCTGTCTATTGAGGGTCTGAAAGCTCTTGGATTTCATTAAAAATATCTTAATTTGTGTTCTGAAGATGAACGAAGGTCTTACAGGTTTGGAACCACATGAGGGTGAGTAATTAATGACAGAATTCTCATTTTAAGGTGAACCATGTCTTTAACAGTTAATATGTCTGTATTATCCAAACATTAAGGAATATTTTTCTAGCATTTCTAACATTTGTCACTCTCTGTCCACAGGTTGTAATGATCACAGGTGACAACCCTCTAACAGCGTGTCATGTGGCCAGAGAACTGCATTTTATTCAAAAAGAGCACACACTTATACTACAGCAAAGCCCCAATCAAGGTGTGTGACGTACTTGACACTGAATACTGCACTAAAAGTGCTGGAGGAACATTTTAAATCAATGTCTCACTCAATCCGCTCACCTGTCTGTTTATGATTTTTGCAGCTGAATGGCAGTGGGTGTCCATAGACAACAGCGTGTGCCTCCCTCTACCTACTTCCTCAGTCCCAGATTTGATCAGGCGGTATGACCTCTGTGTGACAGGAGAGGGACTAACCAGGTTGACCTATGAAACCCCGTTACTCAACGCGCTGCTTCCTCATGTGCGAGTCTTTGCTCGCGTCAGCCCTAAACAGAAGGTCAGCTTTGCATGTTTCAGAAGCCTTTCCTGATAGTTGAATGATCAGGATCTGTAGTCATGGTTAAGCAGGTTTAACAATGTTGATTTTCCTGTCTGTGCAGGAGTTTGTCATAACTAGTCTGAAGGGACTGGGTTTCGTTACGCTGATGTGTGGAGATGGCACAAATGATGTTGGTGCACTCAAACATGCCCACATAGGTAAGTCAGTAAACATGCCTGTTATGAATTACACTATGTGTAATTTACAAATCCAAGACTATGTAGAGAAAGAAATGTTTGGGGTTCAAAACATGCTGAGAACTATCAGCAAAATGTCATGGATGGTTCGTCACTTGGTTTTGTTTAAAGCAACCAAAAACTGTGATTCTTATAATTGAAATGGACGTTTGCAGTCAGGTCATATTTTGTTAAAATCACACTACCAGTCAAAAGTTTTTGAACAGTAAGTTTTTTTTATGTTTTTTAAAGAAGTCTCTTCTGCTCACCAAGCCTTTAGCATTTAGTTGATCCAAAATACAGAAAAAGCAGTAATATTGTGAAATAATTTTACAATTTAAAGTACCTGCTTTCTATTTGAATATGTTTTAAAATTTAATTCAAATTTAATTTATTCTTGTAACTTCAGAGTTTCACATGATCCTTTAGAAATCATTCTAATATGCTGATTTTCTGTGTTCAAGAAACATTTTTTTATTATTATTATTATTATTATTAATATTTAAAACACACTACACCATTCAAAAGCTTGGAGTCAGTATAATTTTTTTTGGGGGGGGGGGATTATAGAAATGAATACTTAATATACTTAATCAAAAGTGATGATAAAGATGTTTATAATGTTACAAAAGATTTCTATTTCAGATAAATTCTGTTCATCTGTACTTACTATTCATCAAAGAAACCTGAAAAAATTCTGCTTGGCTGTTTTCAACACAATTTGAACAGCAAATTAGAATATAAGATAATGATTTCTGAAGGATCATGTGACTGGAGTAATGATGCTAAAAATTCAGCGTTAAAAATACAGGAATAAATTACATTTTAAAATATATTCAAATAGAAAACAGTTAATTTTAGTAAAAAATATTCCAAAAGTTTTTGCTTACTTTGGATGAAATAAATGCAGGTTTGGTGAGCTGAAGAAACTTATTTAAAAAACATTAAAAATCTTTTGACTGGTAGTGTACAGAAAACTATTTATACTGTGTGTCGAAAATGTGTGATGATATAAAAGACAACATTTTCTTTATCATTTTCCACAATCATTAGCATTTATTTTGTCACTCAACTAAAGCCAATTCTTAAAAAATCTGAAAGATTTTTACTTTGCACTCTTACTTGTGTATTTTTACACACTGTAATTTTTAATTATTTATAATTTTAACAATTTATAATTATTTGTAGTGTGCGTTACACTGTAAATGTTGTTCTAGAACAGCATTTCTTTTATATTTGAATTGAAAATGGTAACTTTGACAGCCTCTCAATCAATCAATTAACTTTTTTTTTTTTATATATAGAAACTAAATGGGTCCATAGATTAAATAATAATAATTAACTAAAGTAATTATGATTTAAATTAAAATAATTACATTTTAGGAAGATGGATCTGTTGATTAATTGATTCTTTCCTTAAGATTGATCTTTTGGAATCCCACTCTTTTTTTTTTACAAATTAATTTCCCAATCATTTGTGAATTGTAATTAAGAATATTTTTGCTTACAGGTTCTACCTGATAAAATTTTAGAGCTTGGCATAACTATAAAAATGTCATTGAGAATTATAAAAAAGCCCATGGCCTTTTTAAAGTTTTTATTAAATCAAATAACTTATTCAGGTCTAGAAGTCACACTTTTAAAATGAATACTTCCTCATATATATCTAGGTTTTCCACAAATGTGGGAACGCTAATTCTTCAAAGACACCAAACAGTATTTGAGTGAATGCAAATGATTTAAAATCATTTAAAATGATCTTGAGGCCCCTTTGAAAGTTTGCTGAGGCCCCCTAGTGGGCTCCAGGTTGAGAACCACTGCTCAAAACAAGATATGAGTGTGTTAACTCTTTTTACAAACCAAGAGACAATTTCAAAGTCAGTTGATAGAATGGCACATTGTCTTGTGTTGAATCTGGAACATAATTAAATTCACACTATAAAGTCTAATGTGTCATATTTGATCAACAAAATTCCTCTTAAAGGCCCCTTTGGTTATCAACATGATCAGAACTTTGCTGTAAAACTGTTGTTCACAATCTACTGCATGCCTTCTGTCATCTGATTAATAGTTTATATATTTGTAACAAGTAATATACCTTTTAATATGGCATAAGTAGCACGGGTATATTTGTAGCAATAGCCAACAATACATTGTATGGGTGAAAAATTACAGATTTTTCTTTTATGCTAAAAATCATTAGGATATTAAGTAAAGATCTTGTTCCATGAAGATATTTTGTAAATTTCCTACAGGAAATATATCAAAATCTAATTTTTGATTAGTAATATGCATTGCTAAGAACTTCCTAAGAGCAATTTTCTTAATATTTAGATTTTTTTTTTTTACCCTCAAATTCTAGATTTTCAAAAGTTGTGAGTTTATATCTTATTTTATGTATTAGTAAAAGCAGAAAATATGTAGACGTCGCGCATTACTTATGAATTAGTGAGCGGAAAAGCAGGAAATTACACGATTTTGTAAAAACATCCTCATGAAGGCATCTTGCGTTTTCTTTCACACATTTCCTCTCTTTCACTTCACAATTCAGTACCAATAAATTATAATGAAAGGGAAAAGGGGTTATATTCCACACAGTTTTTTATTAGCATTTAACTTGTTTCCCTGATATGCACCAACAATTTTCACCCTCTCCAATCTAAAACAGACTCCTACTGTTTCTTTAAGAGGCCTATTTGTAAAAGACTTAATCTCATTAAATGTGTACACTACTGTCCAAAAATGATTTCATATGTCAGGCTTTACAGGTTTAATATACAATAGATGTACTCATACATAACATGTCCATTGTGTTTATCAGGTGTGGCGTTGTTAGCTAACGCCCCAGAGCACATGCCTGAGAAGAAGAGGAGAAGCAAAGACAAAGATTACTCCTCTGGGGAGCCCAAACCCCCAGTCCCGAGTTCAGGGGTCAAACTCAGCTCCCGTGCAGCCAGACAAAGAATGATAGCCCAGAGAGAGGAGCATCTCGCTGCACAGAAGGTAATATTTAAAGCAGCTCAAGTTTGAAAGTCAGCATTTAAAGAGACAGTTCACCCAAAAAAAAATTCTGTCATCATTTACTCACACTTGTGTTGAGTTCATTTCTTCTCCATTGCACAAAAGAACTCATTTCAAACCCGTAAGGCCGTGTTCACACTTGCCGTCCTTTTTCAAACTGCCAGCGTCTGTTTTACATTCTAATCCTATGGAGTAAACCATCTTTTCAAAAAAGCCCTAGCGCTTTTTTTAAACGCCACCGCCGGCGTCTTTTTTTGCAGCTCAGAGCGTCTTTTTAAGTTGAAAAAAGTTGAACTTTTTTGAAGAAAACGCCCTACGTCAAGCGCTTTTTTGACAGCTGACCAATGACAAGCGAGTAGCGGGACCTATCGTTTCCATAACAACAAAAACAAGAAGAAAAAACTGAGAAGTTGCCGGTAGATAAACTTATCGTACTAGTTTCAGAGCACAAGGAGTTGTATGATATGAGTAAACAACTCTATCATAATATACATCACAAAGAGGCTCTTTCTCGACATTTCTTCACCACACAGCACTACGCTACTGTTGCAGCTGTTGTTATAGCGACAAAAAGACACACTCGGCTGCTTTTTGTAACAGAACGCTGCCAGCTTTTTTTTTTTCCTAAAAAAACGCCCTAGTCAACTTTTTCTTGTCAAAAAAGACACCAAGTGTGAACACGGCCTAAGACCTTATTTTTTATGTTTGGAGCACAAATTAAGATATTTTTGATGAAATCCGAGAGCTTCAAGGCCCAGAAAGTTTTTTTTTTTTTTTTTTTTGTGCACACAACAAAGTATTTTCTTAGCTTCATAAAATTACTGTTGAACCACTCATGTCAAATGGACTATTTTGTTGATGTTCTTGGTACCTTCCTGGGCCTTGAACGTCCTTGGAAGGACCCTTGCTGTCTATGGAGAGTCGGAAAGCTCTCGGATTTCATCAAAAATATCTTAATTTGTGTTCCGAAGATGAACGGTCTTACAGGGTTTGGAACGACATGAGGGTGAATAATTAATGACAGGATTTTCATTTTTGGGTGAACTGTCCCTTTAAGCTTTGAACTATTTCCTCTAAATATGTAACCATGACTTGTGTCATAGGAGAGGATCAGTCAGGTGCTGCGAGAGCTAGAAGAGGATCAGATTCAGGTGGTTAAACTGGGCGATGCCTCCATTGCTGCTCCATTCACCTCAAAACTATCCTCCATACAGTGCAGTAAGTAACATGTTTTAGATCAGCTTGCGCTTGCATTAAGTCCTACGTACTTTTGGCCTAACATGTTCCCGTCTGTTTTCAGTCTGTCACGTGATTAAACAGGGGCGCTGCACTCTGGTGACCACCCTGCAGATGTTTAAGATCCTGGCGCTGAACGCTCTGGTTCTGGCCTACAGTCAGTCTGTGCTTTACTTGGAAGGGGTCAAATTTAGCGACTTCCAGGCAACACTTCAGGGCCTGCTGCTGGCCGGCTGCTTTCTCTTCATTTCAAGGTCAAAGGTGAGACTGTAGTGTTTTGTCAAGCTGCTTGTAGTTTATGATGGACCGAGTTTTGCTGACTGTAAACGATGTATGTTTTTCACCTCAGCCGTTGAAGTCTCTGTCCAAAGAACGGCCTTTACCGAACATCTTCAACCTGTACACTGTCCTCACAGTGCTGCTACAGTTTGCAGTCCATTTTTGCAGTCTGGTGTACCTCTACAAAGGGGCACAGAGCAGAAGCCCACCCAGGTATGAATGGAAATAGGATACTTAAAAGAGTAGTTCACTTCCAGAACAAAAATGTACAGATAATGTACTCACCCCCTTGTCATCCAAGATGTTCTTGTCTTTCTTTCTTTTGTCGTAAGTAATTGTTTTTTGAGGAAAACATTTCAGGATTTCTCTCCATATAGTGGACTTCTATAGTGCCCTCGAGTTTGAACTTCCAAAATGCACTTTAAATGCAGCTTCAAAGGGCTCTAAACAATCCCAGCTGAGGAAGAAGGGTATCTAGTGAAACGAGATATTTTCGAAAAAAATTTTACAATTTATATACTTTCTAACCTTGAAACCTCATCTTGTCTAGCTTTGAGTGAACTGTGAACTTTTGCGTGCATTCCGGTTCGTAACAAGTTAGGGTATGTCAAAAATCTCCCATCTTATTTTCTCCTCCACCTTTAAAATCACCCTACATCGCTTTTTTACCTTTTTTTTGTAAAGGGAGTTTGATCTTTGCATGTTCACTTTGTAAACACTGAGTCTGTACTTCTGCAGCGATGTAGGTAATTTTGAAGTTGGAGGAGAAAATGAGACGGGACTGTATTGAACTGGAACACACAGAGTTAAAAAGTTTATCAATTGTAAATGTTTTTCGAAAATAAACCCTTATTCTTTGGCTGGAATTGTTTAGAGCTCTTTGAAGGTGCATTTTAAACTGCATTTTGGAAGTTCAAACTCGGGGGCACCATTGAAGTCCACTATATGGAGAGAAATCCTGAAATGTTTTCCTCAAAAAACATAATTTCTATACAAGTGAAGAAAGAAAGACATTAACATCTTGGATGATAAGGGGGTGAGTACATTATCTGTAAATGTTTGTTCTGAAAGTGAACTACTACTTTAATGCCAAGTGGGATTTCCCAGTATCTTTACAAAAAAATCTTAAATCTTGCTAGCACTTGCATTTATATGATCAAAAATACAGGAAAAGGAGTAAAATTTTACATAATATAAAATAGCTTTTTTCTATTTGAATACATTTTAAAATGTAATTTTATTCATGTAATGCCAAGCTAAATTTTCAGCATCAATACTGAGTCTTCAGTGTCACATGATCCTTCAGAAATCATTCTAATATACTGATTGGCTGCTGCTTAATATTTTTGTGGAAACTGTGATAACATTATTTGAAATATACATTTTTTCTAACATTATAAATGTAGTTTATGACTTTTCGATCAGTAAATGTGCCCTTGATGAATTAAAGTATTAATTTATTTTCAAAAGTTTTTGGCCAATGGCTCATGTTGTCAGATATCGTCAACTGTCTTTAAAAATGCCTGTTTAGGCTTTTCAATGGGTACCACACATTCCTTACATGTGACGTCATTGTTCACATTTGTGTTTGATTTTCAAAACATTTGCAATCTGGCTTCATGTTTCTCTCTCTTATCCTTTTTTTCCCTCTCCTGCAGGAAAGAGCAGTTTGTGGACCTGTACAAAGAGTTTGAGCCCAGTCTCATTAACAGTACTGTATACATCATGTCCATGGCCATGCAAATGGCCACATTTGCCATTAATTATAAGGTACTTTCATTGTTACTTTGATGTCAATTACATATAATGATGATTTGTGATGAAATTACGCTGTATAGCACTTAAAGGGATAGTTCACCCAAAAATGAAAATTACCCCATGATTTAGTAACCCTCAAGGCATCCTAGGTGTATATGACTTTCTTCTTTTTAGACTAGTACAATCGGAGTGATATTAAAAAATGTCCTGTCTCCTCCAAGCAATGGCAGTGAATGGGTGTTAAGATTTTGAAGTCCAATAAAGTGCATCCATTCATCATAAAATTGCTCCACGTGGCTCCAGGTGGTTAATAAAGGCTTTCTGAAGTGAATCAATGTGTTTCTTTAAAAAAAAAATCCATATTTAATACTTTATAAACCATAATCTCTAGCTTCTGCTAAATGACGTACGCTTGTTCAAAAGAAAGTGGTGTTGCAGCAGATGTGAGAATATGCTAATCTTGTGAGAGCCAAGTTTTGTTTACAGCAAAGGAAAACCAGTCCCCTTTAAACTTATATCGCAATCCTCCAAAATTTTTCCTTTGAAATTCTCGTTTTGTACTTCTAATTTGAGACCGGAGTTTTGTTTTGCTTCCGCTTTCTCACCTGTGCTTCTGTGCTTAGTTTATAAAGTGTTAAATATGGATATTTTTCTTATACAAACACATTGATTCACTTCAGTAGGCCTTAATTAAACCCCTGGAGCCGTGTGGAGCACTTTTTATAATGGATGGATGCACTTTATTGGACTTAAAAATCTCAAACCCATTAACTGCCATTATAAAGCTTAGAAGAGCCAGGACATGTTTTCATGGGGTGATTTTCATTTTTGGGTGAACTATCCCTTTAATAGTCTCAGTTAAGAATAAATACACTGCAAGCACACCTGAGATTTGAGACCTGATTCAACACACTGTCTTGTTCAGGGTCATCCTTTCATGGAGTCTCTCACTGAGAATCGGCCCTTGCTGTGGAGCATCGGCATATCAGGGCTTGCCATAGTAGGGCTGCTAACGGGATCTTCGCCTGAATTCAATGAGCAGTTTGCCTTAGTGGATATTCCAACTGAGGTATGATTACTCCACACTATTCACATGGAAATGTGCTTGTATTTTAAGCATGCAGTTAAGGCTTGTTCACACCAAGAGTGATAACTCTAATTATATGTGACCTTGGACTACAAAACCAGTCATAAGTCGCACGGCTGTATTTGTAGTAATAGCCAGCAATCAGTGTATGGGTCAAAATTATAGGTTTTTCTTTTCTGCCAAAAATCAATAGGATTTTAAGTAAAGATCATGCTCCATAAAGATATTTTGTAAATTTCCTACTGTAAATATATCAAAACTATATGCATGCAATATGCATGGCTAAGAACTTCATTTGGACAACTTTAAAGGTGATTTTCTCAATATTTTGATTTTTTTTGGCTCCTTCAGATTTCAGATTTTCAAATAGTTGTATCTCAGCCAAATATTATCATGTCCTACAAAACCATACATCAGTGGAAAGCTTATTTATTCAGCTTTGAGATGATGTACACATCAAAACAACAAAAAAAGCTGACCTTTATGATGGTTTTTGTGGTCCAGGGTCACATATAACCTTATTAGCATCCACAACCTTCTGGTTATTATAAGCGTGTGCAGAAGTTTTGTCGTATGTCATGTTAATATGTTTTTATATTCTCCTCTTTGCAGTTTAAGTTAATAATAGCCCAGGTCCTAGTTGTGGATTTTGCCGCTGCCCTGTTGGTGGACAGACTTTTGCAGTTCCTGCTGGGCAAAGGAGCCCTAAGGTTTCCTAAATGAACTGTTATTGCCAACAGTCACCAAAGCAGCTGCTGCCCCTCGTGACCAGACTGTGAACGGGCTTTACAGGAACACGGTACTTGACTGGTGGCAAACTCTGCGAGATGCGAAAGGATGGGCGTGAAACTCAATACTGTACACACCCCAGTGTTTCCTTTTCCTCCCTGTCTCTTGTCTTTGCTCTGTCTTAATACTTTTAGCTTCATTTTCTTTTTTACTGACATCTTTAACCACCCCCTTCCTGCTCTGAAGGCCAAGAAAACTACAGTATTGTGTTGAGGGTGAGAGTGTGTTTGAGTGCGGTTGAAGCACACGGCTGTGTTGGGGCGTTCTGAAGAAGTGTTTCGTTTTTTGTTTTGAATTGTTTTCATCATTTTGTAAAAAGACAAATCTCAGAAAGACTTATAAATGACCAAAAAAAGCTGTTGATGTGTTTTTTTTATTTCCATCACTCTTTCTTATTGAAGACGGTGCCGATAGCCTAGTGGTTAGAGCACTGACGTATAGTGCAACTGCATCTCTGGCGACCGGTGTTTGAGTCCCGACTCGTGGTCCTTTGCCAATCCCATTCCCAACTCTCCACCCCACACTTTCCTGTCATTCTCTACTGTCCTGTCTGTTACAAAGCATATCTATATGATATTACATAAGCTAATACTGTAAGGAAAGTTCACTATTTTACAATGGCCGTTAAAGCTTTAAATCACATGTAAGAATGCAAATAATGAAATGATATGATTGCACGACATGGGGTGATTAGTTATAAAATACTGTCTGTTAATGGAATATTTCTTTATATGAACATTTCAACAGGCATATGGTAATAGAGCCTGAAGCTTTTCTCCAGATTATTATTATTTTTTTTTTTTTTTTCAAAAGAAAATGTTCAGTGAAAGAAAGGCCTTTACTTTCAGGAAATGTTGATTGTCAAGTTTAAAGATCATACTAAACTTCTATTTTTTTTTTTTTTTTTTTAATTACATACACCTTACAGAATTTGCAAAATGCTTATTATTTGACCAAAATAAGGGATCATATAAAATTCATGTTATTTTTTATTTAGTACTGACCTGAATAAGATATTAGAATTTGAAGATCAGGGTACATTTTTGTCTTCTGGGAAACATGCAAGTGTCTTCTGTAGCTTCTGAGGGAGTACAAAAGGAAAAAATACGATATTTAGGCGAAAAAAGAAAAATGTACACACCTTCTTTCTGATTAAAAGTTTACATCTCTCTGCTCTTAATGTATAAGCAAATGTTTTTCCTTCTGGAGCATCCGTGAGCATTTGAACCTTCTGTAATAGTTGCATATGAGTCCCTTAGTTGTCCTCAGTGTGAAAAGATGGATCTTAAAATCATAGTCATTGTTGGAAAGGGTTCAAATACAAAGAATTTGTGAGACCTGAAGGAATTTTCTGAAGAACAGCAGGCAGTTTAATTGTTCAGGACAAACAAGGGACTCATGAACAACTATCACTAAACAAAACAAAAAAACACGCACAGCTGTGGATCATTAAGGTAAGAACAAACTATTAAGAATCAATGGTACATATAAATTTTTAAAAATAATAATTTGTTATAAATTCAACTTATTTTCTCTTGTGGACTATATGTAAACATTTTGGGAAAAAAAACATCTTGTGAAATATTTATTCAGTCAGTATTAGTTTACAGTGAGGTTTATTCAGGTGAGTACTAAATAAAAAAAACAAGCATTTTGTTTGATCCCTGTTATTTTGGTAAAATAATTAACATTTTGCAGTTTCTGCAAGGTGTATTTTAACTTGACCTCAACTGTATGGTGGAAAGATATTTCTCCCAGTATTTCTGCTATAATTCTTTTTTATAAACAACTGGGAAACAAAAAGAAACAATACTAGTTTGAGGGGGAAAATAAAACAAACGTGTGTTCATTTTTTACCATTCAGGCTGACATTTTATATTTATTAGTAATATAAATTGTATTAATAATAATATATTTATTGGAAAAAGTAGAAACAAGCTAGACTGGTTTCCAAAACAATTTTATTGCCCATAAATTAAATAAAATCTTTGTGTGCCATTTTCCTCAAAATAACGTAAGCAACAAGCTTGTAAGGGTTGCGGTTTATTCAGTAGACTCTGCAATTTGTGTAAAAATGAGTGTACATTTCGCCCGTTGCATTGTTAAGGAATTATTTTTTCATGTTAAGTTCATTTTATATTGGTTAATAATTTATCAAACGTAATACTTGTCAAAACTAAAACATCAGAATCTTCATGTGTAATTCGGTAATTTCCAAAGACTGTTAAGGTAATTTCACGCTAACGTAACATGACTACAATTCCCAAGAACCATCGCGGTCGACATGAAAGTGGGCGGGGCATATTTGACACTGCGCGCGATCTTTGAAAGAAAATGGCGGAGTTTCGGAGTGGAGGATCCGAACTGTGAGTGTTTATTATTTACAACATGTGAAATATATGTACTAAATGTTTCTCCATTAACATGTAGTGACAATTATTTAATAAAGCACAGCTTTTAGAATAACGTTTAACACTGCTGATGTTGTCAAACAGCTAACGTAAACTCGACGACTTGAACAAATGAACAAATACACATAACTTGTTAAAAACACATTACAGTATATTGAATTTAGTTGTTCGCTGTGTTGTGTTGTAATGTACATGACCATTCAATCTCTCTCACAGGTGTGATGCCAGCAACTTCAATACCACGGTAATTCTGTTTTCGGTTGTTTATGAAATTTACCTTTAACAATTAGACGTTTGGTTCAGTAAAGTACTTAATACTTTTATGTGTTAGTATATTAAAATCATTTCTGAAGGATTATGTGACATTGACTCATCTCAGGAGTGAATTACATTTTAAATATACATTCAAACAGAAAACTGTAATTTTAAATAGTATTAATATTTCACAAGATTACATATTTACTGTGTGTTGTACTGTGATCAATTAAATGCAGTATTGGTGAGCAAAAGAGACTTTCAAAAACATAAACAAAAAACATTACTGACAAATTACTAGGAAATATTGAATGTGTATGTTTTAAGATCATTATCATGCTTAGTACCTGTTATATTTTCAGACTTGTTCCTTAGTTATGCTTTTAAAAATGTCATTATGCATTATTACAGCTTCCAATATCGTTATAAAGGGTTTGCACTTGTGTCACAATTTGGTTACCAGGATGTGCGGCCGTATTGGCGACACTCAGATGTAAACAACAGCATAGATTGCACC
Organism: Garra rufa; assembly: GCF_049309525.1. NCBI lineage: Eukaryota > Metazoa > Chordata > Actinopteri > Cypriniformes > Cyprinidae > Garra > Garra rufa. The sequence goes on from NC_133361.1 coordinate 26,324,294, forward strand.
ATTAATGTACTACTGAATACGTTGTTCTGCTAATTTATGCTGTCCAAACCACAGAAAAAATGTGTGGAAGCTGCTAAATCATATAGAGAAGGATTTAGTTTGCAGGAAAGAGTGTGATATTTTGACTAACTAAAGTTAATAGGCAGAAAAGGTACATACAGGCAGTATTAATTAAGATATTAGCCTAATATTTCGCCTCCCGGAAATGATAAGAACAAACACAAATCTTGTCAAGATTCTTGCCCTGAAAATCCAACCACAAACGCCTTTTGTTCCTCAGACAGTTTTTTGCACTCTTCTCCTTGATTTGTTATAACTTTTGGCAGTCTATAGTACTTCAAATTTAGTACAGCCCTAAAAATGACAATAATGGACCATTTTCAGCAGCAATAATCAGCAAAATATGTGAGTTTTGTTTGGTTCAGTGGCATTGTTTACATTCAGTGCCGCCAAAATGGCAACCACTGTACAGTGCCGTGCGAAATTATTCATACCCCTTCATTTTTTTCACATTTTGTTATGTTGCTGCGAAAAATACAACACTGAAATTAGTACATTGCATAAGTTTTCAGTACATAGTTGAAGCACCTTTACAGCCTCAAGTCTTTTTGGGTATGATGTGACAAGCTTTGCACATCTGCATTTGACAATTATCTGCCATTCTTTGCCTCACCTTTTCACCTCTCAAACTCTGTCAGCTTGGATGGGGGCTGGCAGACATTTTCTCGAGTCCTAGTTGTTCCAATCGTCTTCCATTATGGATAATGCTTCTGTGAACCTTCAATGCAGCAGATTTGTTTCTGAACTCTTCCCTCGATCATTGCCTTAACGCAAGTCTGTCACTGAGCTCTACAGGCAGTTATCTTGACCTCAGGACTTGGTTTTTGCTCTGATATGCATTTTCAGCTGTTAGACCTTTTCTGAGAGGTGTGTGCCTTTCTAAATCATACTCATTCTAATGAATTTGCCACAGTTTAACTCCACTCGAAGTGTAGTAACATCTAGAAGCAATATGAATGCTCCTGAGCTAAATTTCGAGTCTCCCAGAAAAGGGTATGAATACTTATGCAACGGGATCTTTTCAGTTTTTTATTTTTAATAAATTTTCACAAATGTTAAAAACCTATTTTTTGCTTTGCCATTATGGAGACGGGAGTGTAGACTGATGTGGGAAAAAAGTCATTTAAAGTAGTTTAACATAAGACAGCAACATAACAAAATGTGGAAAAAAATGAAGGGGTATGAATAATTTTGCAAGGCACTGTATATGTATCTAATGCTGTGTTGTGTTTCCATTTCGTCTGTCTGAACTAGGTCTCAGAAACGTCTCATGGAGTCAAACGGCCTCATGATAGTAACCACATCTCAGGTCCTCTTCAGAAATCCCCTTGCACATCACCTGCGCCTGCAACAACGCAGCAATTAGGAGAGGAGGAGCGGCCGGAGGACTCGAAGATGAGCTCTGTTGAGGATGGCATGAGGGAAAGTGTGACTGTAGCCGCACCAGAACGAAGCCCTCGCTCGCGGAGAAAATCTTGGAGGAGATCATCCAGGGTCAGACGCTCTCTGCCAGCCTTCTCCAGCTCCTCACAGCGTGAGTTGCCGAAACAGAGACATTTTCACCAGACGTCCTGCTGGAGTTGTTTATGATTGTGTTGATTTTCTCTTCTCTTTGTGTCTTTCAGCACTGTGTGAAACCATCAGTCTGTCTTTACCTGATAATGAGAGGCTGGAGATGCTAATTAAAGCTGCTATGCAGGTCTTTGAAATGCGTATCATTAAGGAAATTAAATTCAGCTTTGTCACTGTGAGCATGAATCCACTTTCATGCCTTTTTTCCTCCTGATTCTAACTATTTATTTTTTCCTGATTGTACATAGAGGACAGTGACGAGGGCCAAAAATAGTCTGTACACTGTTCCGGGTGTTGATGCAGAGACACTTCAGACTCAAGGTAAGTCAGGGTGTCCTGGTCAAGCCAGATGTTTACATTTTTACTTGTTCTGCCAACATTTTCACTAGCTTCAACACAAAGGACAGATCAGTTTTTAGCAGTATTTTATATTGAAATATAGAAATAAATAAAGAATATTTGTGGCAAGATAGAAGCTACACAGTTCAAAAGTTTGGGATTGGTCAAGGCCTTCTATGCTCACCAAGGCTGCATTTGATTAAAAAAATACAATAAAAACAGCAATATTGTCAAATATTATTACAAATTAAAATAGCTGTAAATGTAATTTATTCCTGTGATCAAAGCTAAATTTTCAGCATCATTACTTCAGTCTTCAGTGTCACATGATCCTTCCAAAATCATTCTAACATGCTGATTTGCTGCTCAAGAAACATTTCTTAATATTATCAATGTTGAAAACTGTTGTGCTGCTGAATGTTTTTGTGGAAAGTGTGATGTCTTTTTTTTTCTTTGAACCAAAAGTTTAAAGAAATATTTATTTAAAAAAATATTCAAAAATATTGAAAATCTTTAGTAATATTATAAATATAATATATCACTTTCAGTCAATTTAATGCATCCTTGCTGACCAAAAGCATTCATTTCTTTAAAAAAAACTAAACAATAATTACATTTTAAAAATATATACCAATTTTTGCCACTATCCTTCAAACCTACCCATTTCCCAGCAAGATTTTTTTTAAATAATAATTTAAAATATAATAGTTCAGTATGATCATGTATTCTTATATATTGTTTAATAAGCACAGATCAGAGTGCGTAATAAAAAATAAATTAAAAAACACTACCAGTCAAAAGTTTTAGAACAGTAAGATTTGTAAAGTCTCTTCTGCTCAAAAAGCCTGCTTTTATTTGATCCAAAGTACAGCAAAAACAGCACAATTCTGAAATATTTTTACTATTTAAAATAACTTTTCTATTTGAATATATTTAAAATGTAATTTATTCCTGTGATTTCAAAGCCAAATTTTAAGCATCATTACTCCAGTCACATTCATGTTCAGAAATCATTCTAATATTCTGATTTGCTGCTCAAAAACACATTATTATTATTATTATTATGTTGAAAACAGCTGAGCAGATTCTTTTCAGGTTTCTTTGATAAATAGAACATTTAACACATCCTTGCTAAATGAAAGTATCATTCAAAAAATTATACTGACTCCAAGCTTTTGAATAGTATAGTGTATAATGTTACAAAAGCTTTTATTTTAGGTAAATGCTGTAAGTTGTATCTTTCTATTTAACAAAGAATAAAAAAATATACTCAACTGTTTAAATATTGATGATAATTTTAAAAAAGTTTCTTGAGCAGCAAATCAGCATATTAGAGTGATTTCTGAAGGATCATGTGAAACTTAAGACCGGAGTGATGATGCTGAAAATGTAGCTTTAATCACAGGAATAAATTACATTTTAAAATATATTCAAATAGAAAGCAGTTTTTTTACATAGTAAAAATATTTCAAAATTCTACTGTTTTTGCTGTACTTTGGATCACATAAATGCAGGCTAAAATGTAAAAAATCTTGCTTACACTAATTGTGTAATTTTGGGTGTCATTTTCAACACATTTTTATATTCCCAAACCAAATGTTTTGTATTTTCAGTAAAACCTCATCTATTAGGGCTCTGTAGAAAAATGAATTTTATCCAAAATATAATTCTGTTTATAATAAAATGATTCACTGTTTAAATTATGTATTTATGTGAATGCCATTCATTTCCAGTTGAGTCTTTGCATGAAGAGTGGGACAGTTTGGCTAAAGACATTAGAAGAGAAACTCAGAATTCACTTCCAACTGTTGAGAGGTAAACATCAGATTTTCTGTGTTGATTACATTCATCATTAGTCTTTCAATCTTGAAGCACACTCCAGTTTATTACATTTCCTCTCTCTCTGTATATGCAGTGACCCTGTTGTTAACATGACCAGTGCACACATTCAGGAGGACATTACCAGGTAACATTAACATCCATACAAGACGTTACAGTGCAAATCCAATTCATTTCATGACTGCATTTGCCATGTTAATGGTCTTCATGTACTCATGAAGGTTACAGGCTGAAAGTATGTCATGGGAATCGCTATTGAACAAACACAGAGGCAAAGCTGACGAACTAGACAAGTAAGCACAACTACATAAATACACCAGCACACATATGGATACAGAATGATGTTCGGATTTATTCAGTTTGAATTGGTTGCTAGCTGTACATCTCTGTGTCGTTGCAGATGTGTGGAGCGAGGTGAAGAGAAAGGGATGCCACTGGACCCATCATGCTTTGCCAAGTCTTCACAGAGTCAGCTCATTCTGAATAAACCTGACTACAAGGCGGTACTCGTGGGACAGCAAAAACTACTCAGAAACATGGAGCTAGTGGTAAGACCATAATGCTTTAGACTTCAGGACTCAAATACAGTATCTATTCAGACCAGAAAGCCGGAGAAATCAGTCAGGCCAGTAGTTCTGCCAACATTTTCACTAGCCTCGTCACCAAGGAATGAAAATATTATCGGTTTTCATTTGCTATGAATTTTCACATTTGTATTAATAAATGTTATGTTGTCTTTAGCATTTTATGGCAACTATATACCAGAGGAGCCCAACATTTTTACTACAAAGGGATAAATATAAAAGTAAATGTAGTATTATAATATAACTGGGTCAAAGATAAAACAGGTTTTTCAAGCATTAAAAAAATAGGTTTAATACAGCATGCTTTCTTTTTCTTGCATGTGCCCTATTCTGAGCAAAAACAATTATGACTGTCATACATTTACTTTTATTTACAAAGACACCCACTAAAATGTTTTTCATTGTGACAGTAAGTCATCTAATCAAACGCTTCAAAGGTTTTGCCAAACAAGAGGTTTTTAATCATTTAAAATATAATAATATTTAGTATGATCAGTTATTCTTTCGTATATTTTAATAAGCTCAGGTCAGAATAAGTGTTGCTTAACTTTTACATAACGATGAAATATTATTTCAACCGAGAAATTTTTGGAGAAAAGTTTGAAAGATTATAAACACCTTTCTTGCATTTAATATGCTTTCTATGTAAATAAAATCACTTTTCTACATTTAATTTGCAGACACCGAAATAGGACTTCTCATATTTGAGTCATCTATATTAGATTTAATGTATGATTTAAATGAACTTTTTTTATTATCAAATTAATTAAGATTTGCTGCGTTTAAATAAAAAAGGCAAGAAATGTTAAAACAAAGACAAAAAAATGCTTTAATGGCATTTTTATTTTCTTGGGACGTCTTATATTTGAGTCAACTTTATTCGATTTAACGTAGGATTTAAATTAACCTTTTTTTTAATCAAATGAATTTATATTTGCTACATTTAAATGAAAAAGGCAAGACATGTTAAACAAAAAATATGCTTTAATGGCACGTTTTTATTTCTGTTTTCTTGGGACATCTCATATTTGAGTCAACTATATTAGATTTAATGTATGATTCAAATTAACTATTTTTTTTAATCTAATGAATTTATATTTGCTACATTTAAATAAAAAAGGCAAGACATGTTAAAACACAAAAAATGCTTAAATGGCATGCATATTCTTGGGGCGTCTCATCATTGACTCAGCTATATTAGATTTAATGTAGAATTTAAATGAACAATTTTTATTTTTATCTAATTAATTTATATTTGATGCAATTAAATAATAAAGCAAAAAATGGCATGTTTTTATTTTTCTGTTTTATTTTATTTCCAGTTGTTGTTGTTTTCCTATTTATAAGGTCATCATGGCCACTTAGGGCATCTTTTTTATTTACAGGATAATATATACTGTATATACACTATGTATAACAAATATTCTAAACAAACTAACGTTATTTTTTGGTGGCATATTTCAACGTTGTGTTAACAATGTAAGGGTCAGAATTTATTCCATTAAGGGGCAATATTTGTCCCCTGGAATTGATTTTCAGGGGCATTTTTACAATATTACTTAAAGCAATATTTTAAACTGTTAATAACAACATTATTACTCTTTATATTGCAATAATCACTATTAATATCAATATATACAGAAAACAACACGTTTACTTAGTTATTAAGGCTCAACGTTGCACAAATCAGTGCCTAATTCGATTATCGGAGCCTTTTTTTTAAATTCATTTTCACATTTAATGTTAATCGTGACAGCCATAACAGTGTTTAATTGTGCATGGGGCATTTTCTGCCCCTTTGCCTTGCATCAGTGGGGCATTTTCGTTCATTTTGGTGCCATTTTTGCCATGAGCGCTTGTTAATTTCTAACCCTGCAATGTAGACACACACACACACACACACACACACACAAATTAAACTTTGTTTGTCAAGAACTGTTCCAGTCTGTTGTATTCAGTGAGTGAGCTCAATTTTGTCCGTTTTTGGGGGGTTTTGGGAGATCTGGCTCATAAGTCTCATTTTGTGAGTCAGACTACACTGGTCATGCCATGTATTTAGTTTTATTTCATGGTGCTCAGTCTTTCTTTCTTCACATTTTGAATATATTCCAACATAATGTCACTAAATAAAGTTAAAAGAAATAAAAATCAGAAAAGTAAGTTTTGCTTTTGAGAGCTGCTGTCATGTGCAGTTGTCTTTCTTCACAGATGGACTCACAGTGTTGTATAATGAGGGAGCTGCTGTCTTTCCATGAGAAATCACAGCTGCTGCTAAAGGAGACCAGCGCCAGACTAGGTGAGATACTACAGTCCAAAAGTGTTTTTAAAAATGAACTTAATACCTTTGTTTTCGGCATTGATAATAATAGTAAGAAGTGTTTCTTGATCTGCAAATCAAGATATATAGTAGTCAGCATTTGAAGTGGATCAAAACCTTTCATCAAAGTTGTCCCAAAACCAAAACAATGCCAGTGATCCACTTCAAATGTTCACTACTGTACATATAGGAATAAATTACATTTAAAAATGTATTCAAATAGAAAATTATTTTATATTGTAATATTTCAAAATATTAGTTTTTTACAGTATTTTTGATTAAATAAATGTAGTCTTTCAGAAAAAAATTCTTACTGACAAAATCAAGTGCTAAACGGCAACAAATCATGTGATGCATGAAAAATATCACTACTTATGTAAAATCAAATGCAATACAGATTAATGGGAGCTGACTTGATTGTGCCAGTTGATTTTTATTTAGTCCACTTTCTTGCATTAAACACTGTGTTTTGTCTGTTTGTTTGTTTTTCTCACAGCTTCCAGGGCCGGATTTCAGAATCTCCCTTCATCTCCAGTCAGACAGCTGATAAAAGGAGCCATATCTAGTGTTTCCTCCTAGTTTACAGTGCGGTAATGAATCCCATAGGACACTGAGTTTCCACAGAACAGCTCTATGATCTGATAGGACCATTTCGGTTATGCATCATTTTCTTTTTAATCTATCATTTCTACTTTTTTCTATATCAAAAATACACATCCTTTTTATACTACCCAGTCATTTGGATTAACAAGTATATAAATCCATACTAGATGTACAAGTGCATAATCTGCCCTTGATGTTCTATGTAGACAGTAATAGAAGTTTCTGATGAATATTGAATAGTCTTCAATGTCTGACTCTTGCTTTGTGTCCCTGAATTTAGTAAGAGCAAAGATGGACACTAGATGGCAGACTAGCTATTCACCTAGTTCAAAGCTTTACATTTACCTGTGTACTTTAGTGTTTTGTTTTGTACAGATTGACTATAATTAAATGCCTTGACATTTGCTTCAAACTTTTTTTTCTTAGTTTATCATGTTTTGGAATAAAAGAAGATTTCGTTTTTAGCCCCCAGTTGCTTTTATATGAACTTCTAAACTGGCTTGTATGTTTAATGGACTAAGGATGATATTCATTCATCCATCACTGGCGTTTTTTTCTTCTGCCTGAATGGTAAAATTGAATAAACGGTTTGTGCTGGTGTCTTGTTTCCAGGACAAACATCGCAAGCTTGTATTTATACGCTTTAAGTCATCATTATTAGCTTAAAGAAAAGGCACTGGCCTTTGGGCTTTAGTCATGAGCTCTTTGAGGGCCTTTTAGCCATCTATTATGTTTGTTCTCGTGCGTCCCGTGACCCCTTCCCCCACACTTCCAGCCCTTGTTCTCTATTCACCATCACACAGGGCTGCTGAGCAAGAAACAGGCTTAGAAGATTTTCCCAGTGATTTCCCCACTTCACATCCTCTCTGTTTATATCACATTTCCATGCCCACAAGACTAAACACGACCTGCTCTGAACTCCCATGGCATAATAATAGTATTTGAGTTTGAACAAAGCTGCGTTCGCTCTCGATACTACGTCCACCGTGATCAAAGAAATTGAAGACAGACGTTTTAACAATCCCAAAAGAAAAACCTTTAACCGTTTCGATCTCAACCGCTCGAAAACGAGGTCATTTTTCTCTGGTGTGCACGCGGGCTGATTAGACTTGGCTTGTATTTAGTTTTCTCTGTTAATGTAGGGATGGAGGTGGTGTAGCAGGAGAGTGGGGTTAAGCGTTAGAAGCACTGGGGGTGGCACAGCAAGAGGGATCGATTCTTATTTAGATGAAAATGAGGCTCAGCGCTTGTGGGCCGAGGGTGCATCTGCCTCAAACAGATTTAAGAAGAATACCTATTCACAGTCAAGAGGGGAAAAACTATTCTCATGGTGGCAAATACTTTTAAATTAAATGTCAATTGACAAAGATTAATGCATGCATGTGATGGTAGTAGTTGCCCACGTAGATAGACTTTCAGAAATAGAATCTTTATTGGAATCTGTGGTTCCATGAAGAACCTTTTCTTCAGACAAAATGTTCTTTATTATTGAAAAAGGTTCTTTAGATCATCAGAATTTCTTAAAATTAAGAAAAACAGTTCACTGGAAGGTCCTTTGAAGCCGAATAGTTACTCTATGGCATTACTGCGAAAACCCTCTAAAATCAGATCCTTTTGTTGCTGGACATATTAAAGGAGCAGTTCACTCAAAATGAAAATTAGCTTATTTACTTACCTTCAGGTCATCCAAGATGTAGATTTGTTTCTTCATAAAAACAGATTTGTAGAAATTCGTCCTGACTTGCTCACCAACACATCCTCTGCAGTAAATGGGTGCCATCAGAAATTCCAAATAGCTGATAAAAAAATACAAAAAAATCACGATTTACTCACCCTCAGGTCATCTAAGTTGCAGATGAGTTTGTTTCTTCATAGGAACAGATCTGGAGAAATTTAGCATCAGTTGCTCACCAACAAATCCTCTGCAGTGAATGGGTGCCATCAAAACTGCTGATAAAAACATAATAATCCACAAGCAATCCACATTATTCCAGTCCATCAGTTAATGTCTTGAGAAGTGAAAAGCTGCATGGTTGCAAAAAAAACAAAACAAATCAATCAATTTTTAACTTCAAACCCTTGCTTTGGAGCTAAAATATGAGTCCTTTATCTATTTTTGGGTAAACTGTTTCTTTAAATCATGCTCCATTATTAGTAACTGGTTGAAATTGTTGTAATATATGTAATACGCAGAACAAATCTTCACTGATAAATGAAAATACATGTGGTATGCAAAATAAGCATTTGATGATATACATTTTATATATATATATTTATATGTATACAGAGCTGGTTAGTAACTGATTACATGTAATCTGGATTACTTAATCAGATTACAAACTGGAGTTACACTCTTGCTTTAAAAGGTGCTTTAAAAGGTTCTTCAAGCAATGCCATAGAAGAACCATTTTTGGTTCCACAAAGAACCATTCAGTCAAAGGTTCTTTAAAGAACCATCTCTTTCTTACCTTTTTAGAATCTGAAGAACTTTCTTTCGCCACAAACAACCTTTTGTGAAACATAAAGGTTCTTCAGATGTTAAAGGTTCTTTATGGAACCATTTAGACAAAAAAAGTTCTTCTATGGCATCGTGAAGCACCTTTATTTTTAAGAGTGTACTTGTAATTAGAGTATATTACATTTTAAAATACTCTTAATCAGACTACAGTTACTTTTTTACGGATTACATGATAACATATTATTTACACAATAGCAATAATTATTCATAATTTATTGATTCTCCCTTATTCCTCTTTTTCATCTTTTACATTTTTCTTTTCTAAAACTGCCTACTGCTTATACAGTATACACTCAGGAAGTCTTCAAGTTTTGTGGACATTCACACAAAGATCATTATTTAGGTATATCATTATTAAGATCATTATTAAGATATACAAATGCAAAAATTATAAGAAATATTGCAATAATAATATTTACTGTCTTAAAAGTTGAGAATTCCATAAAAGCCAAATTGCAATTAATAAAGTCAAATTATTGATATTGATATACTAATATCAAATCTGAGAAAAATAAGTCTAATAGAAAATTAGACTGTTTCAGGTGCACCCAGAAGAAAGTTGAGATCGGAGTAAAGGAGGTTGAGAAGTCTGAAGTCTCCGATCTGTCCTAAATACAATTGCAAGACTTTTTATATCCTAAAACCAGACAACTCAGGAAGTCTGAAGGTCAAAGTCAGTTGAAAATACATCAACTCGTGAATAAACTCGTGATTAGTAATTATAAACTCAGTTGAGTGGACGTGCAGTTTCATTTCTCCTTTTTAGTTTAATTTAATTTATATCTTGAGACATTGAGACGTGTTAATGTTAATCTAATTGTCCACCTAAACTGTCTTCATTAAGTACCAAGAATACATTTTGCGGAACTGTGCTTCGGACATCACACACATACATAGATGAAGATGGAAAAATACAGATGAAACATATACTTCTAAGGATGAATAAAGCATTCAGCACTATATTGAGTAGCTTAATCAATAAGACATAACAAAACGTCTAATATTTCAAGATGATTATTAATGTGTGTTAATATTTCTATATTTTGATTAAGAACGCAATACTCATGTCTCAGCCTCTGATCAAAAGTGTTATTAATTTGCATATTTGTCCACCAACCCAGACTTTAAAAAGGCACATTTACTAAGAAGTACTTCTTGTTCTAAGAACATCGGTCTGCCTGTCGGAGTTAATGATAGATATGATAAAATGTACGAAAATAACATAGCTACATAGCAACAGCATACAGTCTCATGTCATGTCTCAAAAGGTCAGTTAGGGCAAAACTGTTAGAGCACTGAATACATATTCTCAAAAAAATATTAATAATGATATAAATATAATAATTCATAATACACTTAATAATGCATAATCCTACATATGAATATGCAAATTATTGTTAATTTCATAAAGTCGACACATCTATATATATATATATATATAATATGATTTTGTGGTTCATTTTACCAGTGTGCCACAGAAGCGCATTGTCCATCGTTTAGGAAATGAAAGGAGAAAGATGGAAAAAAATATAGATTTACAATTACTCAAAATCTGGCTGTGCGAAAGCAACGCTGTGATAACGAGTTCGGGTTACAGTTTGTTCTCTAATATTCTCATTCTCACTTCAGATTGATTAGTGTTAGATTGTAGCCGAGAGATGTGCTACGCGTCAGCATAAACCTGGACCACTTTTGTCCCATTCCTCTCTCTGCGCACACATCATCAAACTCCCATTGAAATGCTCCAGGCTGAGTCTCTCCCCTCCACATATTCCAGCACCCATTCATCTGAGAAGCCTGTCTTTTCTCTCTGAGTGATGAACTACCCCAAAATGTCCACGTTTGCAAAAAAAATTGGGACCACTTATTTTTAATCTGAACTGTCCGTGCACTTGAAAAAAGACATTGATTTAAATAACTGATGTTATACTTAGCCTTTTTCTATGGACAAAACATGAAAATAATCATATTTTCGTTAGATTATGTTTAATCATACTTTGGAAATAAGTGAATACTGTGGAGCTTTTTTTCTTTTATTTTTTTTTAGATAGATCGATTCTCTAAACCTTTTTGCTAATTAATCTATTTTCTTACGCATGCAAGTTATTGGTCAAAAAAAAAATTTCATGCAGAATAAATATTTTGTACCATAATGTCACATTTTAAAGGTCTTTTACTCATCCTGTTGCTCCAAATCTGTATGACTTTTGTTCTGCAGAACAAAATGGAATGCAAGTCATTGGTGACCAAAACGGTTTCTACATTAAAATTCTTCAAAATATCTTCTTTTGTATTCCTCATAAGAAAGGTAAATCCGGGCCAGTGGTAAAATGAACCAAAAAGAATAAAGATGTATATAAATATTACTAGTACTAAAGACACCAAATGAAGACACCTAATCTGAATGGGACCCAAGAGGAAATTATTTGAAGGATGTTCATAAAATAGTTTTGGCTCCCATTGACTTCCAGTGCTAAAAAAATATTGGGCTCTTATATAGGTCAGATTTAGTTGTCATAGCTTGTTCAATAACCATTTGTTTGTCAAAATATCAATATTAATTCAAACACCACCAGTAAAAAGTCTATTTTGCTCACCAAGCCTGCATTTATTTGATCCAAAGTACAGCAAACATTTTGAAATATTTTTACTATTTAAAAGAACTGTTTTCTGTTTGAATATATTTTAAAATGTAATTTATTCCTGTGATATCAAAGCTGAATTTTAGCATCATTACTCCAGTCACATGATCCTTCAGAAATCATTCTAAGATTCTGATTTGCTGCTCAAAACACATGTATTATTATTATTATTTTAAAAACAGCTGAGTAGAATTTGTTTCAGGTTTCTTTGAACATTGTAAATGTCCGTATGATCACTTTTGATCAATTTAAAGCATCCTTGCTAAATAAAAGTTTAGATTTCTATAATTTCTTTTTTATTATACTGACCAAGCTTTTGAATGGTATAGTGTATACTGTTACAAAAGCTTATTATTTCAGATAAATGCTGATCTTTGGATCTTTCTGTTCATCAAAGAATCCTGAAAAATTACTCAAATGTACTGTCTTAAATATTGATGATAATAATAATAATAATAAATGTTTCTTGAACAGCAAATCACCATATGATTGAAGTAATGAAGACTGAAGTAATGATGCTAAAAAAACAGCTTTGTAATCACAGGAATAAATTACATTTTGAAATATATTTAAATAGAAAGCAGTTATTTTAAATAGTAAAAATATTTTAAAACTGTACTGCTTTTGCTGTACTTTGGATCAAATAAATGCAGACTTGGTGAGCTTATTTAAAAAACATTCAAAATCTTACTGTTCAAAAACCTTTGACCGGTAGTGTATTTTCTTTGTCTTTGCAGAATAAAGTCAGTTATACAGGTTTGTATCAACATGAGGCGAGTAGATGATGACAAATGTTTCATTTTTGTGGGAGCTATTTCTTTAAAAGCTAAATTATTAAACATGCAAACATATTTTTAGTTTTTATATGCCTCTAAATAACCAGAAGAGTATTCAAAACCCTTTTCTCTGTTACCTTGATGGAAACCGTATTAATGCATCATTTTGTTTTCATGTTTTTTTCATTATACTTTACAAACTAATGTAAACAGGTTGTATATGAGATGGTTTGTGATTTGGGTTTTTGTTTTGTTTTTCATTTTATCTCTTTTCTACTTTGATTGTACTCTTTGTACATGTAATAGAAACAAAATATGTGAGATTTCAAATTCATTCTCAAAATCTTGTTTTTTTTTTCAATAAAACTTATTTGACAAAACAGCCGCTCTGCTAAATATGTTTTAAAATGGAACATTTTGTCGTTATTTCTCCAGAAAAGCAAACATCACCATTTCAGACATTTTGATGTTGGTGTTGGCTTCACAACCATTCAGGCAGGCTTGATTTGCATAGTCTAGCTATTTAATTTGAATAATAGAATATTTTGTAAAATGTAACCCTGGACCACAAAACCAGTCTTAAGCAGCTCGGGTATATTTGTAGCAATAGCCAAAAATTCATTGTATAGGTCAAAATGATCAATTTCTCTTTTATGCCAAAAATCATTAGGATATTAAACAAAGATCATGTTCAATGAATTTATTTAGTGAACTCCCTACAGTAAATATATCAAAACTTAATTTTTGATTAGTAACATGCATTCTAAGAAATTAATTTGTACAACTTTAAAGGCGATTCTCTCAGTATTTAGATTTTTTTGCACCCTCAGATTTGAGATATTCAAATAGTTGTATCTCAGCCAAAACAAATTGACCCTTATGACTGGGTTTGTCGTCCGGAGTCACAAATGCTGTTAGCAAAAATAGTGTTTGTTCACAGAGGAGATTTCCTCACTCGACCTAAACCATTACATAAACTTACCACGGTTTTACTACAGACAATGTGCGATTATCAGTCATGTTATTAGGGAAGTGAGTGAGTCCATTCCCAATTGTAATTATAGTTGCTAAATACCACAGCTTGTCTGACAGCAACCATAGTTACACTGATCAAAGCACAGCCATGAGGCGCCATTCATTGTTTTACCTTTGGTTACCATGGTTAAATACTTCGCTTCAGCTTTGTGTTCGAAAGAGACGCGCGAGTTGTTTACAAACGTACGTGGACGTGCGAGGCGTCTGCGCGTTCAGTGTCGCCCCTAGAGGCTCGCCACGGCAGCGGCTCTTTTGTGCGCGCTGATGACGTATGGCCTCGTATGTAGTAGCGTGAACGCGCGCAGTGGTGCGCTCGCTCAGAGGGGGAGAAAGAGCCGCCGAGGAGGGCAGAAACACAAGAGAGGGGCAAGTCTTTCTACGACAGCATCGCGGCTTGGGAACAAACCAACTGAGTCGATTCGGCTGGCATGGAGCTGAGCGTTGCCGTTCTAAGCCGTTTCGAGCCGTCCAGCTAATTTCGCGCAGGCAGAGCCGGGAGGGGGGCAGTTTGCTGTTGGTCCCGGGGGTTCGTGGAGCCCGTATGAATCTGTTGCTAGCAGCGCTCGAATGCTAGTTAGCCCCGCTGCTAAGCAGCTAGCCAACACTGCGAGTCAATTGTGTCGCTTTTACGCGTAAAAGCTGTTACGCTCGTCCGCCGCTCTCGGGGTTCGTTTTGTCCGTTGAGCTTTTGCTTTTTCAAAGTGAGGGGACGCTAATAAGCGAACGCTAGAGTTTCCATTTCGATTTATTTTCAGCATAGAGTTTTTTTCTCCTCTCTATTAGCTTGTTAGCCGCTCTGGTTGGTTTAGTCCAGCTTGTTAGTAGTGTCTGAGATTTCTACTGTAATAGCTGTCAGCGACAACAGCCCCGATTGTTCGCGTATTTGTGAACATGAATGATTTTTATCGCCGACTGTGAGTTGTTTAGACAAGCGATGTTACTTTGAGATGCCGCGCTTGGGATACTTCATGTTTCCAGGGACGCTTTTATTTTCTTGTTAGACTGCTGGTGTTGCTTTAGATAACACGAATTGAAACATTGTTTTCCCCCCCTTGGCTATCCGCCTTTATCCATCCACCGCGCGTCGTTTTGATGTGGCTAAAGCCCACATTTGAGTCGCACTCTCATTGTTTTCTTATCTAGTGGTTCCTTCAGCTCCACGTTTGTATTCACGCCGTTGGTGGTAACTTACATGGTCGCTGAGACAGAGCGCTGATACACGCTTTCATTGGTTTGCGGTGGGGAGAGATACGGCTTGAACTATTATGGATGATCAGACCCGAATGCTGGCTAGCATGGGCGGACTCGGCGGACTCTCGCAAGCCGACGTGGGTGACCCCGATTCGGTTCGGAAGCAGTCCCTCGGTCAGCCGCAGCAAGACATAGGGGATATTCTCCAGCAGATCATGGCTATCACCGACGAGAGCCTCGACGAAGCCCAGGCGAGGTAAGACCTGTGTGGAGGCACTCACGAAAAAGCATATAATATGCAACAGCAGCTCGATAAAATCTACATCTCGTTGTATTATACAGATGCTATATAAATAGATACAATTGTGCGGCATGTGATAGAATGCATTGCACCTTTTGCTCATGTTACATTAAAAAATGCAATTTAAAGTGTTAATTAATCATTTGTTTGGGCGTTCTTGCATATTCTCTTTCAAGTTAAAAGTTGGCGTTAGATTAAAGTTTTAATGACTAGCTTTGGATAAAAACATCTGCATTTACTAATGATTACGCAATATACCTAATGAAAGTTATTATAATCAAAGTACAAGTCATGTGGCTGAAACTGTCGACGTTTTTTCACTTTTTTTTACCGACAAACTGACGCACGAAATGTCGATTTTAGCGCTGTTAGATTTCAAAATTCTTCGAATCGATTCTGGATTCGATTTCAAGAATCGATTCCTCACTCTTGTTTTCAATTCTTTTTCGTTTCTTTTTTTTTTTTATTAGAGGAACCTAATTTTGCAATGACTGCGGGATGTAAAGGTTGTAGAAAGTATCCTTCTCATAATGTGAACCTTCATTTGATACACTTCTGTTGCTTTGACTGATTTTTGTAGTTTTGTCTGCATTCCTCATCAGTGGACATGCATGGTGTTTATTGCATGAACAAAACAATACATGAAGTGTCTAAATTCATGTGCACAGTTCAGCTGAATGATGTTTACTTTAACAGTATGCTTTGCACAAATTTAGAAAACTATAGACTGAAATAAAATAACCAGAACATTACCAACAGAACAACAAGACTGATATAAGAGCTTGTGGTTTATTTGTCAATCAGATGCGCTCTAAGCATTTTCTTTGAGAATTATAAATGGCTGGTAGAAAGGTTAAAAAATAGCATTTAAGATGGAAATAAGATCAAGACCCTTGATCACGTCATGATCTATTCTGTTGTGCAGCGCTCAAAATTGTGGACAACATGAGCCAGTTCCGCCGTAAAATAATTGTTTGGATTGGTTCTTTCTGAACGAAACCTTTTTTTTAAAACGAATCAGACTTCTGATTACTATTAGCTAGCAAAAGGCAAATTAATGGGTGCTTCTCAAACAGAAGGCTGCATCCTTAGGTGAGCTCAGTACAGACTCGTTTTCATTCAGTTTATTTTTGTGAATCGACGATGGAATTCACTCTCGATTCCCAATGTCTCAGAATCGATTCCCAGCCCTAGCCGATTTCCATTCAGATGATAAACAAAACATCCTCCAAATTGATAATAGGACTATAATTGCTCGAACTCCAGGAGTTGAGTGTTTTCCCTCATCTGGTTTTGCTAAATGGGGCCAAAAAGGCTTTAGAGGTCAAGCAATATGTTTGTTATCAGGAGCCCATGGGCTCTGTGAAGCCATTTGGTCTTCAGTGAGCGTCTGCCAGATTGAGGCCCCACTAGATAAATGAATTGGATTAATGTGCTACCTCGTCATTAGCATAGATAATCAGCGAGCGCTTAATTAAGTCATCGCCGTCAAACAGTGTCAGACTTAACCTCGAGACGAAAGCACCCGACAAGTTTGAAGACTTTACCCCCTTTTCAAGCAGAATCCAGTCGGTGTGTTTTTACCGGCCGAGGTGAAATTGATCTCGTATGGATCGGTGGTGACCCGCGATCTGTTGAAAGGTCAACTCGAGCCGCCGATCCCGGACAAAAGCTGCCTTTTTAATGAGGGATCGTATGTGCGTGTATATGTGTCATTAGCTTGTGATTTTCCACCAAGCCATTTGACCACCTGGTTCTCTTAATTAATTCACTTCTCTTTTACCCTCCTCCTCCTCCCTTGGTGTTCATCCTTTTCATTGTGTGTTGGGCGCAATCAATTCTCCTATAATGTGCGCGTGTGTGCAGCTGTCCACAAATTGAGTTTCTATTAATGAGATGGAGGGTCGCTACACAGGGAACTTATGAATGCAACCATATTGCTTTTATGTCTATACTGCATTTATTGGGGCATAGTGTTGTGAGGCCACTTTTTCACTTGTGCAAAAGACCCGTCAGATGATTGTTGTGTTGATAATGTTTTGGAAGAGGGTTTTGAAGGTGTTTGGATGTAGATAGGCCATCTACATAAGGAACTGGTTGTCTAAAAATAAAAAAATCATTATTTTGCAGAATGTCCTGGCTGACGAATGCAATTAAGATCCAGAAATTAATATATATATATATATATATATATAATATAAAATTATAGCCAATATGACTTGAGTTCAAGCTTTGAGCAAACTGTTAAAAAATAATTTCATTAAAACCAAAAAACCAAATCCTAAGTAAATGAGTTTATTCAAGCCCAAATCAATTTAATATCACCTGTTTTGAGTTTTTCCCCAGTCAACTTAATGTCAAAAAGTGTCTACTCACCTGAATTCATACAGGATAGCATAGGTTACACATAGTTGTGAATTAATTAGAGAATTATTTTAAAAATTGTTACAGAGAACGTAATGTAAGCTCCAGAAATTAATATAGTCAATATGACTAGAGTTCAAGTCTTATATGTAAGATAACGTCCAAAGTAAATGTTTTTATTCAAGTCAGAATGATATAAAATCCTTTACTGATGTAAAATCCTGATTTTAGGTTTTCCTAGTCAACTCGATGACAAAAAGTCTTCTTACAGGCTAACATAAGCATACACATAGTTGTGAATAAAATACTTTTTGAGTGTATTTGTGACCCTGGACCACAAAACCAGTCATAAAGGTCAATTTTTTTAAAATTGAGATTTATACATCATCTGAATGAATAAGATTTCCATTGATGTATGGTTTGTTAGGATAGGATAATAATTGGCTGCGATGCAACTGTTTGAAAATCTGGAATCTGAGGGTGCAAAAAAATCTAAATACTTGCCTTTAAAGTTGTCCAAATGAAGTTCTTAGCAATGCAAATTACTAATCAAAAATTAGGTTTTGATATATTTACAGAAGGACATTTACAAAATATCTTCCTGGAACGTGATCTTTACTTAATATCCTAATGATTTTTGGCATAAAAGAAAAAACCGCAATACCTGTGCTACTTAAGACTGGATTTGTGGTCCAGGGTCACATTTCTCAAAAAAATACTGTTTCAGATGTTTTCACTTCAAAATTGCATGTTTAATTTAATGTGTTTCTTGCAATTTCTTTTGTGTTTGTGAAATTTATCAGCAATTTCTGAGTGAAAAAAGTTTCTACGCTTTATTTAGTTCAGTGTAGACTTAAGAAAGGTTCTAAAATTCTTACAGAGAGACTTTGTCATCCAAACATCCAAATTAAATGCTTTTGCTCAAGCCTGAAATGATCTAATATCACCTGCATTAGGATATATTGAGACAGTTTTTCCTCAGTCAACCTAATAACAAAAAGTGTCCCAATTCAGGCTGAATACAGGCTGACGTAAGTGTACAACATAGTTGTGAATAATGTTTTTGAGTATACTTTACAAAATACTATTTCAGATGTTTTTACTTTAAAATTGCATGTTTAATTAAATATTTCTTGCCATTTCTTTTGTGTTTGTAAAATTTATCAGCAATTTCTGGGTGAAAATTGATTCTACGCTTAATTTCGTTCAGTGTAGACTTAAGAAAGGTTCAAAAATTGTTACAGGGAGAATTACATTACATTACATTATGCAAGGGTACATTATGCAGACTTGATGAAATCCAGGAAATATTTTGCTGAAAGTCATGAAATTGAATGGGGAAGAATGCAATCAAGCTTCAGAAATTAGTAAGTATAATAAAAAATGTTCATCAATATGACTTGAGATCAAGTCTTATATGTAAGCTTTATTCGAGGAAACAGACCGGCATCTCAAATTGTTAGAAAAGATCTTTTGTCATGGAAACCTAAAAATGTTTCTTGTGGGGGAATGTCTAGAGTGTATTTAGTTTTCCCAGTCAACTCGGTGACAAAAAGTGTTCCAGTTCAACTGAATTTATACCACCTGGCATAAGCATGCACATTCTTTGAGTATATTTCACCAAAAAATACTGTTTCAGATCCTTTTACTTCCAAAATGCATGTTTAATGTATTTTTGGCATTTCATATGTGTTTGTGAAATTTATTAACAATTTCTGAGTCAAAATTGTTTCTACGATTATTTTTAGGGATGCACGATATGAAAACTTTTTACAAATAACCGATAATTAAGTCCTTCTTGTGGCCGATACCGATACGTTCATATTTTTATATGATAATTTTGTGCACCCAGGAGAATACAAAATCTGAGATAAACTAATGAAATGTATATTGCTGTATATATCTGGGTCTAACAATCATAGCAAACATCAGTCCTGACTCCTGACTCTTCAAAAATGTTTTTATCTTTTGTGTAAGGCACCACAATTCTAAATAAATAAAATGCTTTGACATTTGTCAACCTGGAAGAAATTAAAAGTGCATCATGGAGTAACGTCAGATGTCCAAATGTCCGTTAAAGCTTCTTATTGATCATATTATGAATGTGTGCAGCAACCAAATCGTACAAGGCGGGGAATAAAACATCAGAATCGAGATTAAAAACATCAACTTTTCAGAATGCCGCAAGCCCAACGCAGGTCATATGACATGAACCAACCAATTAGCTTCACCCGTTCCTTTAATAACATTGAAAGCACTGCCAAGGTGGAGAAACAGCTTATCATAGCTGTACAGGAATAACCATTTTTAAATAAATTTAATAACAGCTACTGCAAGCGATTTTTAATGCTGACAATTCATTTATCCTTTGCTGAAACTTCAGCGTCTTTATGGAGAGCGCAGGTCATGGTTGCTTAGCAATGGCAGACGCCACAGCAGAGCAGGCTACAGAGAGGTTTGGAAAGAAAGAGAAAGCGGCGCGTCTAGCGTTTTCCACGCGTGAACGGCCCCTAAAACAGATTCACCGCGATGACAACCTCTGAAGTGAGATTTGTTGTGTTAAAACTTGACGGCTTTTTACCTCCTCTCAGAATCCTTGCTAAACATGTTGCAAATAGCAATAGCATCGTCCTCCTCTGCCACCGCGAAAAACTTCCAGACTGTCGAAGGCGATGATGACGACACAGATGATGCCGTATTAAACGCGACAAAGGCTGAGAGTCACTGCAGTTTACAGCTGCAGTCACTCGCATTCGGAAAGCAGATGAATCTCGGATAAACCCGACTGATTGATTGATTTACCAGCAAGAGTACTTTATCGGATCGGATTTCATTTATTTATCGGAGCAATAAAAATGACGTAATTTTTACCCATATCGGTCAATAATTTATCTGTCCGATAAATATCGTGCATCCCTAATTATTTTCTTTCAGTGTATAGGCTTACGAAAGGTTCAAAAATTGTTACATGGAGAACTTTATGTAAAGGTACGTTATGCAGACCTGATAAAATCCAGAAAGCCACACAGTTTGAAATTTGACAATGCAAAAGTTAGGCTTAAAATAGCTTAAACCTTTCATTCAACCAAGTTTTGAAGAAAGGGGAGTCTGAAGTTTTCCAGTGAAAGAGTGTAAAAGTTTTTATTATTACATAGATCATACCCAACAATAAAGATAACAAAATATATTTTTAAAAGCTGGATTAGGTAGAAATCACTCCTCAAGGTAACCTATTACTACTTTCCCCCCCTCTGCCGTAGCTTGCAAATCTAATCAAAACTTCTGCGTCTTCAAACTGGCATGAAGATTTGTCACAGCATGTGTCATGTTAATGATGCAAAACACTGTGTGTCTCATAACTGATCATAATATGGCAAGTTTGAATATGCAGACTCGAATTAGATTTGAGAGGTGCAGCATAGGGAGCTTTGAGTTGTATGGGAAAAGGCAGTGTAAACACTCTTCAAAGCATCTCGTTGACACGAGGGTGAGCGAATGACAGAATTGACTTTTTTTGCTGAACTATTCCTTTAAGGATAATGCCAGATATTGTTAGTGATGGACGTAAATGCATTTTCTCTTTAGTCACTTCTTCTCTGTCACTGATATTCTGCAGTTATTCTTGAGTTTAAGCCCTTGCCGCCTTCAGTTATGAAGCAAAAAAGCCCTTCGGTGCTTCCGCGCAGACCTGAAATAGTTCAGATACCTGAGAGAAATATGCATTATTATTTTGTCAAGTGCGGGATGGTTTTAGGGCAGAGAAGGCTGCTTCATTTGCAGAGGGATTTTACCTTGTCCGGTCAGCATTCTTGGACACTACAATACACATTTCTCTTTTTTCATGTTTTATAAATAGATTTCCTTTATTTGAGACTAATGAAATGTGCACAGTTGTGGTATCTCATTAAATGGATCATAATGCCTCTTAAATTAATTAGTATAATGTGTCCCAAACCTGCATTATTTGCTGAGTGGAGCCACGTGCTTCGTTCAGAAAGGGAAGAGCGCGTTAAGACCTGGTCCTGTCTGGATTGCTTTTTCATTGCGTGCTAAAACAAATGAAATGCACAAGACTTTTTAACTTGCTTTGGCCTGTTTTTGTCACTGCAAGTATAAGGTCAGCTGAGTTGACAAACCACATTACATCCATCAGAAAAGAGCTGCAAGTTAAGCATTTACTAAATGTTCTTATTCATTCATGTTGGTTAGATATTTCTAGTCAAGTAACTTTATGATTTCTTTGCATTTAGTAGGTACTGATTTCTTACCCATGTCTTTTTTTTTTTTTTTTTTTTTTTGGCACAATCAGACTTGTTCTGATTCCATCCTCATATGACTTGATTTCTGTTTTTTGTTCTTGTTCTCTGCATTATTTACTGTGGGGGTCTCTGGTCACAGTGTAAGGGGAGGATGGGGTGGGATGTCATTAGGGACGGTGGGGGGCAGATGCCAGCGCTGTCTGAGCCTGCTGCCCTGAGCCTCTCACCCTGTTGCCCTGTGTCCAGATGCTGGCCAGAGGAGGCACCGGCGCAGTGGACCCCACAGAGGGAGGGGGAGCTGGGGGGGAGCACAGCAGGGTGTGCCCTGCCGCTCAACTTCCAGCACAGGTCAGTACAGGAGCGCATGAGCACCCCCCTCCTCTTCTCTCCCCCATCATCCCCTCCATGCTGATGACAAAGAGAAAAATGCACCTTCATACAGTTTTAAGAAGCAGCTTAATCTTTTATAAAGTGGGGCTAAACATTCAAAACAACCAAACTCGGATTCATTTGAATAGACCGCAATGTGAATCAAGCAAGAACTAGTTCTCATTGCACTGGCTCTAAAACTGGGCTCTTATTTGGGTCAGTTTTAGTTCTGATAGTCTGTACAATAACCATTTGTTTGTCAAAAATATTAATATTAATTCATACACTACCAGTCAAAAGTTTTTGAACAGTAAGATTAATGTTTTTTCTTTTTCTCACAAAGCCTGCATTTATTTGATGTAAAGTACGGCAAAACAGTACAACTTTTAAATTTGGCTATTTAAAATAAACTATTTTCTGTTTGGATATCTTTTAAAATTTAATTTATTCCTGTGATTTCAAAGATGAATTTTCAGCATCATTACTCCAGTCACATGGCCCTTCAGAAATCATTCTAATATTCTGATTTGCTGCTCAAAAATGATTATTATTATGTTGAAAACGGCTGAGTAGAATTTTTTTTTTCAGGTTTCTTTGATGAATAGAAAGTTCAGAAGAACAGAAATCATTTTTAACATTATTAATATCTTTTTCATCACTTTTGATCAATTTAAAGCATCCTTGCTAAACAAAAGTATACATTATAGATAAATAATGAAATGGATCTTTCTGTTCATCAAAGAATCCTGAAAAAATGTACTCAACTGTTTTAAATATTGATGATGATAATAAAAATGTTTCTTGAACAGCAAATCAGCATATTAAAATGCTTTCTGAAGGATCGTGTGACACTAAAGACTGGAGTAATGATGCTGAAAATTCAGCTTTGAAATCACAAGAAAAAATTACAAAGAGATAATCAAATAGAAAGCAGTTATTTTAAAAAGTAAAAATAATTAAAAATTATACTGTTTTTGCTGTATTTTTAATCAAATAAATGCAGGCTTAGTGAGCAGAAGAGAAGATACTACTTTTAAAATGTTACTGTTCAAAAACTTTTGACTGGTTGTGTTTAAAAATGCTATTTCATTTATTATATGATTTTGTCATTTATAAAATTACATATTCACAGAAAACTAAACTAAAACCTTTCAGTTTCTGTGTGTATTTGACAATAGTTTAAAAACATGCCCCTTGTTATCTCTAGAAATGAGAATGAGCAACTTACCTCCTCCTTTGTTTCATTGCATGTCATCATTCTCCTATGTGTAATAGTTTGTAATGGACAAAATATTTAGAAATAATGTGCATGAGAAGGTAAAACCGACACCGTATGTGTTCACATTGCACTTTTTAAGCAATAAACACCTCAGACTAAACGTAAAACATACTCAAACCACCTCGTGAGATGTGGTGAAACTCACCCACTCTTAGGCCGAGAACCAAGAGTGAAACTCTCCCAAGCACATATGGCCTTAAGATAGTCATACAATTAATACAAAAAAAACCTTCCCTTGTCATTTACATCCCAGTGAAAGTTTCAGTTGTGTCAGTTACGCCTTTTCATGATCATCCATCCATAAACATGAGTTTGGATTTCTGTTGTAATGTCAGTTGTCGTTACTTGATGTTTTTGTGTATATGTCACTTGTGAGCAAAAGGAAATAACCTACATTTAAAACTCAATGATTCTTTTTTGCCATCTCATGTATTGAAATATTTGTACCGCTTGCATTGAATGCAACATACCTGAAATATCTGGGCGTGAACACGCCAAAGCCAACAAAGAGCATTTAGGCAGCAAATGAAGCCATAGCTAGAAGTAAATCTGAAGTTTGCTCGGCCTCTAGCTCATGTTGGATGATAAACACGACAGCTGGAAAGCAGGCAACGTGATAAGACAAGCTAACTAATCAACAGTAACCTATTCAGCGTTGCCCAATCTACTGCCGTTGCCCATTTCCAACAAAATTACCCAACGAGTTGCACTGTGTGTCATCAGCTTAAGGCCTCATCCACAAAAAAAACCAATATTTTTTTGGGATTTCCCACGTTATCTGTTTGCCTCGGAGCAAAAGGGAAACTTTGTTTAGCTGCGGCCAACTGCAATATTAGGCGGTGAGTTTTGTGGTGTTCAGGACTTTTTTCTTCCTTTTTTAAAGGATTATTCGTAGCATTGAATTTCTGCGAAATGCAACATTTTTTGATAGGCAATTCTAAGAATAGAAAGCGCTTACGATTGGGTGTATGTCACATGATTTGTGGCTTTATCAGTTTCGTGCTCAGGTGGCATGTTAATCCCAGCTGCTAGTTGAACGGCTTTAACGAGTACACCTCGATTATTGGCATTTGTTACGGGTTAACAATGCTCCTGGAAAGCATG
Source organism: Garra rufa (assembly GCF_049309525.1). NCBI lineage: Eukaryota > Metazoa > Chordata > Actinopteri > Cypriniformes > Cyprinidae > Garra > Garra rufa. The sequence goes on from NC_133361.1 coordinate 26,349,446, forward strand.
CTTCATCTGCTCTCTAATACAGTAGCGCTGAAATCTGGCTGCGTGTAGATAAGCTTCCCATGCATCAGAGCTCACCGAGCCTGGAAATAAAGTTTGCTGATGGGAGACTGCCCTGAAATGATCGATGATTGGATTTAGCACATATGATTCTGGCTTCGAGAAGAATGTTTCCTCTGCGAGACAGAGGGTCCTCGCTTGTTTTGATATTCTCCAGACCTGCTCAATAAATTAAGCACGTTCAGGGTGTAAAAAGGGCTGGATAATACCATTAAAGGGTGGAATGCTTTTCCCTGAAGACAAATGAGGGCCATGTGTCAGTTACTCATTTAGCCCGAGTGAGCCGAGACTGCTGCTGTATCTTCTCAATCTACAGACGCTGAGCTTTTTAAAAGACTCGAGTCTTAGTGTGTCCATTACATCTTGATTGATTCCGGAGGAGATGTTTGCACCTGTGATTGTAATCATATTCAAGCAAGGAATGTTAAAGGTTGTCGATATCTCCTCAATAACCATAAATCCTCTGGTTTGTTTGGCGGCCAAACGACGCATGCTTTAAATTGAGACTTTGAAGAATCAATCATGAACGATTCTCTAAAAATAGGATGACCATATGTCCTCTTATTCCTGGACATGTCCTGGCTGGGATTTCTAAATGGCCTAAAATGTCCGGCTTTTGGCTTTGTTTTCTTCTTGACGTGTTCTATAGTAAGTGTGTTTGCATTGACCGTTCTCTGTAGATCCCGCTTGCCCGCAAACCATGATTAGTCAATTATATAAAATGCCTGCATGCTATGGTCACGATTTGGTCAGTTACCTGGATGTGCGGCCATATTGGCAATAGTCAAATGTAAACGACAGCATTGATTGCAAGGTTAATGTTCTAATGAATATGATGTTCTGTTCATTTGTGCGGTCTAAACCACAAAAAAAATGTGTGGAAGCTGCTAAAGAGAGAAGAACTTAGTAAGCAGGAAAATGCGCAATATTTTGACAAAGAGTAGTATAAAGAAATTAGCCTTATTTCATCTACCTGATTGGAAATGTTTAAAACCAACACAAATGTTGTCAAGATTCTTGCCCTGGAAATCCTGGTTCAGTTTGGCCAACCATAAACACCTTTTGTTCCTCAGACATTTTTTGGCAGTTTATAATGTTTTTCCTGGTCCGACCGATTAGTAAAAAATCGATGCTATACATAAAAAAATTCAAGCATGGTAAATGATATATACTCAATATTCACAAAAATGTGAAAACATTTTGGGCTAATTCAAAAAGGCCAGGTACTAAACCCAAGTAGTAAATAGTTTTTGTGTAAAAAAGGCTTTTGTATATATATTTTTTTCTTGATTATGGCAGCATTAATTAAATGATTATGAAATGATGTAGAAGAGCATTATATCTGGTCATATATTCAGGCATATATGTAAACCTGGACCACAAAACGGGTCTTCAGTAGCACAGGTTTATTTGTAGCAATAGACAAAAATACATTGTATGAGTCAAAATTATCGATTTTTCTTTTATGGCAAAAATCATTAGGATATTAATAGGGCTGTCCCCGAATAGTCGAAGATTCGATGCATCGATATGCGGAGCCTGATTCGACCACCGATCTCACAGTCGAATCTTCGCGGGTGAAACGAGCATCATACCATTTTGGCAATATGGGGGTGCTCAATGTCTAATTGCACACAGAAATACTGGTTTTGTACGGTTATATTAAGTTATATACAGCCTTTGATTATGATAATGCAGTAAAAACAAAAGTGAAAAGAAAGAAGCGTTCAATAAATATTTTTAACGTGTTTGTGAATAAATCCAACCACCCCTGTGACAGACTCGTGTTTTTGCAGGAGCGCTCTGAGCGGAAAAACGCCCAACGTCATTCGCGTTCTTTTCCATTGTCCAATCGAATGAATGGAGAGGCGGGCCTTCTGTTGTGGTGAGGAAAGTTTACCGTTGCTTAAAAAGTCCGGAGACTGCAAGAAATGGAGGAGAAACCTTTGGTGTCTATTGTGGGTAACCCGGAGCTCTATTATTTAGGGTTTCTGCTAATATGACAGTTTACTTAACAGCAAGAAAATAAGATTTTAGAGCGCTCGCGCTATAATCCTTTGATTTGACTGACAGGACAGCTGTTTTGGTCGTTGCTTAGCAACATAAAAAAACCGCAGCACACTGCTCTTTTATTAAAAGTCACCAAAAAAGGCAGTGCTGTGCGCCTCGCGTTTTTAGAACTAAAAGACGCGTTCTGTGTTTTTATTTAAACCTAAATAAGTTCGTCTGTCAGTTGGCAGGCAGTTTTGGTCGCTTTATTAAAAGTTGTTGCTGTGTGCAGTGTGTAAAATAAAATAAAAATAGTTTTACCCTCCTGCTGACTATAGTGTCGTGCCCCTCCCAACCCATTCACACACACACATAGGCCTAGATGATTCGACTATCGGTCGACTATAGAAAGATTCGAAAATTCTGATTCGACTATGAAAATTCATAGTCGGGGACAGCCCTAGATATTAAGTAAAGATCATGTTCCATTTAATATATTTTATGAATTTCCTTACATAAATATATCAAATTTTGATTGGTAACATGCATTGCTAAGAACTTCATTTGGACTGCTTTAAGGGCGATTTTCTCAGTGCTTTGATTTTTTTTGCACCCTCAGATTCCAGATTTTCAAATAGTTGTATCTCTGCCAAATATTGTCCTATCCTAACAAACCATACATCAATGGAAGCTATGTATGAACAGTTGACCCTAACGATTGGTTTTGTGGTCCAGGTTCACATTTTAAAGAGATGTGGTAAAGTATGCCAGATTGTGTTAATCTGCTGCTTCTTTCAGAACTGACCCACAAAATGAGGAACTTCACTTTGCAATTGCATTCAGCACACGTTTTGTGTGAACCTTATGTTGTTGTATTTGAATAATTTTTTTAGTCAGTCTGGCACTAAAATAACACGTATACAAAGCATGTAAATAAATGGCTCTATCAGTGGCTTTGAATTTCCCTCATTTGGTAGATTTGTAAACTGACAGATAGGCACTTTGTTAATTGGGCACAGATGCCAATAAGCTTAAAAAGGCCAAATAGCGGTCGATATGTTGGACTGTTCGAAATGAAATAAAATCAGAGTCTCTAACACACTCCCTTTTCTCTCTTGCAGAAAACACGCACTGAACTGCCACAGGATGAAGCCGGCTCTCTTCAGTGTTTTATGCGAGATCAAAGAAAAAACTGGTAAGTCGTTCGCTTGCTCTGCCAATGCAGAACTCGTGTGCGGGTTTGTGTCTTCGAGCCGCACTCCCACATTACGAGTAGATCTTTTTCATTACTCCGTATTGATTCTGCATTGACCATATGCAGAGACAGGTGTTTAATAATCATCAGACTAAATTTATTGTGTCCCTGTGCTCTTTTTTTTTTTTTTTTTTTTTTTAGCGTCGGTAGCGTTCCTCTGGGCTTTCCAGGTGTCTTATTGTATCGCCCACTGCAATCATTAAGTGTCATAGCAATGGATTCGATGTTTACGTTGTGTGAAATCTCACTTTGAACTGGCAAGATGTGTATTTGCTTTAGTCTGATTGCTTTAGAGGTTGCGTTTCTCATTGTGAACCCGGTCCACGCAAACCATGGCGGTCCAAACAGGTAACGGCTCCCGCATCTTAACTGGAAGATCCACAGTGGTCAGTTTTCTGGCAGATCTGCAGCTTTCTCCCCTCAAACGAGAGGCTGACAAATGATTAAATATTTATGGAGGTGTTGGCGTTGTCTTTGTGCCATGGTTTCTCTCGTTTCTTTCCTGTCATATCCTGCAGCTTGAATCCATCTCGGCTTCTGTAACAAGCATGCTCATGTGGAATTACAGTGCAAAAATGATGTGCAGCGGTCGGTTTGTGGCAATCTGTCAATAACCCAGTCTTACTTTCCTATAATTGGATGCAAGTAAAGGGTAGGCTAGAGGAATGGGTATCGGGGGTTGTCCCTGTTGCCAAGGCAACCTGCTGTCTTATTTACCTAATGTCATTCACTTTGATTTTCACATTTAGCCTGCCAGTGGAGAAAGGGCCGGGGCGAAATGCAGCACTAAATGGAAGGTGTTGTCGGCAGTGCAGACAGGCGAAGTTAATGGTCAGAATTTTTCCATACATCACTTCGGTTATCGCCAAACTTAATCTACAATCCGTGTTTTACCCTGAAGACTTCGCCGTAAATGAGCTGTTTTACTAGATGACAGGAGCAAGGCCATTACTGTCTGATCTGAGCTGCAGTTTTTCCGTTAAAGTCTGTTTATGGTCAATTTGTTGTGATAAAATGCATTTTTTGCGGCAAAACTAAAATTCTTTGGAATTGCGATAAATGGTATTTAGTAATTCTAAATCCCAAAATATTTTATTATATTTCTTAGATTTTTTTATTTATAATTTAAAGTGTGTCTATATATATAAATTCTATTTGCACTAAAAGGATTTATTTGAAAATTCTTTATATATATTCTTAAAATTCTTATATATATTTATTAGTTTTGTTTTTTTAAATATACAATTAATAATGCATAATTTATTTATATATATATATATATATATATATATATATATATATATATATATATATATATATACATTATTATATATATTACAAAAAAATCTGTATATTTGGGAATTCTAAATCCCAATATTTTTAAAGTTAATTTGTTGTTGTTTGTTTTTTCAATACACAATTTATAATTAATAATATATTATTTTATTCAAATGCTTTGTATTTGCAATAAATACTATTTAGGAAATCTAAATCCCAATATATATTTTTTATTAGATTATTTTTTTGTTTATTTAGATTATTTTTTTATTTTTTATTTCTATCAAATATATATATATATATATATATATATATATATATATATATATATTTCTAATGCATAATTATATTATTTTATTTTACTAAAATTTGATGTATTTGCAGTAAATAGTATTTGGGAATTCCAAATCCCAATAAATTTTATTATATTTATTTGATTTTATTTAAATCTATTTATGTATTAAATTTTTTTTATGATGTTTAGTTTTGTTTTACATTCATCCAGCACTGTACGAAAATGTGCTGTCTATTTTTTGTGCTGCTATTCAACAGGAATACTTAAATAATTTCATATTTATGTTTGAGGGCTGCTGTTTTGTAACCATATTAACGTCTTGTATTATTGTAGTAAAAATCTTGGTCACTGTACAAAACAAATGTTAAGTAGAATGTGAATCTGAATTCTATTTTCCATACTAAGTGAGATTTAAACATATAAAAAGTCAGTCCAGCATTTGAATAAAAACAATGGCTTGTCGCAGTACAATTTTTCACACTGGATGTGCTGGAGTTTGCAGAGATGTATTGTTTTGCTTGAAAATCTGGTTGGACTTTGTCTGAACAAGCCTCAGCTCTGAGTGGAGTTGTGTGGTGGATGATGTCCATCATTGTGATCAGCACGTCCCCCACCTCCTTCCCAGCTCCACACATTATATATATATACCTGCACTGCCTTTCTCCAAGACTCCCCGCCGCTTTTATCTCCTGCCTCTGGAATGTGAATTAAAGAAGGCAGCCTCCTCTACTGCACATGATTGTAGTGCTGATCAGTAGTCTTTACATCTGTTTTTCCACAGTCTCGGTGTGTCTGCCTCTGTCTCGCTCTCTCTCTCTCTCCTACACCGAACAGCAGGGATAAAAGCGAGCTGGAGCTCAGGCCTTTCCCTGCCGCTGCGGTCTTGTCCTCTCCTCCTCCTCCTCCCTCCTGATGCCTTGCTTCCATTCTTGAAAGAGAAGTCTTGCTCTGAACTCGGGGCTTTGATATGGTAATGGAGGTGGAGGGGAGGGTTAGGGAAGAGTGGGGGAGGGGCATTGAATTCCTCTGAGTGCTGCTGCAGTTGGGAAGATTGTTTTTTATTGTTAAGGAAATGTTCTGCTCAAATGCAAGTCACACTAACCCCCCCACCACCCCTCCCCACCTCGCATTTCCCCATCTGTTTAACATAAACTTCATGCGCGTGAAATGTAAGATTTGTTAATTAATCTCCTTAGGAACAAATTAAGAGAGAGATGAGGTTTCCGAGCCAATTGTCTCTTCGCTCTTGACCCTCCCCCATCGACTTAAAAACGGTCGCAGCAAGTTGATTCTCACCCTTTTCAGCACTCGGACTTTTGTTCTGGCTGCCCAGCTCATCGCAGAGGTCACGTGCTTTTGTACTTTGTGTTTTTACAGGTTTTTGAATTGTAAATGAAGCTCAGGCAATATTATTATAGCTAGTTGATGAGAAACATGGACGTGAACTTTTTTTTTTCCAACATGATTTTTAAAATACAATCTGGCCATTGCAGGTTTGGGCTGTTAACTTGCAAATTATTGGTAAACAATTCAAAAATGTTACGTAAACTAATAGTTCAGCAATATTTAGGATTCTGCACAATTTCTGATCATGTGAACTCATCAGATGTTCTTGTTCTTTGGATCAAGTTATTGCAGATAACATGAGGTTTCATGCAAACCTATCGAGAATACAAATGCATTTTGTAATTCAGGTCAATTTTCCAATTACATTTTTCACTCAAATTGTTAAAAACCTATAAAATGTATTTTTTTTAAAAAGTTTAGAATAGAAGATTTGAACTAGTGATCTCAGATTGTGTGCATAATGGTAGGGCCCTATGATTTCTGTGAAAACGCAGATGGAATTGCAGAATCCAGTTATAAAAATGGAATTTAATGTATATAATTTTATAATAAGTAAGTCAGTACACTTAAATTAAAATGTGATATGGCCTAGTGTCTGTGAATATAATCCACAAAATACTATCTAAATATGAATCCTGCATGTTCTCTGTGTGAATGAATGGCACAAACGCACAGTTTTATTTATTACACACATACGTGTGCAGTGTCTTTAGCCTCGGACTTTCTCTGAGTCACTTCATGAGTATTTTACAGTTTCTTTTGAAAAAAACAAAAACAAAGCTACCATCATTTCATTTACAAACAGAAATGTGAAGGTCTTCACAGCAATCCGTCAAAATAAAAGTTTGGTTTAACTTGAAGAAACTAAAATAGAAATATATCACTTGATGTAATGATGGTACTATTGGCAATAAAAATATTATAGAAACATTACTTTGAAGGAATATTTACCAGAAAAATTCTTTACCAGAATTTATTTACCAGGAGAATTTAAATAACACATTATTTCTATAAAAATGTATATAGTTTTTTTGGAGAAATCAATTATTTCGAGATGCTTTTGATTATTAAAATTTAAAATAGAACCATTAAAATAGAATTCAGAAAATTAATGGAAAATACAGAAGTTTGTAAAAATAAAAATAGATTTGAGCAGAAAAAAACTATTTCATAGGGTCTAAAATGTAGTTTTTGTTAAACTTTTAATACATTTCTGTTAAATTGTGTAAGTTTCATGATTTAAGTTAAATAGACATGCTTTTTGATTTAATAATATTTAATTAAACTATTAAAACAGAAAAAATAAAATTAAAATTTAATCTGAAAAAAATAAAACCGATTTTATAGAGCCCTAGTATAATGGGAAAGTGTGTATTTACATGCTGTCACCGTTAGGTTATTTTTTTTTCTCCATACAATTTTAATACTCTTTTAGCTATTTTTGCAGTTAACTTGCATAACGCTGCTGTTTTTTGAAGCAACAAATATACTTGTCATTTCTTAAACAATACAAGGTCATAAAAACTGCATGTTCATTTATTAACGCAAAAGAAAAAAAAATTTAAAACTGGGCAACAAATCTAATTTTGTGTATCCTACAGTCAACCAAAAATTATTCAGACACCAGATATAATTTTTGATACTTTTTTACTAGTGGGAGCAGGACACTATAGTTAATCTATGTAAGTGTGGATAACAAATTAAAGTGAAATGTGACATTATACCCAAAGATTCTTCATACAGTGGACTACCATTAAAACCAGAAATTATTCAGACACTTTGATCTGACCATGTTTTGCTTAAGTGTTTTTTTTTTTTTTTTGTTTTTTAATTGCTAATGTGACCTTTTTACACCACAGACTGAACAAAATGAATCATTGCTTGGTAATTGGTCAACAAAGTATTGATAGTTGTGTAAATATTGTCATACTAACAGTTGTCTACATTTTTGGTTGATTGTAATCCATTACATACCTTTCTATCAAACGTATCTGACATTATCAATATTAATTTCTTCTGACACAGTTGAACTCTGAGTAATTGTCATATTTCATTACCATTTTCTAAACTATAGTGAATAAACTGAAAATGTGAGAAATGTTGAAGGTCTCTGAATCAATTTTGCTTTGATTTGTTTCGAATCTCAAATCCTGAATTTGTCTCAGAAGGTTTTCTGGTTAACTCTCTTGGCTCTTCTAAAGCTGTTAACTCCCTTGCTAATAGCTGAAAAAAGTGAAGTCATGTGATGTTTGTAGAGTACCTACCAGAAGAACCGGCCAGGTCAACTTTACTCATAGTGCATTTCTGCTATTAAAATCCCAGAAACAAATAAAAGATTTGGCAGGACTTAGAACGACATGGCCTCAAATAAACCCAGTGCTGCATGAATTAAATATGAATTTCATTTTTTTTAATGTCTGAACTTGTTTTCATGCGGTTAATGGCTTATTTAAACTACTCTGAATAGCCTTTAAAAGGACTAAAAGTCCAGTGCACTGGTGAGCTATGTATCTTCTTGTCCTGGATTTCCAGTATCTTTTAAGTTTCCACGAAATAATCATGTCTGGTCTCCTGTAGTACTACTAATTTTTCATTTTTAGCATGAACACGAGTGGTTTTAAAATCCAGCTGTGCCTTACTCTAGCTAGTGGTGTTTTAACACATTGTTTTACATGATGCATGGTTTAGAGATGTCTGGTGAAGTTTTGTTAAGATTGGCTTGATATTAATAACTTATCCTGACAGTTTAAGTAGCAAATCATTCAAATCGCTCAAACAGTTTGGCTTTCCAACTATTGGAAAACTAAATGTGACCCTGGACCACAAAACCAGTCATATGTAGCATGGGTATATTTATAGCAATAGCCAAAAATACATTGTATAGATCAAATTGTATCGATTTTTCCTTTGTGCCAAAAATCATTAGGATATTAACTTAAGATCATGTTCTATGAAGATATCTTGTAAATGTCCTACCATAAATGTATCAAAACTTATTATTTGATTAGTAATATGCATTGCTAAGAACTTAATTTGAACAACTTTAAAGGTGATTTTCTCAATATTTTGATGTTTTTGCACCCTCAGATTCCAGATATTCAAATGATTGTATCTCAGCCAAAATTTTGTCCTATCCTAACTAACTATACGTCCATGGAAAGCTTATTCATTTTGAAAAATGGCTGGTTTTGTAGTCCAGGGTCACAACTTCCTACATGTTTTTCATGTAGT